>NW_026000019.1:29331364-29388302 GCF_001458135.2 Marmota marmota marmota
GGGGGGGGGGGGTGAACCAGCTATGGGATCCACTCTTCTTCTGATGAGAAGGAAACCAGTTTTTCTGATTACCAAGGTCGTCAATACCTACGTTTTTGCTAGTGCTCCTTGAATTTTTTTACTCCTATTTGGCATGCATGGATTTCTATTCTGTGCTTTTTCCTTTCTGAAAAGGAAAGGAAAGTAGTTTGTTGTGGTAGTCAATAGTTTTTTGATGAGGTTCAAAATGCTTCATCGTTTTTGTGGCAGTAAATATCTCAAATCATGCTTTTAGGACAAGAGCAGGTCAGAAGAGTTGAGGCTGTCAGGTGGGAAAGGTTGATGGTTCTAGTTTATAGAGGGGCCTTCAAAAGGCTGTTGAGGAGATGGATAGAGGAGAAGCAGAGCATTTTTTAAAAGCAGTATGTAGATGACTAATGGGAAAGTTTAAGTTCTGTCATGGCTTTCGATATAAAACACTCATTTCCATGTTCCAAAAACCTTAAATAAAATTTATGTTACTAGTTGTCTTGTTCTATTTGGGCTGCTGTAAACAAAATACTGTAGGCTGAGTGGCTTATGAAGAACAGAAATTTGTTCCTCCTGGTCCTAGAGGTTAGGACGTCCAAGGTCAAGGCAGATTCCGTGTTTAGTGTGTTCTCACTTCCTGGCTCGTAGATGGTACGTTCTTGCTCTATCTTCAGGTAGCAGAAGTGGGAACAACTCTTAACTCTCTCTTTTATAGGAGCCCTGGTCCCATTAGGGATCCCAATTGGGAATGAGTCATGAATTACTGTTCTGCTCAGCTTTATGAGGGTACACTTTGTTGTTTTCCAAAATGATTCTGTATATTTTTATTACTGCAAATACCAGAGATTTTGCCTTCCCCAAAGCTCCTGTCTCCAAACACCACCACTTTGGGGGTTAGGGTTTCCGTATTTGAATTCAGGAGGGCATCAACATTCAGACCACAGCATTAGTTGAGGCCAACCCTGGTGATGCTACTTGACTCAGGGGGAGTCGGAGCAGATACTAACCAAGGGGCCCCATACACATTAGCTTTACATTTTTTTTTCAATTGTGAAATAAATTATAAAGACCCAGGGGTTTATGCAATGCATATGAACAGTTTAAAAAATGTAATTACAACCACAAAAATGAGCACTCTGGGTCCTACAACCAGCTTAAAATGAGAACATTTTCCATTCCTTTGAAGACTCTTGAGTGAAGCTCCTCAATGGCACATGCTTCTCAGTCCCCAGGGTTAACCAGTAGCTTTCTTCATGAGTTTTATCTTACACACACACACACACACACACACACACACATATATATATCCCCCAAATAATATGACACTTCATTTTGCTTTTTATTTTATCTTTTGTGGTACTGGGGATAGAACTCAGGGGTGCTCTACCACTGAAATACACCCCCATCCCCTTTTTTGGTTTATTTTGAGATAGGGTCTCACGAAGTTATCCAGGCTGGCCTATGAAACTTGTGAACCTCCTGCCTCAACTTCTCAAATAGCTGGGATTACAGGCATGCACCACCATGCCCAGCTAATTTTGCTTGTTTTTTTTAACTTTAAATAAAGGAAGATATAGTCTTGCATGAGTTGTTTCTGCTCCCTTCACCATTACATTTTTAAGACTTATGCGTGTTCTTAGGTGCACCGCGGTTTATGTTCATTGCTGTATAGTGATCCAAGGTAGGAGATTACCACAATTTATTAATGCATTCTGCCTTTGATCAACCAGTGGTTTGTTTTCAGGAATTTTTTTTTTCTATTATGAACAATGCTGCTGGAATACATTTGTATCTCCTAGAGCAAATAATTTCAGGTTATATACCTGGGAATAGGATTGCTGAGTCATAGATTATATTTCTGTTCTGCTTCACCAGGTATGTTTTATTGCTTTCCGAAGTGATTCTGCCAATTTTGGGTTTTATTTTCATTACTGATAATGCCAGAGACTTCACAGACGGGAGCTGTTCCCCAGCAGCTCCTGCAGAGAGAGACAGTGAAATTTTAGAAGTGCATTTTCCTTTTTGTGTTTTGTTTTGGTTTTCCTTCTTCCCTGACTCTCATTTTCAGATAGGAAATATTTCTTGTCACATGAATGTGTTCAGAAAGCTTCAAGGAAACTGATAATGTCAAAAGAACAGAAAATTCAAAGTTAGAGGCAGAAAAGAAGGGTTTATTCCCTGGCACCCATTATTTTTTTTTTAATTGTGAGGGTCTGGAATACCCATCAAGGAATGGAGGGGAAGGGGTTCACTTGCAAAATTCTTAGCCTCAGAGTTGAAATGCTTTTTTGTGGTCAGGGATTCCCATAGTCACAGTAGGACTGACTGTGAGAACTGCATGTTTTCTACTCTTTTGTTCAAAAGGATGCGGAAAGAAGGATGTAATTCTGCCTGAAAATCTGGTGTCTTGACAATCAGGTTGGTCTTGCCTTTCTGTTTGCCAAAACAAGGGATCTGGAACCTCTACTCCTTTCTGTCTCTCCTCTTTCCCTCTAGAGGGTCAGCCATGGTCCATTCCCATTAGAGAATGAGTCTCTAATGCGCTCACAAGACCCCTGGAAAAGTAGATCTTGTTCCAACATTAGAAACAAACCAACTGAGGTTCAGAGAGGTTCAGAGCAACACAGCTTCTGGGTTACAGATTTGAGACCAAAGCCTTGTCTGTCTGATTCCATCTTTGTCTCCCCTGTGGATCGCTCCCTGACCCTTCCGTTCTTTGTATTGTGGTATATAACCATGTGATCTTGAACAAGGGTTTTATTCTGTCTGAGCTTTTGGAAGATAACAATTTCCATATTTTTTCCCACTTTTCCTTTTTATTCTTTTTTTTACTGGTGCATTATAGTGACACATCATCATGGAATTCATTATGCCATATTAATACATGTACATAACAGTTTGATCCATCTCATTCCCCATTACCTTCCAGTTCACATAGTTTTAGTAAATATTTATTAAACAATAAAAATCACTGTATGGATTTCTTAAGTCCTAGTAGGAACAACGCTGTGAGCCTACAGAGGTCTTTCCCCTTGATGCTCTTATTGTTTTGCTATTTGTCTCCTCAATCTATCTCTTAGCCCCTGGTTAAGTCTGACTGTTATTGTTCTGTACCCAGTATGTGTCTGCAATTAGGTGGGTCTTGGCCATAAAACTTGCTCCAGTATATTGTTTATCTGTTACTTTGCTTTCACCTGTTTGGCTGGCAGACGGCATATTTCCTCTCATAATGGTCAGAATTTTTAGTGGAGGCTTTCGCCGTGCACGCTGTTACCGCATGCTATGGCTCTGATATTTGTCCCCGAGATGCAGTCAGGCTTGGCGGCACAACCAGCATGCCAATACCCTGTTTCCCCCAGGGAGGCTGCTATCACTGCCTCCCAGGCTGTTTACCTCTCCAGTCACACTTCACTCTGCTAACAGGGGATTCAGAAGCAGAGGGAAGGTATTGTTCCGATGTGGGAAAACAGTGAAACCAGTGTCTAACTTGGGGTGGCTTGGGAGGATCCATCGCCACCACCAAAGATGCATCCAGAAGATCAATTTTTCAGACCTTTGTCCTGCATGACCTCTTGTTATTTCACATGCCGTGGGTACCTTACCTGATTCCATTTTCCCCTGCACTGAGGAGACAGGTGTGCTGACTCTCAGTAGAGCACTGATACCCAGAGAATGGAAAGGCCATGGTCTGAGGAATTCTTTGTGGACCCCAATACTTTACTCTCAAATAGCAACTAGAACAAAAGGACATGCCTAACTTTTTGGTGGTGTCATGCCAGATGAAGAAACATGTTAGGGCCTTGGGCTCCAGTTTTTTCTTCTTCTTCTTTTTTTTGTTTAATTGGTTGCACTCCTGTTAGTAAACTGGACAGAAATTTTCAAGAATAATAAAGATTACTGAGGATGGCCATAAGAGACCAGAGGTAAGGGTCACAGTCTAGAAGAGGGGCTGGCAGACTTTTTCCATAAAGGTCCTACAAGATTGCTGGGCCCTCCGTCTCTGCAGACTATTATTCTTTGTTTGATTTGCAATCCTTTAAAAATGCAAAAAAAAAAAAAAAAACCATTCTCAGCTCAGATCCTTGCAGAACTAGGCCACAGGCTAGATTTGGCTTATAGTTTCCAGTTCCATAATCTCATCCTTGATTTTACAGCAACAAAATATCATAGGAAAAAAAAAAAACCCTTAATATGGTAAGTTTTGAGAGGAAGCAATGAGCAAGCATGAATAATTAGGAAAGAATTTCTGGAGGACAAAATGAGCTAAGAAAAGGAGAGGAAGGACAGAGACTATGAGATAGTTGTTGGGAGAAACTGGGGACAGGAAAAAGAGGCAGATATGATATGGGCCGAGAGCTGCACAGTATCTTGAACAAAGAGAAATCTGGGAAAATGAAGCAAACAAGTTAGCTTTCCTCCTAAGCAGAGCTAGTGATAAGTCCTCCCCAGCCCTGCCGTGGAGCAGAGCAGATTCATATGGGATTTGAGAGGCAATTTATTCCCGTCTTTGGACTCATAAGGACAGTCCCCTTTAAGCCCACATGGCAGGTGGTAGACCTTCCCTTGCCTTGTTTCACCTTTCAGTGCTGTGGCTTAGGGCTTGTTCCATCTGTTTCCATCATTGAAAATAAAAGGGAGGGCAAGGGCCAAAGCTACCTGGTTGCAGGTTGGCAATTGTGGGTGGCAAGGACAGTAGCCACAGCTGTGGGACACTTCCTGTGAGCTGGGAAGTATATGCAATAAGATGAGCCGTGCAACTTCAATTAACATGCCATCTTTTCTCCCACAGATAACCGACCTTCACAAAACAGGCAAGACGAAAATCTGAACATGGACTGGGAGGTACTAGACCTCAAAAGGAAAAGAAGGAAAAGAATCTCAAACATGAAACCAGGTTAGAGAACAGATAAATAGGCTGCTTTTTAACTGGAAGATATTTGGAAAACAGAGACTTCTAAATTTCTTCACCCCGCAAGTCCCAAGTTCTCAATTCTGTGACTATTTCAAGGAAATTATCACAGGTGCATTAAAATAATTGGGAATTAGAATCTCGAGTTCACTGTAAAATTTATAATCATTACTATTATCCTAAATATGATGGCTAACATGATTGTATAATTTATTATCATTAATATTATCATACATAGTTTCACTAATCTTTCATCTATTTTCTCAAAGGAGAAGAACTCTAAAATTGTAAATATTTATTTCAAAGTTATCATAAGTGGTATGTTTGTTGCTCAATTTAAGTTTCTTTTCTTTTTTTTTTTTTTTTTTTGGTACTGGGGATTGAACTCAAGGGCATTGGAGCACTGAGCCACACCTCCAGCCCTATTTTTTTTTTTTTTTTCATTTAGAGACAAGGTCTCACTGAGTTGCTTAGCACCTCGCTTTGGTTGAGGCTGGTTTTGAACTTGTGATCCTCCTGCCTCAACCTCCTGAGCCCCTGGGGCACCACCATGCCTGGCTCAATTTAAGTTTTTTAGGTATTCCATAAACGGGGCAATGTAACATATGGGTTAAAAAATACTAGATATCCCAAGAAGGGCCCCATTCCCCTCCGAATTAGGAGAGAACACTGGATTAGGAGTCAGTGTATCTTGGCTGTGTTCTCTAGCCTCTTCCTTACTAGCCTTGGGCTTTTGGGAAAGTAATTTAGCTCCTCAAGTCTCAGTTTCCTCATGAGGAAAACAGATGGTCCACTATCCCTGTTTCGTAATGGTGTTTTTATCTGTAAGTGAATATTAAGGGGCTTTGTAAACTATAAATCACTGTGATAACGACAGAGGCTTTATTTGTGTTAGCATTTCCTTGGTGGGTTTACCTCACCTGTTCATGGCAGGTAGCTAGCTCTTTGCTGTGATCTGAGGAGTGCCCGAAGGATCAGCCGCCTGTCAGATTTCTTCTAAATTGGACTGTGATTAAATGACTAACCCATTGGTGTGGCGTCCAGAGTTTTAACGGTCCTCAGGTAATTAAATAAGGAACACAAACATACAGATGTTATTGAAGACACGGCTCAACTCAGCTGTGGACATCCTAACTCTTTACCAGCTGGATTCCTAGGAATGTCCTGAGCAAATGGGTCAAAATTGCCACCAAATACAGGGCTTGAGGAGCCTGGGGTGACCATGAGAACATGTGAGGGGAGCAAGCCATAAGAAAGAGTCATTCTGTGAATGACTTCACCGTTTTGACTTAGGCTGGTCTGTTCTGAACGGATCCAAGGGATGGCAGCCTGTGCATCTTGACCTTTGAATTCCTTCCCAATGCCATTTTTTTCCCCCTAAAGCAAGTGGCTCTCAGGATAGTATCCTGACTAATTCTCTTAGAGTTCTTGTGCATAGACAGCTAACTTTATACAACAAGTCGTGTTTCCCTTTGAAGAAACAACAACCACTTGTTCCGGCCTCCCCAGTTTGTAGTTGGGACCTGACACCTGGCAGAGTGGATGTGACGGGTCTCTTAAGGGCCCCAGTGGTTACAAAGCAAAATGTACAATGTGCTTTCTCCACTTTGTTTTTCTTTTGTTGACTGTCTGGATATTGATGCCAAGGCTAATGCTGGCAATCGAATCTTGAAGACAGAACGGCCATCTGAGTGGAAGGAAATTGCATTTGAGTCACTGCTTGGAGTGAAGCCACCAGACCAGGAATGGTTACATCTGACTGGTATGTGAACAAAATTTTATTTTTTGTTTTAGTGTTTTGCCACTGGGATTTTTGAGTTTTCTGGAACAGCAGGAGTGTCACTTGGGTTAATACAGTGACTGATGTTTGCAGATTTTCTTCTGGCTGTTTTCTGTTCCCTACTAACTCGGGTCTGCTTAGCCTTTTTTCTTGAGGTGTCACCCTCATCCTTTATCCTCTCTCCCCACGTTCTTTTTATTCTCTTTCAGATCGCATCTTCAAATGAATAATAAAAATCAACAAAAAGCAAAGAAAATAGAGGGATGATGACAATTTTATTATCATTTTTTTCCTTCTTCATTTGACTGCATGGTAGTAGCTCAAGAGCCTGGCAGAAGTCCAGGACAGATGTTTGAAGGTCCTTGGCTGAAACTTGTGTGCTGGATATAAAAAAGGTTTAAACACTAAAGACAGTAAGTTTTAATGGCATGAGTTTTAAATTGAGAGCCAAGAGGAGAGGTTTCTCAATACTTCACTTCCATGAAATTAGTTTCGTTTTCATTTGTTACTCTCCAGTTGGCAGAATGCCCTTGAAATGTGGACTTTGTTAACAGAGCACCCTGCAGTCATTACCTGGTTGAAGAAAATTGGCAGAGGGAGCTGAGAGAGTTGTTTCTACCTCAGTCCAAGCTGTGGGGCTGGAACCCAGATTGAGATGCTGGGATAGGAGGGAAAATAGAGCCCTAGAGTTGAAGGAGAGGTAAAGTAAGTTAAATTTCCAAAATAAGTAAGCAAGCAAAAACCTAGAAAACAGCAATAAAAGTAGTAGGTGCTTACAAAAGTATACTGAATGGATATCTGAGATCTCATAATTTTCCCATTTCTAGAGATTGTGTGCACAGGTACACTGACAAGATGGTCCATTGAGCTTGTACAGTGGCCACCGTGTGTTATTGGAGAAGTGGTATTGGGAAAGACTATGGCTTCTTAACGACAAAATTGCTCCACACTCATTTAGGTTAAGTGACCCAACTGGCTTGAGGACTCCCTCAGTAGTTTCTAGAGGCAATATAGAACCTCAGTTGTCTTGCATAATCCTTTATCTTTCCACAGACAGAGTCCTGGCTCCATGATGTAATGGATTCTAATTGAGAATCTTGGATTTGAGTCCTGACTTTGCAACTTACTATCTCTAAAGATTTTGGGTAAGTAAAAAAACCAAACCAAAACAAAACAAAAACCCTTTTTCCTGCCTCAGTTTCCCCATTTGTAAAGTGAAAACAGGCAGAGGATCTACCACATAAAATTTCCAGAGGGATTTCAGGACTAGCCAGAGGGATTACAATAGTACCTACTGGAAATGTCACCTGTCCTTGCTGGTTTTTCTTTTATGGGGTACATACATTTCCTTTTGTTTGAGCTTTTGCTTAAATGGAAATGTCCTCTGACATTTAAATGTGGCACCACCTTTTAGTGGCGTATCATCTTTTCTTTTTTTTTTTTTAACTTTTGGTACCAGAATTGAACCCAGGGGTGCTCTATCACTGAGTCACATCCACAGCATCCCCCCACCCTGCTTTTTAAAATTTGAAATAGGGTCTCACTAAGTTGCCCAGGCTGGCCTTGAATTTAGGATTCTCCTGCCTCAGTCACCTGAGTTACTGGAATTATAGACATGCACCATTGCACCCAGCTTGGCAGATTTTCTGACCCACGTCTTCCTTGCTTAGGGATGCAAAGTGACAAGAGAATAATGTCGGATGCTGTTGGTCACTGTGGCAAGGGAAAGGAAGGTGCTAGAAAACACACCACAAGTCTGCTCAAGTTTCACAGGCCCAAGCAAGTTACGTCACCATTGCCAAATTTAGGAAATAGCTTTCTCTTCTGCTCTTGCCCAAGGGTAAAGTACACTTTCTCCCTTTACTGATTTTGTGATTCGCTTTGTCCAATGCAGTGTGGGTGGAAGTGTCAGCATGCTGGTCCCCAGAAGAGGTTTTAACAGACATCTTATACCTTCAGTCTCTCTTTGCACTCTTCTGCTCTCCAGTAAGAAAAGAGCAGACTCCTGGGAGCCATTGCTTCTTTTTTCAGAGTTGTGGTTTGAGAGACATGCAATGTCTGATGCAGAGCCACAGCTAAGCCATCAAAGTCACCGACCTGTGAGCAAGAAATGTTTGTTTTTATGAGACACTAAGATTTTGGATTGTTTGTCACTGAAGCAAAAGCTGACTAATTCACTCATCATATACTTAGAAAGAAATAAAACAAGTCAGAACAGGATATGGGTGAATAGTCCAAATGACTACCACATTGCTTTATTTTCCTGTTTCAAAATTTTAATCAACACATGATGTCTATATCTATCTATGGAATATAGTATAAAAATGTGATACAAGTATATGTTGTGTGTAATGATCATATCAGGTTAATTAGCATTTCCATCTCCTCAAACATTTATCATTTCTACAGTGTCTTTTTTTTTGTGGTGCTGGGGATTGAACCCAGAGGCACTTTGCTACTGAGCTATATCCCCAGCCTCTTTAATTTTTTTTTATTTTGAGATAGGGTCTCAAAAAGTGGCCCAGGCTGGCCTCGAACTTGCCATCCTCCTGTGACATCCTCCTGCCTCAGTCTCCCGAGTCACTGGAATTATAAGAGTGCACCATCATGCCTGGATGCACAATGTCATTTAAAGAAAGAACTGTTGTACTGAAAAGATTGCTAACTAAATAAATGTGGAAGGGATAGTACCAGTAGAAACTGCCATTTTGTCATCCTGAAATAATTGATTACAGGCAGAATCATCAATGAATTTTGGAATCATTAGATGAAAGGTTGTTATGAATTATAATGTTTGGAGGAGGCCTAACACCCTACAGATTATTGGCTCTTTTACAAGAGTGAATTGTCCTTTGATATAGAGAACTGTCATCAAGCCATGCCAAAGTGACAGTGGATGGCTTGATTTGTCTGCTTGCTGATCTAATGCCATATAAAGCAACAGCACTGCCTTGGGTCTCCCTTACCTAAAATGTTACATCTTTGTTTAATCAAGACCTTAGTTTTGCTGGGCGTAGTGGTGCATGCCTGTAATCTCATTCACTTAGGAGGCTGA
Organism: Marmota marmota marmota; assembly: GCF_001458135.2. NCBI lineage: Eukaryota > Metazoa > Chordata > Mammalia > Rodentia > Sciuridae > Marmota > Marmota marmota. The sequence goes on from NW_026000019.1 coordinate 29,341,118, forward strand.
GGCGGGAGGATCCCAAGTTCAAGGCCAGCCTGGGCAACTCAGTGAGACTCTGTCTCAAAATGAAAAACAAAAAAGTCTGGGGATGCATCTTAATGGTAGGGCACATCTGGATTCAATTCCCCATACCACACACACACAAAAGATCTTAATTTAGATTCCCAATTACAGTAGACACAGGTACATGTTAAATAATACCATGAGAAACAGTAAGTCAGGAATATGGTTGTTTTTCATAAGGCTGCTATTCAAGACTCTATATTATGCCCAAGTAATTGTGATCCAAGAGCAATATTTGGTTTGTTCCATTGTATTAAAAATTAACAAAAGATGCAAACAATTAAATGCAGTGCGTGATTCTTGATTGGATTCTAGTTTGAAAGAGCCAATCAGGAAAGGATTTGTTGCTCGATTTGGGATGTGTAGCCTGGACATTGGATGATATCAATGTATATTTGATATTTCTGGGTTTGATAAAGATATCAAAGCTAAAATGATTGTTCCTAGTCTAGGAAATGCTTGCTCACATATTTTGTGTTAAATATAATATGTAACCCAGTTTCAAATGGTTCAGAAATAAATTTATACAGAGATACAAACACATACACATCATATTTGCAATTAAAGCAGAAATGTTCACCTTTTTTAATCTAAGGGAAGGATATATGTGTTCATGATTTTTTGAAATTTAAGTCTGAAATTTTTTATAATAAGAAAGTTTGAAACAAAAATGAAGGAAGACATTGAATGAGGTGGGGGGATGGTACACATATAATATTCCAACCTGTGCTGAAAATGTCGTTCTAGCAAGGATGAACATGACCTCAATTTGTTTTCCTTCTTCTGAGCTGTTTTATTTCAGGGGTCTGAGTCTGAATTGTTGCTCTTGACCATCTGCATCCTTCATAATTTTTCCCTTATATAAAGAACAATCCGTTGATTTAGGGAAAGAGATCATTAATCACACTTTATTTTACCGGGTCCACCTGCAAAATCTGCATCCGACCAGATAGTTTAATGGTTCTCAGTTTTAGAAACAGATGTTATCTATATGCAAAGTGTGTTTTTGAACTTGACCTGTTATATTTCCTATATTTCTACCTCTTCTGCCTTAGTGGGTGTTTCTTCTCTTCGCTAAGAAGGGTTGACTGAAGGTGACTTTTCTTAGAGCTCATCTTTTCTGGATGCCTCCCAGATCTTTATCTGATCTTCTCTTACCTTTACCCTTTCTGTAATTTCCAGTGACTCTTCAACCTGATACACATACTTTCTCTAATGTGTCTATGCACACATAAACATGCATTTATGTCACCTTCACTTAAAAAGTAACTTCTTTATCTGACACCCACTCAACCTTCCAAGATGTGTTGGCTTACCTGTGTTCTTCCCTTGACAGCTAAATTTCTCTTAACTACAGTCTATGCAAATTATTGCCATTTTTCTGGCCACTTGCTCATTATTCTAATTTATTCCTGAAATGACTGTCACGAAAGTCCCCCAAAAAGTAACTTTAAAGTCAAATCCAATTTCTATTTTTTTTAAATTCATCTATCTCTTTCTCTTTCTGCATTTTTAAAAGAACTTTCCATACTTCTTCCTTTTTAAATTTTCTCCCTGCAGCATTCAGGGAACTTTTTACAGTTTCATAAGGTGTACTTAATACCTTTGAGTCTGTTTTTGTTGTTATTATTTTGTGTGTGTGTGTGTTTTGCTACTGAGATTGAACCCAGAGATCTCAACCACTGAGCCATGTCCCCAACCCTTTTTTACATTTTATGTTGAGACAGAGTCTCATTGAGTTGCTTAGGGCCTTGCTGAGTTGCTGAGGCTGGCTTTGAACTTGAGATCTGAGGTCCTATTGCCTCAGCTTCCCCGGCCACTGGGATTACAGGTGTTTGCCACTGCACTTGGCTAATACCTTTCAGTCTGGAAGACTTGCGGTTTTTAGGCCTTCTCTAAGCAGAACTGGTCACTTTATTGGTTTTATTGAACCCTTTCCTACCAAACCCAAGGCCATTGTGGTTCTATTAACCCAGGCTTCTACCTTCTCCCAGGCTCAATTTCCCTCCTCCATTTTAAACCCTTTATGCTCATGTATTTTTCCATTCTAGTGGCTGATACTTGGACTTAGCATAGTCTCTCATACTGACCATCTGTTTGGGATGTTTTCTTAGCTTTAACTCGAATTCGCATTATGCAGTTGTTATTCCCCCTTACCCATAAAGATATTTTCCAAGACCCCTGATTGTATGCCTGAAATTTCAAATTATACTGAACCCTCAATAAACTACATTTTTTTTTGTTTTCCTATATTTGCACAGCTACGATAAAGTTTAATTTATGAATTAGGCATGATAATAGATTAACCATAATAACTGTTCTGCTTTGGATATGAGGTGTCCCCCAAAAGCTCCTATGTTGATGCAGGAATATTCAGAGGTGAAAGGATTGGACTGGGAAAGCTATGACCTGATCAGTCCATCCGACTTTGGATCAGTCCATCCAAGACTTTGAATGAACTGGGTGGTAACTGTAGGCAGGTGGAGTGTTCCTGGGGAAGGTGGGTCACTGGGGATGTGCCCTGGAAGGGTGCATCTTCCCTCTGGTTGCTTTTCACTTCTCTTTCTCTCTGCCTCCTGGATGCCATGAGATGAGCACTTCCCTCTGCCATCCCCTTCTTCATGAAGTTCTGCCTCACCTGGGGCCCAGAGCAATGAACTCAGCCACCCATGAACTCAGACCTCTGAAACGGTGAGCCCTAAGTCAATTTTTTTCTCCTTTCAGTTGTTCTTATCAGGCATTTTGGTCACAGTGCTGCAAAGCTAACGAAGACAATAGCTAGTCATAAAATAAAATAGTCATAACAATACATTGAAATCAGGGTTATGGGAATATGTTCTCTTTCTCAGGATTTCTACTTGTACTGTACTTGCCCATCTTCTGGGGGTAGATACAAGTTAATGGTTGACTGAAGGTGCCTGAAACCAGGAGAGCAAGGCTTCAAATAAGGGGACCACTGCATTCTCTTTTTTTCCACTACTCTGAAACTCCTTTGAAACATGGAATTATTGTTTTAGTCAGTTCTTTTTTTTTTTTTAATTACTGGACCCAAAGACCTGACAAGAACCAAATAGAGGAGCAAAAGTTTATTTAGCTCATGGTTTCAGAGGTTCACTTCATAGTCAGTTGGCTCCATAGCTCTGGACCCGAGGTGAGGCACAGCGTCATGGTGGAAGGGCATGGAGGAGGAAAGCAGCTCAGGACATAGTAATCAGCAGAGGCACAACATATAAACCCCAAAGGTGAGCCCCCAGGGACCCACATCCTCCAGCCACACTCTACGTGCCCAGTTGATCCACATCATTGGATTAAACCACTGATTAGGTTGAAACTCTCATAATCTAATCACATCACCTCTGAACATTTTGCATTGTCTCACACATGAGTATTTTTGGGGGACACCTCATATCTAAAACATAACAGATACAAAATTTAAAAAAAAGAGCTTTTGGCTTTCACTTCCCTCTTTGGCCAAGATCTCGAGTTATTAGAAAAATTGTTCAGGCTTATGTGAAAAAGGAAACAGAAAGCAATGAACTTCGTTGGGGTGGAGTCTTTAAATCCCGTAACAACTGGGCCCTTTCCCAGTGTTTGGCGCTCAGTTGAATAAGTGCTGTCAAGCTTCCAAGCAAAAGTAGCCAATGGCACTTCTTCCTTGTAATTTATCAAAACCTCTCCTCAGGTCCCGCCATTAATGAGTGAGTGATGAGCTCTATCCGAGGTATGGTTCTACTGGGTAAGATGCCTACTCATCTCTGAAACTCTGACTTAAGGACCGAGCTGCTGTGCAAAGAGATTGCAGAGAGGTAAGGCCCGAGGGAAGTTTTCTAGAAAAAGCTCTGGGTAGCTCTAGTTGCTAATCAGAATTAGTAGGTATGGATTTCCGTGGTGGAAAGACTATTGACTATATCCCAGAAAAGAGAAAGCTGTAGCCAGTCTGATTCTAAACTTCAGTTGATTGAAGGAACAGAAGTCATCTTTTATTTTACTGCAACTGAGATCTTAACAAAAGAAAATGCATTTGGCTGCGGTAGGAATGAAAATACATTGTTCAGGGGGTTGACCCAGACCGAGTCTAAAAGGAATTCTGATGTTCTGGGTGTGTTGGTCTGCAGGTGTCTTATTGATAGGACTTTATATTTAGAAGAGGGCTTTTGACTTCTGGCTGAAGGAGAGAGAAACTTAGGAGCTGGAGAGCTGTTCCTAGATGAAAGATAAGAATAATGGCATGACAAAACATCTATGATATAACATTAGGTTAAAAACATCAGAGTACAAAACTCTATTGTACAGTATTCTTGTAGTTTAAAAAAAAACCTAGTAGGTAAAATTTCATTCCAAAACTTAGATATGACTTTTGCATTTTTTTCTATTACATATTTTAATTTATATTTCCTTCAATTGATTATGTCAGAAAATATATTTCAGTTCATTCAACATTGGACTCCACTATTCCTGTAGCCATAGTTAAATTTCCTAAGGTTAAGAGAACAAATTAGATTCTTAGCTGAATGTTCCATGAAGTTTGTTGAGATATCTTTTCTATACCTATTGAATATATTAAAAATATTTTTTAAGTATTCCGTTTGGTCAGAGTCGATAATTGTGTTGTTCAACTTCACTATGTTTTTTTCTACATTTTTTTTAGCTGCTTGAATCATAAGTTATTGAGATAAGTGTTCTATAGTCTCTTCACTATCATAGCAGATTTATCAATTTGTTCATGGAGGTCCATCTATTTTTATTTATTTCTGTTGAGTCTATTTAATGAGGTGCATACATGTTTAGAATTGTTATTTTGCTTTGGTGACTTTAACATTTAATCATTGTATAGCAACTCTGTCCTTAATGATGCTATTTGTCTTAAAGTCTTCTCTGACTAATATTAATATAGCTGTGCTAGCTGTTTGCAGTTATCATCTGACTGATATAATATATCTTCACATTTTTTTTCCTTTTCAGCTCTTCAGTATTTTTATGCTTTAGGTCTATCTTTCATAAATAGCACAAAAACTGCAATGTGTTTTAATGCAGTCTGTCTGTTTTAACTTGTGAGTTTAGTTTACATGTACTGGGATAGTTGATACATTTGGATTATGTGTTACTATCTTGTTTATTTTCATATTATATTTATTTTTCTATGTTTGCTTTCCTCTTTTGAAAATATATTAGTAGTAATCTTTTTAAATGATTTTTATTGGTGTATTATAATTATATATAATAGTAGGATTCATTGTGACATATTCATACTTGCATTAACATACTATACATGTATAATTTATATATATATGTAAATACACACACATATAGAGATATATCTTATGTCATGAATTTTGTAGGGACATGTTATTTTCTTAAAGCCAGAAATTGTTTCCAGGTGTAGCACTTTTTAAGTAAATTTTTAGGAGCAAGTTTTCCATTTCCAAATGAGGAACACGCATTATATTTTTTTTTCCATTTCAGAGATAGAGATAGGGTTTATTTAGAAGTAGGATCATGGTCTTAGTCTGAGCAAAGTTGATCAAGGTAATAGATTACTCTTAATCAAGTAGCTTCTCACAGTCTGGCAATAGGTTGACTAGTGCTCTAAGATATTCTTTACATATAACAAAACTAACCACTTCAGACTGAACAATTCTGTGGTAGTTAGAACATTCACAGTGTTGTAGAAGGACCACCTGTATCTAGCTCCCAAACACAGCAAGGTCTCTTTTGCTTTATTCTGTAATGCATCTTATTAGGCCCTGTGCCAGGTTGTTTTGGCCTCTTCAAAAAAGGAGAATTCTCTACCTAGCCAGCATATTCCAGAGAGATCTGGGCTGTCCTTGGCCTCATTTCCTGCCTACTTTTCTATTAGAATGATCATCAGTCCAACCTGACATTGAAGAGCAGAGTAACATGCCCAGTTGTACCTGATCTCACTGTGGTGACTGTTGTGAGCTCGTGTTTAAGGAGCGTGACTTTGTTGCTAACTGGGCTGAGCCTTGTCCTGCTGTTTATTGTAGATGCTAACTACCAGATTACAAGAGAACCATCCCCAGTGAGAGTTGCTGTCAAAATTCTACCTGCCTCTCTCACTGCCGAAACACTCTATGGTGAGGACCTCTGGTTCCCTAGGTGGGAAACTGAGTGTGACCCCAAGGGTCCGTCACCCTCCCAACCCCCAACTCTTCTCAATGCTTTCTAGATGCTATAATTTCTGAATCTGTGTGAAAAGAAAGAGCAATATGAACAGATGATGCTTTCTCCAGGGAAAAAGCAATATTTATCTGTTGAAGGGCTTTACCAGAGTATTCTGCTTGGTACAGGCTCCATTTCTTTAATCTGGAGGGGCAGGAATTGGGGGAGAGACATGGTGTCCTTTTAACTTTTTGATTTTACGTGAACAGGTTTGAGGCAGCAAAGTTGATCAAGGTAACAGATTACTCTTAGTCAAGCAGCTTCTCTTGGTCTGGCAGTAGGTTGACTATTGCTCTAAGATATACTTTACATTTATCTTTGCCATCCTAGATAATTCACTCAAAGTTGGAAACAGCTGCATCTGAAGTTAGTAGCTGGGCTACATTAAAAACTATGGAAATATGCATAGTTTTAAAAATGGCACTTTTGAGTACAACAGAGTTGGTATATAGTAAGGGCACAGTGAGAAGGACTAAGCGAACAAAGAATTTAAACCTTTTGTGCACAAATGGTGCTTCTAATATAAACATAAACATATGGCTATACACCCAAGTTTGGTGGCAGCTCAGATTCTTGATCTCACAGTAAGATGCCATAGAATAGCTCCTGAGATAGAGATAGGGTTTGTGTAAAAGTAGGTTCATGGTCTTGGTCTGAGCCACCTGCTCAGAGATCAGAGAAGAGGCTGAAGGGAGGGTCCCAGGCTCTATGTTGACCTTTGTCCTAGAAGCTGGTCAGTGTCAGGTAGGTTCCATGGCTTAGCAAAGTTACCTGCCCTCTTGGACAAGTGCTTGAAGCACTCTCCTCTTCATAACTCCTACATAACAATTTTCCCCACCCCATGGACAGTTTAGAGTAGTAGATCTCAGTGCATTTCTTGAGTCTTTGGAGATCTGTTTGAAGCAAGTTGGTAAAACATTAAGGAAACTATCAGTTCAAATGACCTAAATTCAATTCCAGACTCCATCATTTTGTCTTAGTTATTTTCCCTGTCTTTCTTTTCTCATTGATATTATCACCACTTAACCTCTCTTTTTATTTGTTTTTCCCACTAGATTCTAAGTCCCATTCAAGCATGGCGTTTATTTGCCCTTTCTGAACTGTATCTCAGTGCTTCGTAAGGAATCTAGCAAGTTGCTTTACTATTTATTGAATTAGGACTCTTTACTTTTAATTTTTCTATCATAAATAGAAAAAAAGAAAAAAAATAGAATATATTAGATATAAATATTAAATAGAAAAAATAATATAATATTAAATATATTTGATATAATATTAAATAGAAAAAAATTAACATTTCACATTTTCTTTATACTTAACTGTAATGTGAACATCTTCTCTGTTTCACAAGCTATATCCCTTGAGTGCAATTTTATTATGTCAAAATTATAACTATTCATTACGACTTGACATGCCATATGAATTGCTTTCCAGGATGTCCTGCAAGTTATCAGAATCCCCAGCGATCTATTTGTTGTTTTTAACTTGGCTAAAACAATGACTAACATAATTTAATTAATTTCAATGTCTTTGGTAATGTTTCCTGATGGCATTATCTGTGCCTCATCTAATGTACTCTTATTCTGTCATGGAGGAGGAGCAGTGTTGCTTTGATTTCTCTGCACTTGCTTACTTTTAGAAGCATTAGGTATTATGGATTTTTTTTTTTAAAGAGAGACAGAGAGAGAGAGAATTTTTATTATTTTTATTTATTTAATTTATTTTTTTTAATTGGTTGTTCAAAACATTATAAAGCTATTGATATATCATATTTCATACATTAGATTCAAGTTGGTTATGAACTCCCAATTTAGAGAGAGAATTTTTAAAAAAATATTTATTCTTCAGTTTTCGGTGGACACAACATCTTCATTCTATTTTCTATGTGGTGCTGAGGATCGAACCCAGTGCCCCGCGCATGCCAGGCGAGTGCGTCACCGCTTGAGCCACATCCCCAGCCCGGTATTAGGGATTTGTATGCCTAAAAGATATTTGGCTGCTAAAGAAAAGTACTTTGTGGGCATCTGGTTAAAGGGACAACCATCAAACAAAGTGGGTACTTACTTATGCATGACACTTTGTTGCTTTTCTGCGTTGTCTTTCATGTATCTCATCTTTCTTCTGAAGTCTAAGGGAGGAGATGGCTCAATCCTCAGGAGGAAGAACTTTTGGTGGTATTTCTTTTCACCATAAAAAGCATAACTTTCTGCAGCTTCCTAACCGATTCCAGAGGATGTAACACTCTACAGAAAGAAAAGGTATAAGGAGCTTCCTAGAGATGGGAGGAACCTGATTGACAGCTAGAGTTCAAAGGCAAAGCTGTTCTTCCTGCTGGTGTGGGCGAGTGTGTCAGGGAGGAGAGGCGGGTTGGGGAGAACCAAGGATGAAGGGGGCCCGTGGCAGTTATGACTTGTATTCACTGGACAGTAACAGACTTGAGTGAACAGGAAGCAACAGCAAAAGCATTGGCTTAAACAGTCATTTGATCTAATGTTTCATTTTTTCTTACATGTAAAACACCCAGGCTTAGTACAATAGCTTTGCAAAATTTTTCGGATCTGGAATAGATACTTCTATCTACTCAGTAATACTTGGTGTGTGCTTTACAGCCCAGGACCGTAAATGGCTCTCTCAATGCCATTCTCACCTTCTCTTCAAGGCAGTAGAAGTAGATATGCAAAAATGTAGATGAAGGATGACTTTTTTGCTTCCACCCCACCTTTCACAAAGTTTCCTGTAAGACCCACCCTGCCAACTTGCTTGGTTAGTACTGTGTTACGTGGTATTTACTATTTATCAGTAAGCATGGGGAATATAGGAACTGCTTTGTTTTATCTTTCTCTCTTTGTGTTTGCTTGTAAACTGGGCACATTGAGACCATATAGGAGGTTTTAGAAAAAGAAAGTGAAGATTAATAGGAGTTGTATTTGGTGACACTGAGGTGCCACCAAATCCAGATCAGAAGTTTGTCAGCCATGTGGTCCTCATGGACCATACTGGGTAAGTGTAAGGGAGAGGTAAGGAAAGGGTCAGAATGAACATTAAAATGCAAGGGAGTTGGGAGTGATGAGACATTCTGGGAATAAACAGTAATGGTGAACACACAGAATTGTGAATATGTCATGCTTAGTGCTGCCAATGGCTAAAATAATATTATGTGATATATAAATTTTATGTGGTATATATTTTGCCTCAATTAGAGATCCATAGTCACTCTCCCTGTTCCTCTTCTGAAGAACTAAAGGGTATTCTCTTCTTGGATGTTGCTACTGGTTCATCCCTCCTTGATTTCATGAGCCAGCAAGTTGACCAAATGTGTCATATGTGGTCGGTTCCACCCATATGTTGAGCAAACCTGCCATACAATCTGTATGGAAGGAAAAGTAGAGGCTTTTGGAATCCAGATTGGAACTATCAAGTATTTAATAACTTTAAAAAAAATCTAAACTCTACCCATTTTCACCCACACAGCACACTGCTTTCTTGCATATAACCCTTTCTTAAGGATTTTTCTGTCTGACCACTTGACAGTTTCTGAATGCAGATTGACTAGGTGTGACTTCTCATTTGCTTCAGAGTTAAAGCCGGAAGCCAGAGAAGGTCTTACTCTTACTCTTCTGCAACCACAGCAGGTTCTCTATGGTTCCTTGATGTCTTGGGTGTGCCGCTGCTTGGAGTTTTCATGTAAGTTGTTTTGTATTTCTGTAATGCTCTTTCCAGATACCTACCTAATCAGATCCTTGACATCTTTGCTTAAACGTTACCTTCTCAATGAAGCACAGTCTGACTACCTAATTTAAGTCAAGTCATCCACTTCCCCCTACATCCTAATCTCCCTTGTTTCAGTAATCTCCTTGGCCATATATATTTGTTGAATGAATGAGTGTAAGAACTAGTGAAAATTTTCATGATATTTGACCCACTTCCTCAAAGACTTTCCAAGTGCCTGGCTAGGTATAAAGAGCTGAAATGTTAATAGCCTATAGTAATTTTACTAGTTTATCCTTCAAGTGAGTGGATATCTTTTGCATTTTTATTTTCTAAAGGAGTATCTGAAATGTTATAGCATAGGATTTCAATATTTTATTATAAGACCATGTATTAGATTTTCAGTGCTGTAGTCAAAATACCCGAAAAGAACAGCTTAGAGAAGGAAACGTTTATAGCGGCTCATGGTTTCAGAGGTTCAGTCCATGGTTAGTGATGCCATTGCTTTGGGTCTCAGATGAGGCAGAGCATCACAGTGAAAGGGCATAGTGGGGGAAAGCCACACGGCTCACTGCAGCCGGGAACAGAGAGCGCGTTCCCAAGGAGCCAGGGTAGAATATGAACCTCAAGATTACACCCCCAGGGACTTCCTCCAGCCATTCATTCCTCACCTGCCCTAGTTACCACCCAATTCGTTTATTCAAATTAATTATCCATTAAATGGATCCGTCTACCAATGAGGTTCCAGTTCTCAAAATCTAATCATTGCACCTCCTGCATTAACACAAGAGCTTTTGGGGGATATCTCATATCCAAACAATAGCAGAACAATTTGGAGGAAATTTAGATTGATATAAAGATGGAATAATTTGACTTAAATTATAAAATCCCACAGAAACAACAGCATGTTTTATCTGGGAGGAAAGCTATTCCTACAATGCTTCTAAAAGTAGAAAGCATTGACATTGGCAGAGTGCTATGTAGTTTGCAGAGCTCTCTCTGTCCTACTACCTTATTTAATCCTCCTGATAGCACCTTCTGTTATTCCTATTTAATTGGTGGAGTAACAGAGCCCCAAGATACTGATGACCTTCAGTGGCAGAACAACTTCACACTTCTGGCTCAGTGCCGCATCTTTATTAATGCTCCTTTCTAAATTAAATTGGGGGTACTTCTTCATTAGCTGTACCTTTGGACTCTTGTAAGAAGTATGGACATGACAGAGAGCTTTTTGACCCACAGAATGTGAGAAGATGTCATTGGAGTCCTAATATACGAGGGCCACCCTGGGAGCAAGGTTTAGGTATTTTTCATTCAGATCCAAGAGGATGTTTGGTACGAACCTTCCATAAAAAAGAGAAGGGGTTTTGTTTGTTTGTGTTTTGTTTTTGGTACTGGGGTTTGAGCCCAGAGGTGCTTGACCACTGAGCTACATCCCCAGCCCTGCCCCTCGGCCCTATATTTTATTTAGAGAGAGGTCTCAGTTGCTGAGTCTGGCTTTGAACTCATGATTCTCCTGCCTCAGCCTCCATAACTGCTGGGATTATAGGCCTAAGCCACCACACCCAGACTGAAAAGTTCTTTCTTTCTGACATATCATTTTCTCATCTAGCATCTTGCTGTCCCCTCACCAATGCAACTATAAACAGAATAATATAATAGTAGCATATAATGAGTGCACTAGGTTCTATGGATTATTCTTTAATTATATGCATTACTCATAATTCACTTATACTTCACATTAATTCTATGGAGTAGATACTATTGGACATTTTTTTTTTTAAAAAATAACAGGCCAAGAAAATATATTTCAGCTTATTTCATAGCTAGAAATTGGTTGAGATTGTGAACCCATGTAGTCCATGCTCTGGAAAAGTACTATTCAACAGAAATATATTGTGAGCACACATGCAATTGTGAATTTTCTAGTCGATACGTTAAAAAAGTAAAAACAAACAGAGTCAATTTAAAATGTTTGATTACACTCTGTACCTAAAATGTTATCACTTCAACATGCAATCACCACAAAATTATTAATAATGCATTTTACATTTTTTTTTTGTGCTAAATCTTCAAAACATGTTGTATATTTTAGTCTCAATTCTGATGATGAAATTTAATCAGAAATACTTAATCTGTGTTTACATTTCACAAAATTTACAGCTAAAGATGTAGGTTTATATATTCATCATTTCAATCATATTTATTTTCCGGCAAATGAACTATGTGTTTTAATTTTGAATTAAATACAATGTCATATTCAACCCTTCAGCTGCACATTCAGTTCTACATGAGAGCCATGACTGGCTATGGCCACAGTCGTGGGCAGTGTGGCCGTGGAGTCCCTGTGGAGTCCATGCCTGTAAGGTGCTGTATTGCTCCAGTTGTTCTTGTCACTGTGGCTCTGCCTTGGTTGCCCTATGCTGGAATAGTCTCTTTCTATCTTCTCCTCATGGGCTTTTCAGATCACCTGACAGGCAGACAATAATATTGGCACTTCATCCTCCCAACGCAGCATTAACATTTAAATACCCGGACCCACATGTATACTAACCCCTGCTTGGAGAAAGGTGAAAATCTCTGCAAAACAAAACAGGTAGGGTTTCCCCTTAGCTCTGTTTAAAAAAAAAAAAAAAAATTCAAGATGAGAAAAGAGCTATATGTTACCAATCCTTGGGGGGAAATAGTAGCCAGAACAGATTTTAATGCCAGCCCTCATTGCTTAATGAGGTTCCAAAATAGCTTCTGCAATTATTTTTGAAATCCTCTCACATCCTCCTTTTGTTGGTGTGGGCGAATCTGGGAGAGAGAATGATTTGTAAGAAATTGAAAGGAGAAAACTACACCTACAATTTCTTTTAATGCTTCAAATCTGTTCTGTAGAGAGGCTATTGAAGAGCAAATGAGAAGAGAGGCAAGATCTGTGAGGCAGCTGAAGAGGGGAAGGTTCTGGAGAGAGTTGTTCTTCTCTTGCAGAAGAGCTGCCAGAGCTGTAGAAAGCTCTCTGCCCAGAGGGTCAAGGAGCACGTTCTAGCCAGGGAATCTGGGACTTGCTGCTAATCCAAGCAGACACCAGACAGGTGTGGTTGTGGTCCCATACTCAGTTCAAGCAGGTGACCTGAAAAAAAAGAAAGAAGCTGCCTCTAGAATCAGGCACCGAGTGGCATGATGGGTCTGCAGTCTCTGAGGAAAAACAACAGTCAAGCAGGTCTGTGACAACCTGTGGGGAGTGTTCCAAATTGTGCATCATGGTGTGAGTCAGAGTCTTGCTCCTGGGGATTTTTAATCTACCTTGCCTTTTACTACTAGAACATTTTGTCCACCTGGTGCTATAGCTACTTTCAGGATTTTTTTTTTTTTTAATGTGAACAATAAAATTTGAACATTTTGCTCTGACCATATCCTACCTGCTTCTCCATCTCTCCCTCCAGTTCTGTTCCCCAGTTGTCTCTGCCCTTTTTCTCCTGCCTCATTGAGATCTGCAGTTTGACTTTTCCATTTTCTTGGTGTACCTTAGCCCAACCTGCCTTCACTGCTTTACTGTTGCACTTGGATTCCATGGTCCAGAACTTCAACGACCCTTCCCTGCATCTTGCATTCCGCAGTTCAACCATCCTTCTGTTGCAGGACTTTGACTCTCTGCCTGTTTTGAACCTTCTCCAGGGTTACTGAGCACTGATGGGGAAAATCACAAATCCATGAAGCTCCTGTCGTTATATATTTATGATTCCCGAACTCAGCTGAGTTCTGACTTGTAAGCCAGCTGAAGCAGTCTCTCTCTCTCTGTCACCTATTCTTTTCCTCCGTAGCACTCACCTTAACCACAAATCATCTTGAGACAGCATGCTTATTGTCCTCCTCTGTTGAGGCCTTATGAAGAAGAGCCTGTGGGAGTCTCTTGCTTATATCATTCTTCTGTATTTCCTGGACGTGGTACATGGCAGGTGGTACCTTGTAAGTGCTCAGAAGATGTTTAATAGACAAACAAGTCTCAGGTTAGACGACTGATACTGAGTCAGGGCTCACTGCCTGACTCACATGAAAGCCAATACTATGGCACTGGGTTTTTGCCAAAATAAAGAGCTTTATTAAAGGTTTACCCTCTAGTTAGAATGGCAAACATCAAGAATACATATAATAAATGTTGGTGAGGATGTTGGGGGAAAAGAACATTTAAGCAGTGTTTGAGGAATTGTAAATTAGTATAACCACTGTGGAGATCAGTGTGGAAGTTCTTTTAAAGACTAGGAATGGAACCAATATATGACCCAATTATACTGTTATGGGCTGGCTATACGGGCAATGACCAAACAGACTCCGTTTTACCCTGAGACTCCATATCATGTAAGAAATGCTTCTCCTGTGGGAAAGCCCCACCTCTGTACGCATTAATAGTTACCTAGCACAACATACTTGGCAACACAAATGAGCGATTCTTATATAATGTGAAATCGTTCTCTTTGGTTTCCATTTTTCTTGGGCAATGTACCTTGTCAGAGACTGATTGTGTAGACATTAGTAACCATTCTCTAACGTGTACTGAACTAGGGTCATTTTGACCCACTTTCCTTCTGCTTGCTTGCTGCTGTGCCAACCTGGAAAATCCCGTGGGAAATACCAAGGTGCCTACTGCATTGTCTCGCTAACTGCCCAATTTAGCTTCTGTACCGGCTTGCTTGCAGCTGTGTCAGACCAGATACGGTTTTTGCCTTTAAATATCCTAAAATGCTCAGGCTGAAGCTGTTCCTTGCAGAGACAGTTATGGGTCCTGTGGGGGCCAGTCTCCAGCCAGCCACATAAATAAAGACTTTTCAATTTGGATGAGCTGGGAGTTGATGTATTTTCTGAGCGACCTGCCCCACAACAATACCATTCCTCAGTATTTATCTAAAAGAACTAAAGTCATCATACCATAGTGATATATGCATAGCAATGTTTATAGCAGCACAATTTCAGTAACCAAGTTATGGAACCGGCTCAGGTGCCTGGCACAGACGAATGGATAAAGAAATTGTGGTATTTATATACAATGGAGTTTCATTCAGCCATGGAAAAGAATGAAATCATGTTATTTGATGTTTAATGGATGGAATGGGGAAACATCATGTTAAGTGAAATAAGCCAGATTCAGAAAGTCAAGGATTGTATGTTTTCTCTCAGATGTGGAAGCAAGAGATAAAAAGGGAAAAATATGACATTTCATAAAAATAAAATAGAGGAGAAGAAGAGAATGAGGGGAGGGAGGAGGAGAAAGGGAAGGTACTAGGGAATGAAATAAACTAAATTATGTGATTTGCTTATATGAATATATCACAATGAATCACACTTTTTTGTATAATTGTTAGGCAGTGATTATGAAAAGGTCTACTCACAAGGAGATAGGAGACATGCTCCAATCTGTCTTCCCACTTGACTAATGGCAAAGGAATTTAAGCTCCCAGGGTAAGAGGAAATAGAAGGCTCATTGAATGTAACCGGGAGTCTGGGTACAACAGTCCACACCCGGTGTGCCTGTGCAGGCAGAACTTGTGAGTGATTCTGGTTTGTCTTGCAACTCCTGACAGCAACCCTCACCTCTAATC
The DNA here is from genome assembly GCF_001458135.2 of Marmota marmota marmota. Classification (NCBI taxonomy): domain Eukaryota; kingdom Metazoa; phylum Chordata; class Mammalia; order Rodentia; family Sciuridae; genus Marmota; species Marmota marmota. The sequence continues at coordinate 29,356,645 of NW_026000019.1, forward strand.
TTATTCCTCGAGGTCCTGTTCTCATTCCCCAGGTTCTCCACCTCAGGAACTTTTGGTTCCACCAGGCACTCAAGGTCATCTTAGATCAGGGCCTAGAGTTCTATGCCTACATTCTGAAAACGGCTTGCGCAACTTTTGCAACAGGGAAGTTGCCGTTTTATGTCTTGGTTTCAGTATCACTAAGAAATTTTCCCCGATCCCCCTCTCCCTCTTGAGTCTGCATTAGAGGTTTTTTCTCTTAGCGTCCTGTGTTTCTGCATCAAGTCATATTCACACTGCTGTGGTTGGGATGAGCGTTATCCCAGAAATCCATGTATGAAGGGCTTGGTCACCAGCCTGTGGCACTGTTGCAAAGTGGAGGAACCTTTAAGGGCTGAGGCTGTGGAAGTAGAAGGAAGTTGGGTCACTAGGGGGCGTGCCCTTGTAGGTGATATTGGTACCACTGCTTCTTCCTCCCTCTTTTCCTCCTAGCCGCCATGAAGCCAACAGGCTCACCCTACCACATGTTCCTGCTATGATATAATTTGCTGCCACAGGCCCAAATCAGTGGACTGAAACCTGCAAAACCGTGAGCCAAAATAAAACTTTCCATCTTATAATGTGATCATCTCAGACATTTTGTTACAGTAATAGAAAGCTAATGTGCATGCCATGCTCTCGTCGCCTGTTTATTTACTTTTGTCTTCCTCTAGGTCAGCAATAACCGAGAGAAATTTCTACAAGGTTAGAGCTATCCCTTCTCTGTACCGTCCAGTACAGGAGTAACTAGGAACTTATAGCTGTCAATCACTGGAAATGTGGATTGTAGGAATGAGAAAAATTTTTTCGTTTTCATTTAATTTTAATGAGTTTGACATTCAAATAGTCACATGCAATCAGCAGTTACTGTATTGAAAAGCACACGATTCTCACAATTTTTAAGTTCTATGATAGAAGGGACTGTGTCTGTACAGTTTAACATGTTATTCCTCAAGGTCAGGACTGTGCCTGGCATTTGATAGACATTCGATATGAAGAAGGGTAGGCATATAATTGGTAGATTGTATGCCTCTTAGAGGTTGATCTTTTCTGTGTTAAGATGAAGGTTCAGTGTGAGAGAATTCTGCTTCAGAAGGACTTGGATACCTGTGCTGATGAGTTTAAGAGATTTAAATTATTATTTTGGAGGGTGTGAAAGGTCTTAACTATGAGCTAGCAATAGATGATTGGCTTAAGGTAGCTGAAATTGCTTATTCTGCTTCAAGTATGAACTATACCATAGAGATTTTTTTAAAAAAATGTATTTTCATAAATTGTCTGAAAATCTACAAAATGAGAAAAATGATGGTGATCCCTGCTGGGAATAAAACAGTACTTCAGAGTGGAGTGGATATTTCTATTTCTCCTTTGTTGTAGCGCCTGCAATCCTTGAGTGAGAAAGTTGATTTGCCAAAACAATGCCATATGCATGTTTGACTATGTCACAATGAATCCCATTTTTATGTTAGTTTACAATGCATCAATTAAAAAATAAGTAGAAGGGAAACCAGTAGAGGAAAGAGGTTAGGGGGAGGGAGAAGGGTAAAAAAAAAGTGTCGAAACTCAGGAATGAATGGAGCACTTATGGGCTCTTATGAGCATATCTCTACAAACCCCACCATTATCTTTAATTATAATGCACTAATAAAAAGCATAAGAATAAAAAAAAGAAAGTTGGTTTGCCAATTTAGTAATATGAGCTAACTTACACTTGTAGTTTATGCCAAACAACAAGCATTATCTAAGTATTCTATACACATTAACTTATGTGGTTCTTCTCAACAACTTTGTGATTTGGATACTAATATCTCCATCTGAAAGATAAAGAAACTTAAATATAGAAGGAAGGTGCCTTGCCACAGTTACTTAGCTAAGTGGAGAAATGAGGATTTGAACCCAAGCATTCTGGTTCCAAGTTCATGTTTATTTGTATTGTCTCTTGTGTGAACTATTTCTATATGCCCATCAAAACTCTAAACTGGTTTGCTGTGGTTGTCCAGTTGTATGTCTATTTGTGGTGGGTGTTTTCTGAAGATGATGGTTTTGAGATGCAGACCAAGAGGTCAGGTGATTGGAATGAATAAGGAGTGGAATGAAGTAGCTATGGCCCAGTGGAAAAGAATTCTCTGTGGAATTAGAAGCCTTTACTTTCTGACTTAATGAAATTTGAGGAGATATCACTTGCCTAATTTGGTTATTAAAATGACATAAAGTATGTATGCAAAAGGACTTTATAAAATATAAAGGGCTTCATTCTAAGTGAGGGTGGGTGTCTGCCTTACACTGTAGTATATTGGAACAGTGGCCATTAAAGACTGTCACACCTTAGAGGCTTCCCATTGATAGTATATTGGTTTGCCTGAGATTGAGGGAGAATTTCTGACTTTTCTGTCTCCTGAAGTTTTAGGGATTCATCTTGTAGGATGAAAAGAGAAGCCTAAAGACTTCCTACTTCTCCTATCTCCATCTTCTTTCTGACACTCCAAGATTTTCTGCGCCTCAGAGTTGTTTCAGTCTGAGGGTTACCCAGATCAGAAGCAGGTGATAGATTTAAGGTTGAAATTTTTCTTTTTTTTTTTTTTTGGTCACTGAAGGGCCAAATCAGTCTCTGCCTAGCTCACCTGTCCCAATGCTCTAGAAATGAACATTTCCTCCAAGCCTCAACTACTTCTGCTTGAATGACTACTAACACTGTGCATAGTCCCAGCTCCTCGGTTGGCTTCAGTTCTGACTCTGTGTGGACAAGCCATGGTGTGTCCGAGATCAGTGCTCGCTGCTCTTGTTGTGATCATACCATGTGGAAGAGCTAACGGGCCAGAGGATTACAAAATATTTAGAGGCAGTCTTGTAAAGGAATGAATTTAAAATGTGTCCTAAAGCTGGAAAAAGGAGGCTGTGGGAAAATAGCCTCAAAATCCATAGAAACTTTTGAAGTGGAAATAACTAGCCATTCACGTATGAAATCTTAGATTATTATTTCCCTGGCAAAAGTGGCATGGCTGGCATTCCTTAAACTTGCCAGTGTGCAAGGTGATATTCACATGTTATCCTGTTTCTCCTCACAGCATTCCTGCAAGGTAGGCATTCTGTCTTTATTTTACAGACAAGAGTCAGAGTGGCCAAGTCATGTGCCCAAGGCCAAGTAGCTAGTGAATGTAAGAACCAAGAATTAAAGATGTATAGAAATTGTAAAGTTCCTGCTCTTGCTACTATACCAAGTTGCTCTCTTGAAGCACACATGAGAAGGCTTGGGCAATCAATTAAGGAGAATCTTTTGAGCGTGTGGGAACAACGTGGATGGATCAGAGTTAGGTAAATGGTTTCTAGCAAAGTTTATGTTGTTTCAGGAACCAATAACCTTCCTTTTGGTAATGGAGCCTTCCTAGAGCCCAGACCTATTCTACTGAAACACTTTACAATTGAAATAAACCAAATTATGTTATTGGGCTTGTAGTAACTGGGAGAGTTTATAAAAATGCACACGTGTGATGCGATGTCTCCTATTTTATTGTGATTTAATACATGAGATGCTGATCCAATTCCATACTCTGTAATTTCTTTTCAGTTTGTTTTCCTCTTCTCGCCATCATAGAACTGACATAAAAATGCACATCTATAGTCACCTGCATGAGCACTGAATGGCGGCCCAGCTGCTTTCTTTTCCCACGTTCTTCCTAGGGAATTCTTGATAGGATGCAATGCACAGTATGCCAATTAAGTCATTAAAATTTCAAATGCTACTGTCCATAGCAGATTTCCTGGCATCCATTATGATATTTTAAGGGTAAGTTTTTCCACTTCCAGGCAAGCTTGGTGCCTTAAAGATCTCAAGTTATACAAGCTTTCTCTATTTATCAGAGTAATCGAGGTACCTTTCAAAATAGGCTACGAAGGACAGAGGCAAAAAAGTAGTGCAGACTATGGTAGTGAGTATCCTAGAGCACCAGCCAGAGAACAAGAGGTATCAGAGGAATGTCACACATAAGCAGAGGCCCTGGAGACTGGGATGGCAGACACTGGAGGAAGGTCCTGAGTGCTCCCACACAGTTTCTGTCTCCTGAGACCTCCATACCACCGAGAAGTCACAGCTTTTCATAAAGTGCCTCAAAACAGAGCTCATGCAACCAAATCAGTAATTGATTGGAGTTGACACTTTTAACAATACTATTCTCTACTTGGGCTCTATTTTTTTCCTGACTTGGGGAACCAACTGAATTATTTTATAAGTCTGTTAGGATACAGAGAAAAAAAGAGGGGGTGGATTTAAAAGTTTTCTTCCTTTTTATTTAGGTTGACTAAATAAATTATGGAAGCTGATAGAACATGCATTATAAAAATAACCACTCTTCCCATAATTATATGTGTATATCTTTTATATATATATAGTGCTTTATTATATATTCATATATTTATTTAAATATTTATTTTTTAGTTGTAGTTGGACACAATACCTTTATTTTTATTTATTTTTATGTGGTGCTGAGGATCGAACCCAGGGCCTCGAAAGTGCCAGGTGAGTGCTCTACAGCTGAGACACAACCCCAGCCCATATATATTTATTTTTTATTGGTGCAATATAATTTACATAATGGTGGTATTCATTATGATGTGTTTGTACATGCACATAACATAATTTTATCAGTCTTATTCCTGAGAAAATTTCTCTTTTCTGCTCCCTCCCCTGATCCATTTGCTTTATTAATTTCCTTTCTATTATTATCATCATCATTTTTGTTATTATTTAAATTAGTGCACTATAATGATTTATATAAACAGAAATCATTGTAGTATATTTGTACATGGACATAGCATAATTTGATAGCTTTCATTCCCTGGCACTTCTCCACAATTATATTAACTCAAACAGCAGTAAAAATCATCTGAAAAGATTTTTACACTTTGGATGGTGGGATGATTAGTGTTGTTGTCTTTTTTTTTTTTTTTTTACTTTGACTACATTTTCTGATTTTTTTCACTAATGATTTCCATTGCTTTTATAACAACAATGACAAAAATAAATGACATTAATAAAAGAAATACCAGAATAATTTTTGAGACTTCATTTTTTTACCTTTTATGCTAGCATAAGTAACCCAGAACAAGAATAACTCACTGCAGGGCTGGAGCTATAACTCAGTGGCAGAGTATTTGCCTAGCACACCTAAGGCACTGGGTTGGATCCTTAGCACTGGATTAAAAATAAATAAAATAAAAGCATACTGTCCATATACTACTACAAAATTTGTTTTAAAAAGAATAACTAGCTTCAAATATATTAAGAGATGCAGAGAATAATGTAAAAATATTCCTCAGTCTTGGAAAATCGATTTTAAAACTGGAAACCTTCAAGACAGTGGCAAAAGTGCTGAACGGTGTGCCAAATTACCAATATTTAAAAAAATCCTCCTTCACAGAGAACATTTGACTTCCTAAATTTGTTGAAAACCACACGGCTACACAAAATAATACCACCGATGAGTACCTTTGTAAGATGTGGAGCTGTGGCAGCCTGTCAAGCAGATATGTACTGCCCACCTATTTTATGAAATAGAATCGTGCCAGTACTTTAGAAGCTTGGAGAGCCCGCCCATCTCATTTTCTTTCCACCCCGCTCAAGGGCCTACTCAATTTTCTGGGCTATCACTCTGCTATTAAGTTTTGTGTCAATAAACCACATGTTATTTAATTTCTTACACATTTTATACTTTAGAGAATTGAATCAGATCCTGTATGTTCTTCTGTAAGTGGCTGAGATTCATGGGTATTTTTATGTCTAGTTCATTTTTCGCAGTTGTATTACATACCGCTACATGAACAAACCATTAATTATTTGCCCATTTTACAGTTTGTCTCTCTTGGCTTTAACAATCAATGCTGTTAAAAATTTCCCCAGGGGATTCCCAGCTCTGGGGTCCCTTCTTCTCTTCAGAGAAGTCTATCTGTATCTCTGTCTCTTTTACAATAAACCTACTTCCTGCTTGCTTAAAAAAAAAAAAAAAGAAAAATTTTCCCCAGGAATGAAAGTGCTATGTATCTTCAAAATCAACAGAGAATGCCACATTTTTATTTCAAACCAGTTGCATCTCTCTGTACTACTAGCAGTGAGTAAGATTTAGTGGAACTTGTAGTAAATAGTAATCCAATTTCCGCACAGAATTCAGTGTGTTCTACATCACTCCATCACCCTTAGGAAATTCAGATGCCATTTAACATGATATAAAGGGGAGGAGGAATTAAAGGAGCATGCTAGACCTAGTAAAATTGTATATACCATTACTAATATTTTCTTCCTCTAGCAGGTATCATGAAATTTTGTGTGCATCTCCGTGTGTTAATCTCCCTTTACTATTTATTCATGCAGAAGCTAATTGGCATGTGGTTAAGATTTCAGGCTCTTGAGTCAAATTATCAGAGTTCAGTTCCCCACTCCTGTTTTTATATCTTAGTAACCTATTCCCTTTGCACCTGGGTTTCTCTGTCTGAACATGGGTACACAATTTTTATAGGATTTCTGTTGGGTCTGGAGAACACTGGGGATTTGGGGATTTGTCTTCTTACCCGCAGGTTCCTGACACAGGGCTGCCTGTGTGTCTCTAACCTCTTCACTCACTATGTTCTCTCCTTTCCAAAGATATTCACTCCAGCCTGCTTCAGTCTGATGATGTGAGGCTGGGCAGAGGTGGGGAGACAGTCTCTATTCTGTGTAATTGTGGCTGAGTTGTGGGGGTTGAGTGCCTCAATTACTATCTGCTATTGGAAACTCTTGATGCTCTATAGTCATGAAGTTTAGGTCATCTTGTACATAGTATGTGGTCACCTAACTGTTTTCAGATAATGCAATAATTTTTTGTGACATTTTTGATGGTTGGTCTCATAGTTTTGCATGTTCAAATAATATCTGTATATTTTACCATTAAAATTGTGTTAGTAAATCTAATCATTTTTTTAAACATTTTTTTGAGAGAGAGAGAATTTTAATATTTATTTTTTTAGTTTTCGGCGGACACAACATCTTTGTTTGTATGTGATGCTGAGGATCTAACCTGGGCTGCACGCATGCCAGGCGAGCGCGCTACCGCTTGAACCACATCCCCAGCCCTAATCATATGTTTTAATCTGATGTTTAAATAGTCATATCTCTGTTTCTTCCCCCTTTTTATATGCTCTTTTTAGATGTACATGACTATAGAGTGTATTTTGACATATTATACATACATGGAGTATAACTTCACATTCTTGTGGTTGTACAAGATGTGGAGTTACACTAGCTGTGTTTTGTCAATATTGTGTCTGATTCATTCTACTGTCTTTCTTATTCCCATCCCCTCTCCCTTCCCTTCATTCCCTTCATTGTCTAATCCAATGAACTTCTACATTCCATCCCCCCTTATTGTGGTTTATCATCTGCATATCAGAGAGGGCATTTGGCCTTTGGATTTTAGGGATTGGCTTATTTCACTTAGCATGTTATCCTCTAGTTCCATCCAATTACCAGCAAATTCCATAATTTCATTTTTCTTTATGGTTGAGTAATCATATATCTCTATTTTATGGCAAATACAAAAAAGTAGAATTCTAGATTATAATAATTCACTTTCTTTTTTCCAATAATTTTTAATTCATTGTAAGATTATTGATCTAGCAGGGCATGGTGGTGCACGCCGGTAATTCCACCTACTTGGGTGGCTAAGGCAGGAGTATTGCAAGTTTATTTAAGCTGGACAATTTAGCGATACCTGGTCTCAAAATTTTTTTAAAAAGCAGGAAGATGGGATGGAGCTCAGTGGTAGAGCACCCCCAGGTTCAATTCCCAGTACCCCACACCAAAAACACTGACTAATCTAAGCATTTATTCTAATCATTTCCTTTCTTAATTAGAATACTAGAAATATGGCTGTCTGAGGGGATGTGTGTCCTTGTATCAGCATTGTGTATTGGCTTCCTGTGGCCCTGATACATCACATAAGCCCAGGGGTGACATTCATCCTCTATTCTATGGGCCCTTGAAGCCTGCTTCATGCCAGAACATTTTTCTACATGATATCAGTTTCAATGTCCATGTCCTGAAGTGAGCCTTTTCAATGGAGAGGGGACAAAGGGACCTCCTTTGCTTTGACAATTACCGTCATTTTGATGAACACATGTGCAGGTACCCATGTGCAGATACACACGTACTCCCTCTTCTTTCTCCATTCCTCTCACCATTTTAGCACTTCCTTTACACTTCACCCTCCTGAGTTCCTCTCCCAATAAAAGGGCAGCCAGAGAGGCAGAACCTGAGCTGATTGCCTTGATCCATTGTAGTTGAGATGTCTCTCAATACAGAGATGATGAGTGCCTTTGTAATGATTGTAGTATAGAAGTATGTAATTTTATTCATCATCATTAGTTACATGCTTTCTGTCCTCAAGAATTATAGGACAGGGTCTGTTCAGGTCTTTTGCCCACTCCTTGATTGGGTTCTTTGGTTCTTTGGTGTAAAGCTTTTTGAGTTCTTTGTATATCCTGGAAATTAACACCTTCTCTTGAGGAGCCGATGGTAAAGATTTTCTCCCATTCTGTAGGCTCTCTCTTCGTACTCTTGATTGTTTCTTTTTCTGTGAAGAAGCTTTTTAGTTTGATGCCATCACGTTTATTGATTTTTTTTTTTTGTTTTATTTCTTGTGCTTTAGGAGTCTTATTCAGGAAGTCAGTTCTTTGTCAATATGTTGAAGTGCTGTACCTACCTTTTCTTGTCGGTTTCCTAAATCTTTAATCCACTTAGAGTTGATTTTTGTGCAGGGTGAGAGAGGGGTTAACTTTCATTCAACTACATATGGACTTTGTTGAAGAAGCTATCTTTTCTCCAGTGTGTGTTTTCAGTGCCTTTGTCTAGTGTGAGATAACTGTGTTCATATGAGTTTGTCTCTGTGTCTTCTATTCTGTTCCATTTGTCTTCTTGCCTGTTTTGGTGGCAGTACCACACTGTTTTGTTACTATAACTCTGTAGTATAACTTAACATCTGCTATTGTGATGCCTTCTGTTTCCTGTTTCTTGCTAAGGACTGTTTTAGGTATTTGGGGCCTCTTATTTTTCCAAATTAATTCCATGACTGTTTTTTCTATTTCTGTGAAGTACATCATTGGAAGTTTGATGGGAACTGCGTTGAATCTGAAATTGTTTTTGGTAGTATGTCAATTTTGAAAATATTACTTCTGCCTATCTAAGAACATGGGAGGTCTTTCCATATTCTAAGGTCTTTTTCAATTTCTTTCCTTAGTGTTCTGTGGTTTTCACTGTAGAGATCCTTTGCCTCTGATGTTAAATTGATTCCTAAGAAATAGGAATGATCAACAAATATATGAAAAAATGTGCAACATCTCTAGCAATTAGGGTAATGCAAATTAAAACTGCACTGAGATTCCATCTTACCTGAGTCAGAATGGAAATTATTAAGAATATAAATAACAAAAAATCTTGGTGAGGATGTGAGGAATAGGGAATGTTCATACATTGTTGGCGGGACTACAAATTGGTGCAACCCCTCTGGAAAGCAGTATGGAGATTCCTCAGAAAACTTGGAATGGAACCACCATTTGACCCAGCTATCTCACTCCTTGGTATATAACCCCCAAATTTAAAAGCACCATGCTACAGTACCTCACTCTTTTGTTACTGTAACTCTGTAGCATAGAGATATACACTTAACACAGCGCATCAGTGTTTATAGCAGCAAAATTCACAATAGCTAAGCTATGGAACCAACCTAGGTGCCCATCAACAGATGAATGGATAAAGAAATTTTTATATGTATATACAATATAATATTACTCAGCCACAAAGAAGAATGACTATATAACATTTGCTAGTAAATGAACGGATTTGGAAACATGAGATAAACCAATCCTAAAAAACAAAAGTTAGAATATCTTGGCTGATATGTGAAATCTAAACCACAATAAAGGAGAGTGTAAGAGGAAGAAGAGAAGTTCATTAGATTAAATAAAGGGGAACAAAAGGAAGGGAGAGGGGATAGGAATAGGAAAGACAGTAGAATAAATCTAACATAATTTTCATAAGTGAATCTCCACGGTAACCATCCACAAAAATGGGGTCCTAATTAGAATGATATATATTTCATGCTTGGGTAATTTTATCATATTGTGTAATTTTATCATATAACTTAGAAGAGCCCATTAATATAAACAAACAGAAAGGCAGAGCCCACCACAGCATCCCGTGACAAAGGGCCCTTGTGCACTGACCACTCAGTTTTCAGTGGTCCTAAAGCCACACATACTATGAAGGTATTAACAGACTGAAGGAAAGCCTTTTGTCCTCTGTCCCTGTGAGATCAAGAACAGCTGAATATAGAGAATCTGACCTTTATCTCACCAGTCTGTTTTCTGTTTATTTAATTAACCTTGTTAAGTAATTTTTTCTTTTAAAACTCTACTGGTGTATATTAATCATGTAGAATAATGGGTTTCACTGTGGCATATTTGTACCTGCACATAACATAATTTCATCAATCTCACTACCCAGTACCTCCCTTTAATTAACTTTTAAAGTTACTTTTATTATGCTTACATCCATACAAACCAAGTTTTGTGAATCTCATGTGGAGACTGAGCTTTCTCGTTTAAGGATTCTGACTTATAGCCTGTACCTGTGTTCCAATGTTTCCATTCCAAGAAGAGACTGAAAGGGAAGGAAGGTCAATAGGAATTTACTTGGGAAAAGGGATCCCAGAGGAAGTATTGGTGCTGAAGGCAAGGAAGTGGTTTTAGTCAGTCTCTGAGACTGAGGTACTTCATGCTCATGTGGTGAAACAGAGTGAGTTTTCTCAGTGAAAGTTTTGAGCATCGCTTTAAGAGGCTCACCGCAAAGAGAAACCAAAAAGTTATGTCCTAATGGTTTCCTAGAGTTGAATCTTGACTTTCATAACGTTTGATGCTGGCTCTCACAGACAGATCTGTCTCTAGTCACCATAACTAGGTGAGCAGTTCAAGATAAAGCAAAACACAAAAGTAACCTTCAAATGTGACATTGTAGCAAAGATAGCAAAAGTTTTCACTAGGAAGATTCCAAGTGAAGTTTGGACTCTGTCTGAAGTGATCATACAGAGGAACTGATCAAGCCTCTATACTTAGAGATTAAAAACAAACTTGAAACTGAAGGGCAAGGCATTTAAGTAACACGATGACAATCAGCAATGACAAAATTATGAAATTGTGAAGAAAATATAAACTCCTGGTGGCATATGAGAAGGACTGATTCATAGATTTCTTAATCATATATTTTTACCTTCTGGTGTGTGTCTGAACTTTATATTCGTGTACCTTCTGGTGTATATCTTTTTTTTAATTCCAAAAAATTTGTTATATATGACAGCAGAATGCATCACAATTCATATACACATATAAAGCACATTTTTTTTCGTATCTCTGGTTGTATACAAAATGTATTCACACCATTTGTGTCTTCATACATGTACTTAGGGTGATGATGTCCACCTCATTCCACCATTTTTTTTACCCCCTTTCTCCTTCCCTTCTCCTTCCTCTCCTCTGCCCTATCTAGAATTCCTCTAATCTTCCCATGCTCCGCCTCCCAACACCACTATGAATCAGCCTCTTAATATCAGAGAAAACATTTGGCATTTGTTTTTTTATGATTGGCTAACTTCACTTAGCATCATATTCTCCAACTCCATCCATTTACCTGCAAATGCCATGATTTTATTCTCTTTTATTGCTGAGTAATATTCCATTGTGTATATATACCACATTTTCTTTACCCACTCATCTACTGAAAAGCATCTAGGTTGGTTCCACAGTTTAGCTACTGTGAATTTTGATGCAATAAACATTGATGTGGCTGTGTCCCTGTAGTATGCTATTTTTAAGTCCTTTGGGTATTTCCTGAAATCAATTGAAGAATATTGGTATTAGTTCTTCTTTAAAGGTCTTGTAGAACTTGTATCCATCTGGTCCTGGGCTTTTCTTGGTTGGTAGGCTTCTGATGGTGTCTTCTATATTATCTCTTGAAATTGATCTGTTTAAATTGTGTATATCATCCTGATTCAATTCAGGCAAATCATATGACTCTAGAAATTTGTCATTGCCTTTGATATTTTCTATTTTATTGGGGTACAAGTTTTCAAAATAATTTCTAGTTATCTTCTGTATTTCTGTAGTTTCTGTTGTGATATTTCCTTTTTCATCACATATGTTACCAATTTGAGTTTTTTCTCTCCTTTTCTTCAATAGCATGGCTAAGGGTCTGTCAATTTTTCAGAGAACCAAGGTTTTGTTTTGTCAATTTTTTCACTTGTTTCTTTTGTTTCAATTTTATTAATTTCAGCTCTGATTTTAATTATTTCCTGTCTTCTGCTGCTTTGGGTGTTGATTTGTTCTTCTTTTACTAGGGCTTTGAGATGTAATGTTAAGTCATTTATTTGTTGACTTTTTCTTCTTTTAAGGAATGAATTTCATGCAATGAACTTTCTTCTTAGTACTGCCTTCCTAGTGTTGCAGAGATTTTGGTACATTGTATCTGTTCTCATTCATCTCTAAGGATATTTTAATCTCCTCCTTGAAGTCTTTTGAAATCCATTGTTCATTCAGTAGCATATTATTTAGTCTCCAGGGCTTGGAGTATCTTTTATTTTTTATTTTATCTTTGATTTCTAATTTCATTCCATTATGATCTGATAGAATGCAAGGTAATATCTCTATTTTTTTTATATTTGCTGAGAGTTGCTTTGTTGCATAGTATATTGTCTATTTTAGAGAAGGATCCATGTGCTGCTAAGAAGAAAGTGTATCTGTTCATTGAAGGATAAATTATTCTATATATGTCAGTTAAGTCTAAGTTATTGATTGTATTATTGAGTTCTTGATTGTATAATTGTGTTCTATAGTTTCTTTGTTCAGCTTTTGTTTGGAAGATCTCTCCAGTGGTGAAAGAGGTGTATTAAAGTCACCCAGAATTATTGTGTTGTGGTCTATTTGACTCTTGAACTTGAGAAAAGTTTGTTTGATGAATGTAGACAGTCTATTGTTTGGGGCATATAAATTTATTATTGTTATGTCTTGTTGATGAATGGTTCCCTTAAGCAGTATGAAATATCCTTCTTTATCCCTTTTGATTAACTTTGGCTTGAAGTCTACTTTACTTGATATGAGGATAAAAACCCCTGCTTGCTTCCACAGTCCATGTGAGTGCTATGATTTTTCCCAACCTTTCACCTTCAGTCTGTGGATGTCTTTTCCTATGAGTCTTTTTGAGGAAGCATATTGTTGGATCTTCTTCTTCTTCTTTTTTAATCCAATTTGCCAGTCTAAGTCTTTTGATTGGTGAGTTTAGGCTATTAACATTCAGGGTTATTAATGAGACATACTTTGTATTCCCAGCCATTTTGTTAATTTTTGGTATTTAACTTGACTTGATTTCTCCTTTGATTAGTTTTCCCTTTAGTGAAATACCTCCCTTTGCTGATTTTCATTGTTGTTTTTCAATTTCTCTTCATGGAATATTTTGCTGAGGATGTTCTGTAGTGCAGGCTTTCAAGTTGTAAATTCTTTTAACTTTTGTTTATCATGGAAGGTTTTTATTTCATCATCAAATCTAAAGCTTAATTTTGCTGGATATATGGTTGGCATCCATTTTCTTTCAGAGCTTGGTATATATTGTTCCAGGATCTTCTAGTTTTAAGGGTCTGGATTGAAAAATCTACATAATCTAATTAGTTTTCTCCTTTATGTAATCTGATTCCTTTCTCTCGTGGCTATCAATATTCTCTCCTTATTCTTTATGATGGGCATTTTCATTATAATGTGCCTTGGTGTGGATCTGTTGTGATTCTGTACATTTGGCATCCTGTAAGTATCTTGAATTTGGTTTTTCAATTTGTTCTTCATGTTTGGAAAATTTCTGATATTATTTCATTGAATAGACTGCTCATTCCTTTGGTTTGGAACTCTATGCCTTACTCTGTCCCAAAATAACCCTTAAATTTGGTCTTTTATGCTATAATATATTTTTTTGAATGTTCAGCTCATGGTTTCTTACCATTTTCACTGTGTGGTCTACATCTTTTTCAAGATTATATATTTTATCTTCATTGTCTGAGGTCCTGTCTTCCAATGGTCTAATCTGTTGGTGATGCTTTCAATTGAACTTTAAATTTGGTTTATTGTTTCTTTCATTTCAAGGATTTCTGGTTTTTTATTTTTTTAAAGAACCTCCATCTCCCTATTGAAGTAATCTTTTGCTTCCTGTATTTGTTTATGTAGCTCTTTGTCAAAATGGTCTTTTGCTGCCTGTATTTGCTCCTTTAATTCACAGAACATTTTAACTATGGACATCCTGAACTCCTTCTCTGTCATTTCTTCTGCTGTGCTGGCCATGGATTCTAATAATGTGGTATCTTGATTTGTTTGGGGCACTTTCTTCCCTTGTCTTTTCATGTTGCTTGTGTGTCTTCTCTTCTAGCTCTGGGGATCCAAGGCATTACCTTATTTTTTAGCCCCTGTAGAGTTCCAATACCTTTGAGGTGAAGGAGAATGTTAGCAGATCCCAGTATAAACAATATACACCCTAAAAATCAATGTTTGTTATTAAGACTTTTCCAGTTTGATCACAATGTACAGAAATGGTGAACTGAATTATTATCTACAATATACTCAGTAGGTTTGTAAAAGAGTTTACAGTTTCTGATGGTGGACAAAGAACCAGGCATCAGGAGTAGGATGATACGGTGATGAGGTAGGAGGTGAGGATATGGTGTTAGTATATCTTAGGAAATGTGAAAGAGAAATCTAAAGAGGAAGATTAGCAGGAGAAGAGGAGGAAGTAATTTGGGGTAGACAAGTAAGTGGGAAGACAGTAGAGTACATAAAACAAACACACATATATATTAAGAAAAGTAAAAAAGGTTAAAATAGTAGAAATTGGTGGAAAAAAAGAGAAAAGGAAAACAAATAAACAACCAAAAGAATATATAACACAACCATAATATACTATTCAGACATCCCAGTCCTCAAAATCCTAATTCATGCAAAGTACTTAGTTTCATGTACATTGGGGATATGAGGGTGAGAGGATAGAAAGGGAGAAAAAAAAATGAAACCTTGAAGGAAGAAACAGGGATAGTTTCAGTTGGAGATCAGTATCTTTCCTGCTTCCCTTCTCATCCACTAGGTGGGGTTGTCTGTTGTTAGGTGGTATCTGCACCCTCAGGATGGTGAAGGTAACCAGGGTGTCACTGTGCTGGGTTAGTGTCTACTGGGGAGAGGGGGGAGTTAGAAACTGGGTACCTGGCCAGCCAGAGTCCCAAATTTTGAGTTGTCCCCATTGAAGTTGGTGATAAAGGTGGCCCAAGATGGAAGTTCCTGCTTTCAGTGATGGGGTGTTGGTTTGGGTGATTGGGAGCCAGGCGATCGCATTGGATGATGAATTCAGAGTCGAGCTCTGTGTCTTCAGTATATGGCTTTCAGATGACTTCAGAGCCTGTGTGAAGGCCACTGCGTATAGGGAACTGTCTCCCTTCTTGCAGAGTCCCAAGGTGGCAGCGACCCGGGGAGCCCCATGTTGGTGGATTGGGATCCACATGGGAGTGGCAGCCAGAGTTTTTGTATGTGGGAAGCTACCCGGTGTCCTGCATTGGAGCAGTGTCTCTGATTTCTGCTAGCATGGGTGGCCGAAAGTTCTGCATGGGTGCTGATGGTCCCACTGGGGTACCTGGTAGTCCTGTGTGGGCGAGTAGTTGGGAGACCTACTCTTGACTCTGGAGTCTGGAGCATGATTCCTGCATGGAAGCAGGAATGTCGCTTGCAGAGAAGCAGTATTCTCACTACTTGAGTCCCAGGCATAGAGCTACACAGAATGCTGCCTCCCTCTGGCCCGCCATCTTGGATCTCCTTCTGGTGTATATCTTTATACTGCATTTTTGCACTTTAGTTAAATGACAGTATTTATGAATATGGTTGAATATTATCTTAGGTGGAGTTCCCAAGAAACAGAACTGAGATTTGCCTGCAGGTTTCTTGGAGGGTGCACTCAGGAACCGTCCAATAGAGAGAGGGAAACTGGGCTGGGCAGAAGGAGAAGTTAAACTACATTGCACTTATAATGGGGGATATAGCCAATCCCCCAGGTACTAGAGAGCTTGGATGCCTCCAATTCTCCCTTATTAAGGCAAGAAGGCTGTGACCTTGAATGTCACCAAAGGGCAATCCTTGAATTCAGGCTGCCTCCAGGGAGGGGTGTAACAATATGCCAGGAGCTCCTTCAGCATAGGGCATCTCTGGGAGACAAACTCTGCTCTCTTGGCTGCCTGTACTCCTGCACACTGGAGGAAGCCATGCTTTGGTTGTGAGCTCAGGGATCTGGATGGTGACAGTCCAGCTACTGTAAGTAAATAGTTTAGTGTAAGTAAAAGCCAATGGAGTTGGTAGGGCACAGATGAAAGTGAGTTATGGAAAACCTAGAAGGATAAATTCATCATAGGAAATCATAGGTATATTTTTTGTTATTTTCATGCTTCGGGGGCTCAGGGATCATGTCCTTGAGTGGCCATTTTTGTTTGGACTGGTATATAATTTAAAGAACTAAGCAGAGTGATCTTGTGTTTTATTTTCATTCTGCTAGCCTGAGAATAAATTGATGAAATTTGGAGAAGTACTTGTAAAGGAAGAATCCAATAGTGAGGCCCAGCAGGGAAGACTGGATGTGGTGGGGTTGTACAAACCATCCAACAGAGGGGCCTCTTTGAGCAAGGCCTATAATGTGTATCCATCCATCTCTTGTGCCTCTATGGGCTGATCCACTGAGTTTTCATCCTTTTGGTTACAGAGTTGGGCTTTTTCATTTGGCCACTAGGGGGCAATGTTTAAGAGTGTGCTCTGACTTCAGAAGGCTAAGGTTCAAACACTATTTCTTCCACTTGTTAGTTGTATGATCTTGGGCCTTTCACATAACATAGGTAAGCCTCTATTTGATTGTCTATATAATGAAGATAGTAACTGTGCTTACTATGGAAGTTTGCTAGGAATATTAAATTGAAATAATGCTTCTTTAACCCCTAAGTCAGTGGCTCAAAGGAAGGAAGATGCATGTAGTCAGGTGCATGATGGACTAAGATGAAATGTGAGACTAGAGATGTATGTACCAAATGTATGAAAGTTGTTTTAAGCCATCAATATTTAGGGAAAAAAAGCTGTCATTTATATTTGGAAACCACAGTTTCATTGATATTGAACCCTGGAACAGGAACATCTTTCACCATTGTGGAAGTGCATAATTTGATATTTAATTGGGAAAACTGAAGCTGTAGGTCATGACCTTGATGTCATGAACCAACAAATGTCAAACCCAACTGACTGATGAGGCTTCTAGTATCTGGAACTCCTTCATCCTATGGCTCTGAGGCATGCTTATTGATAAAGCATCAGGGTTAGTATTCAGGAAGATGATGGATCCAGGTGTCAGCGACACAGCTTTTATGTTTCACATATGCACACATCCTTCCATTCGCCAGAGCCAGCTTATCACCCCTGGACCTCACTTAACCTGAGAACATCAGAATAATCCTGTGCCTCTTTATTCTTCTTCTCCCTCTTTCTGCTCATCTGATTTCCAAGTTGGGATGGCTATCCTGACTTATCACCAGTTGCTTTAATTCTTTTCATCATTTTATAATTTCCTCTTATCTACTTTGGTAAATAAGAAAAAAAAAAGAGAGGTAAGAGTAAACTAGAAATTTTCTAATTATACAGAAAACATTTGGGGTCAAAAGACCTCTTTGACACTCCCTGCAAAAAACCTACCCCACTGTGCTACTTCTCACCATTAAATTAAAAATTAGACTTGCCAGAATGGAAGAAAAGCCTAGAGTTGCCTTTTATTATCATGCAAATAGCATGATAGATTATTATCATTAAAAGTTCATTAATAAATGATTAATATAAATGTTGAGATATAAATTTAAAAAGGAAACCTGTTCTTGTCATCAGGTACCCTTTTGCAGGTCAACATAAGGAGGGTTCCTTCAGCCAGGCTTCCCATTGATATTTGAAGGTTAACTGAGTCTTGGGTGTGATGGATCATTTTAATTTTACTATAAACTCCCCTGCCTGCCATCATCTCTGCCATCACCCCTGAATCAGGCTTGTCACTTGTATTATCAATATGAGTGACATTGAGCAGACATGGTCAAGCAAGAGGGAAGAATTGCAGGCTATGAAGCCAGGTCATTTTTAGAGCTGTGGTTCTATTAACAGTACAAGGGAAGTCTAGTTGAGAAGGTGCTTCGAATCCTCTGACAATCGGTGATTTAGGATGTGTTGACTGAACTCTTCATTATACATCTGGATAGAAATGCAGAGCACGTAGTTTTGAATGCACATCTTGAGTTTTAGGGTTTGGGTTGAGATTGAGTCTTGGTGATTTGAGTTTGGAACACATATTTAACAAACATGCATTTAGGTCTTATATATTTCAGTTTCTGATGATTATTTTCTTTCATTCATAAACATGAGACAGTTTCTGCCCCTGTGATGTTTGCATTTAAAAAAAGGGGGGGGGCAGAGATGACACTAAACCATGTCGTGAAGCGACATGATAATGATGATAGTAATAATAATGGGCCATTGGTGCTGAGTGCTTTCCATCTTTCAATTACTTTGTTTAGTGTTTTAAGTGCAAAAAACCTTTTCGTTTTCATAACACCCCCATGGATTAGGTGCTATCAGGGTCTATTAGGAACTCTCAAGGAATAGATACTTCAGCAGATTAAGGGACTTGCATAAAACCACACAAATCGATGGAGCAGGTATTTCAGCTTCTATGGTATGGAGTCAGATCTGTGCACTTCCTTGCTTTATGTTGCCGAGATAGGCAGCTCTTTGTATCCTGGGAATAAACAGTAGGAACACTAAACCCAGGATCATGCAGAGAGGGTTCAAAACGACTTTGAAGAAAGTGAAATGTAAAGGGAGACCTGGATGTGAATAGTAATGACCCAAAGGAAGGGGGAAGATGAAATGAATGGCAAGATCTTTGGGGGGCAGGTGTAGCTTGGAGTGTGGGAAAGGCCTGAGCATAGAGGGCAGATGAGATCACAGCAGGAGACCAGAGACCAACACACAGCCTGGGTGGATCACCCACCCAAGTTCCAGAGGTGGGAAGAGGAGGCTCTGACGATGTAGGCAATGACATGACTCAGAAGCTGGGGAGACGTGAAGATGCGCCCCCAGGCCTGCACTTTGGCCTCCGCCTTGGTGCCTTTACATTGACTTCTTGTTTCAGAACATCATGGCCCCATATGAGCAGAGCAAACCAGACGAAAAGTCTCGGAATGAGGGGTAAAATCTGGAGGACGTGAATAATGAATGATCTGCAGCATGATTCCTGGATCTGAGATAGAACTGACAAAACCTCTGAACTTTATCTCCTCCCCGCAGCTTTACTGAGAAATAACTGAGGAAGAAAAACTGTGTATATTTACAGGGTATATGATGCTTTCATATAGTACCTCTTATAAATGATGGCTGGAATCAAGCTAATTTACTTATATGGCTCACATAGTTTTCCTTTTGCTGTGTGCATGGTGAGAACACTGGGGATCTGTTCTCTGAGCAGCTTTGGAGTCTACACTACATTATTGATCCCCATCCTCTTTGAAGTACTGTCTGCCTTGCCTTCCAACATGCCACCAGCTCTTGCCTCTTTCCTCTAGTGCTCTGACCTTGCTCTCTAAGTCTCCCTTTTCCTCTTTCTCCTCTCCCCCACTCCTGACGGTCTGAACTCTGCATGGCTCCTCGGCCACCTTCTTACCACTCCACCTGCCCCCTCCGACTGTCTCATCCTATTCACAGCATCAGTTGCCATCTGTATTCTGACGCCGAACACGTTATTGTCTGGAGCTCTGACCTTTCATCTAAGCTCCAGGCTCATATATTCAATTAAACATCTCCATTTACATTTCTCATGAGTACCTCAAACTCAGCACTTCCCACACTCACTCACAATCTTCTCACCTACTCTGACCTCCTCCTACTCCTCCTCCTCCAGTGTCCCCAGTCTCTGTAATGATACCATCAGTCCCCTACTTTCCTGGCCCAGAAATCTAAGAGTAGTTGAATCCTCATCTGTTTTGATTGGGTTTTTAGTGCACATATGTCAGATTTGAGGCTTTCCAGCATCTTTTAAATAATTTGCATGCAATGATCTTTACCTCCCAAACTAGAAGTATAATCTCAGTTTCTCTTACAGGATGGATGGATGCAGGTGATTTGGTTTTACCCTGTCTGATGCTCCAAGTAAGGCTTCAATTGGAAGTCCTTAGCATGATATCCAGGCACCCGTGGAGCTTCCATCTTGCCGATAGAGCTGGCTTTAGAAGAGTTTGTGCTCTTGGCAATAGTGGCAATGGAAAAGTAAGAGTCCTGACACAGTTGGCATTAGTGCTGCAGATACAGTGATTGCATTGCAATCATGTCTTGTCATCCTGTGTTTGGTGGCCCAAGCAGTGAACTTAAATCATTCAGAAGAGTTTTGCTGTGTGGTGCGTGGTATGTGTTAGTGGGTAGGGGAGGAGGTGTGGGGCACATGGTGGTATAAATGTGTGTGGGAGGAGGCGGAGGGCACATGGTGTATGTGGTGAGGGAAGAGGTATGGGGAGCATAGTGGTGTAAGTGTGTGAGGGAGGAGGTGTGAAGAACATGGTGTATGTGGGTGAGGAAGGAGGTATGGGGCACCTGGTGTATGTGGTGTGGGAGGTCGTGGAGGGCACATGGTGGTGTATGTAGTGTGGGAGGAGGTGTGGGGCACATTGTGGTGTTATGTAGTGAGCAAGCAGGTATGGGGCACATGATGGTATATGTGATCTGGAGGAAATGGGAACATGGTGGTATATGTGGTGAGGGAATAGGTGTGTGGAGCATAGTGGTGTAAGTATGTGAGAGAGGAGGTGTGAAGAACATGGTATAAGTGGCTGAGGGAGGAGGCGTGGGGAACATGGTGTATGTAGGTGAGGAAGGAGGTGTGGGGCACCTGGTGTATGTAGTAGGGGAGGAGGTGTGGGGCACATGGTGGTGTTATGTGGTGAGCAAGCAGGTATGGGGCACATGGTAGTGTATGTGGTCAGGAGGAAATGGGAACATGGTGGTGTATGTGGTGTGGGAGGAGGTGTGGGGCACATGGTGGTGTATG
Source organism: Marmota marmota marmota (assembly GCF_001458135.2). Lineage (NCBI taxonomy): Eukaryota > Metazoa > Chordata > Mammalia > Rodentia > Sciuridae > Marmota > Marmota marmota. The sequence goes on from NW_026000019.1 coordinate 29,377,862, forward strand.
TGGTAGGGGAGGAGATGTGAGGAACATGGTGTAAGTGGTGTAGGAGGAGATGTGGGGAACGTGGTGTGTGTGGTCAGGAGGGAGTGGGAACATAGTGGTGTGTGTGGGAGGGGAGGAGGTGTGGGGCACATGGTGGTGTATGTGGTAGGGGAGGAGATATGAGGAACATGGTGTAAGTGGTGTAGGAGGAGGTGTGGGGAACGTGGTGTGTGTGGGAGGGGAGGAGGTGTGGGGCACATGGTAGTGTGTGTGGTAGAGGAGGAGGTGTGGAACACATGGTTTTGTATGTGGTGGGCAAGGAGGTGTGGGGATCACAGTGATAGACTTCTATGAGTTTGGGCTGGTCTTTTGTTTTATTTAGCCTTTCCAGTGATCTCTGAGTTCTTATTTTTAATAAAGTCTCTTTCTCCTTAAATTAGGAGGAGTATATTTTGTTATTTGCAGTAAGAATCTTCACCAATTCCAGAGATTTCAGATAATTGATTTCTGGTAGAAAGTCTGTCTGTGTTTTGAGCTGTGCACCCGTGCAGGGGAGGAAGTGGTGAGCAAGAACTAGAAATGGGAGGGGCTGGAGGAGTTCAGGGACTGTTCTTCTAGACTTTGATTATTTGATGTATTTGTACTCCTAAAAAAACAGTTTCTATATAGTGAACCTATAAATATTCTAAGAAGGCAGGGCAGAGCAATGGAAAAATAAATGTATATCTTAACCGAAAACAGTAGGGTTAAAATTCTAATTAGACCATAAGTCATGCAAAAAGTGCCTTGAGATTTCTAAGTCCCAGCACATACATTATGTATTTGTTTACTTATTTATGTAGTACTGGGGTGCTGCTGTATCATTGAACTACATCCCCATCCCTTTTAATTTTTTATTTTATGACAGGGTCTTGCTCAGTTGCTTAGGTTGGTCTCACATTTGTGACCCTTCTGCTTCAGCCTTCCACATTGCTGGGAACACAGGCATGTGCCACCATGTCTGGCAAGAACCCTCACTTATGAGGCACGAGCAATATATTGCATAGAGTAGCTGTGAGGTTACATGAAATAACCTGTGGAAGGGACCTAGCCCTTAGTGGCTGAGTGATAAAGGTCAGTTCTTTGTGCTACAGGCAATCGGGGACTATAGAAAACGGTCCAAGTGTTGAATACATGGGTGTGATCTGTGAGATATGACTTCTCCATTACATTGGCCTAATAATCCACATTTTATATTCTCGCTTAATAAAAATCTAATTCTAAAAGGACCAGTCCAAGTACTTTTTGTTCCCTAATGGATCCTTCTCAATTTCATTTAGCTGGAAGTATTTAATTCCACCTCTGAAATATTATTTTGTATGTCACATTTGGAACTGATGGCACAGTACATAGATCCCTAGGATGAAAGAGTAGAAAGGTATTTCAGTGAGCATCAAGCAGAGCCTCTGAAGTTTTAAGTCTAATCTTTATCTTTGGCAAGTTGATACATTACTATAGATTAAAATTCAGACAGTATTAAGAAGGACAATAAAGAGTAGCTCTCTGCCCCACTCCCAAATCTCACTCACCAGCAGTACCTACTTTTAAAAGTCTTTTCTAATATTATGATCTAGTCCTTTGCTTTTCAATTTTAGTTATTATCTATTGATTTTCCTCAATAGAAGATCAACAATTTTTTTGGTTGTAGATGGGCACAATACCTTTATTTTGTTTATTTACTTTTTTATGTGGTGCTGAGGATCGACCCCAGTGCCTCACACGTTAGGTGAGCACGCTCTACCACTGAGCCACAACCCCAGCCCCTGAACTTGTATTTTCTTACACCTATAATTTCTTATGTTGCAAGACATTTGCGTCTCCTAAGTATATGTGATTCTCCCTTCCTGTTTCTCCAGTATATTCATTTCAAAATCTCTGGTTAAATCAATATCTGGTGTTTTACATTTCTATAACCACACAAATATAACTCACAGTTACGCCCTGTACGATGTTTACATTTTCTCACACACATACAGCACACATTTTTTCCCCCTTTGGAAATATTCTTTCTTGAGATTTATGTCCTCCTATTTAAATTTGGACAGATTGCTCACTATTCTTGTACAAGTCAAAGTTCAGGGGCTTCTCAGCATTGTCATTGTGAGGTATTATGGAAAAATGTTTGTGTTTTCCTAAAGCTCACGTTGAAATTCTAAACACCTGTGTGATGGTATCAGGAAGTGAGGCCTCTAGGACCTAGGTAGATTATATCCTAATAAATAGGACTCCAGAACACCCACTTCATGTGACAATGCAGCCGGAACAGGACCATCTATGAACCAGGATTCAAGTTTGCACCAGATACTGAATCTACTCACACCTTGGTTTTAGACTTCTCCGCCTCTAGAACTGTGAGACATAAATGCCTGTGTTTGAAGACCCCTGGTATTTTTGTTATGGAGGCTCAAATGGACTAAGACATGGAGATATCTGAAAAATTTTGTTGCTTCCTTACATTTACAGGTAATTAATTGCCAGCTAGGTATCCAACACCAGCCTGAATTTTGTTTTCCCTCAAATACTAAAATAATTGTTCCACTTTCACTTCTTCCAGTGCTGTTTGTGTCAAGAAGGCTAATGCCATCTGTAATCCTAATCTTTAAATGGGATGTCTTCTTCCTAAGGAATATTTTAGGATCTTCAGTCTCTTTGGTATTTTGTAATTTAAAGGATTTGCCTGGAACAGAAGAAAGATCTAAAATCAATCATCCTTAGAATGATTCTATCTGTGATTCTAAAAGAAGAACAAATTAAATTCGTAGTAAGTAGAAAGAAAGAAATAGTGCAAACCACAGCTGAGATCAATGACATTGAAAACAGAGAATCAGTAGAGTAAGTCAATTGAAACCAAAATCTAATTCTTTGAAAAGATCAACAAAATTGATAAACCAACCCAGACTAGCTAAAAAGAAAAGACAGAAAACAGATAACTAATATCTGAGACATAAAAGAAGAGATATCACTACAGATTCCATAGACACTGAAAGGCTAATATGATCACAAATCCATGTCCTCAAATTTGATAACCTAGATGAAATGGACCAGTTCCTTCCAAAACACAGCCTGCCAAAACTCACAAAAGAAGAAATAAAGAATCCTACTAGATCTCTATTTATTGAAGAATTTGAATCAGTAATTAATAACCTTTTATAACGTAAAGCACCAGGTTCACACAGGTTCACTGGTGGCTCTGCCAAACACTGATGCAAGAAATTATACAAAGTTTCTACAGTCTCTTTCAGAAGTTAGAAGCAAAGAGAATACTAAGTTATCTTATGAAGGTAGAATTATCTCATATCCCTACCAAACAAAGACTTTATATGGAAAGAAAATCACAGGCCACTGTCTCTCGTGAATATACATGCAAAATTCCTCAGCAAAATATTAGCCAGTTGAATCTAGCAACATATAAAAACAATTATAAATCACGACCAAGTGAGAATTGCCCTTATATGCAAGGCTGTTCAACATTAGAAAATCAGTTAATGTAATCTCTTATATCAACAGGTTAAAGAAGAAAGATCCAGAATTCATCTATGAAAGGGAGGGGGCATATGAACAAGGGGATTAGCAAGGATGGTGGAATGTGATGGACATCATTATCCAAAGTACATGTATGAAGTCACGAATTGGGTGTCAACATACTTTATGTACAAACAGAGATATGAAAAATTGTGGTATATATGTGTAATAAGAACAGTAATGCAAAAACAAAAACAAAGTACATGTATAAAGACATGAATTGATGTGAACATACTTTACATACAAAGATATGAAAAATTGTGCTCTATATGTGTAATAAGAATTGTAATGCATTCTGCTGTCGTATTTAAAAAATAAAATCAATTATAAAAAAGAAGAAAGATCACATGATCATGTTAATAAATGCAGAAAAACATTTGACAAAGGCCAATACCCAATCATGAGAATGTGGCAAATTAGGGATAGGGGAGTCTTCTCAACTTGATCAAAATTGTCTACAAAAAATCCTACAGCTAACATCATAATGGTGAAAAACTCAAAGCTTTCCTGCTGATATCAAGAACAAGGCAAGACCTCTCTTACTACTTCTTTTGAACATATATTGGAAGTCCTAGCTAAGGAAAGGAAGGAAATTATGCAAGAAAATGGAATAAAAGGAGTATAGATTAGATAGGAAGAAATAAACTGCCTTTGCACATGATATGGTCATCTTGGAAGAAAATCTGAAATAACTAAAGAACTGGAACCAGTAAGTGATTATAACAGTAAGTACACAAGATTAATATACAAAAAGATATAGGATTCATATACAAAAATCAATTGCTTTTCTATACATAAGCAATAAATGGAATTTAAAATTGAAAAAAAGACAGTATCATTTGAATTAGCACCATCAAAAATGAAGTACTTAGGTATAAATCTATCCATGTCATATATATCTATATATCTATATATATATAGATATATCTATATCTATCTATCTATCTATCTATATATATATATATATATATATATATATATATATATATGGTATTTTGTAATTTAAAGGATTTGCCTGGAACAGAGAAAGATCTAAAATCAATCATCCCTAGAATGATTCTATCTATGATTCTAAAAGACCCAAGTTAAATTTGTAGTAAGTAGAAGGAAAGAAATAGTGCACACCACACACAAACACACACACACACACGTGTGTGTGTGTGTGTGTGTGTGTATGTATATAGATGAGTAAAACAGCAGAACTCTGAAAAAATGAAAATAAATTGAAGAAGAACTAACTAGAGGGAGATATATTCCATGTTAATGGTGAGAAAGATTCAATATTTTCAAGATGTTGCATCTTCCGACTTCATATATACATGCAATGCAATCAAAATCCCCGAGAGTTACTTTGTGAATATTCACAAATGGACTTTAAATTTTATACAGAGAAGCAAGAGAGCTAGAAGAACCAACACTACTGGAGAAAAATGACCAGTTGTAGGAGCTGATGCTCCCCAACTTAAAGCTACAGGAGTCAAGATAGTGTGATGGTGGCAAAAGAATAGATGAAGAAACCAGTTAGACCCACATCAAACCAAATTAATCGATCTTTAACAAAGGAACAAAAGTAATACAATGGATGAAGTCTACTCTTTTCAGCAAGTGATACTGGACACTGGTATCCACATGCAATAAATAATAATAATTTAAATAGACTTTCTATCCTTCACTAAAAAATAATGCAAAATATGAACATAAAACAAACTATAAACCTCTTAGATGATAAGAGAAGAAAAGTGAGATGACCTTCAGTATGGCTTGCTCACTCTATCTATCTATCTATTTATCTATCACTCATCTCTCTATTTTCCAGTACTGGGATTAAACCCAGGGGCACTTTTACCACTGAACTACATTCCCAGCCCTTTTTATTTTTCACTTTTGAGGCAGGGTCTTGCTAAGTTGTCCATATTGGCCTCAAACTGTGATCCTCCTGCCTCAGCCTCTATGGGGGCTGGGATTTTTAGATATATTTTTATACACAGCCTCCTGAGTGGCTGCATTTTTAGTGGCAATGACTCTTTAGATATCCTGCATGGACTTGAGCCATGAAAGGAAAAAGCTGAAAGCTGGACTTCATGAAAATTAAAAATTTCTGCTCTGCAAATAACTATCAAGCAAATGAAAAGCTACAGACTGAAAGAAAATATTTGCAGGAACCACATATGATAAGTACCCTGAATATGCAGAAAACTCTTAAAATTCAACAAAAAGAAAAGTAAGAACACTATTAAGGAAGAGGCCAAGCACTTTAAGAGACTCTTCACCAAAGAAGGTAGACAAATGACAAATATATATGTGGGGAAAAAAATGGTCCACATCAACATTATCAGGACCTGCAAATTAAAGCCACAATGAGATGCCAGTGCATATCCATTTGGCCAAGTTTGCAACACTGACAACACCAAATGAACTGCAAGGATATGGAACAACAGGAACTCTATTTGGCTGCTAGTGGAAATGCAATATGGTAGACACTTTGGAAGACCATCCTGTGGTTTCTTATAGAATTAAACATACTTTTACTTTATGATATTGGAATAACACTCCTTGGTATTTACACAAAGGAACTGAAAACTTAGGTTTATATAAAAATCAGCACAAGGCTATTTATGGCAGCTTTATTCATAATAGTCAAACTTGGAAGACTTTATCCTTCAGTAAGAGAATGGATAAACAAACTGTAGTGCATCCAAATGATAGAATATTATTCAGCACTAAAAACGAATGAGACATTAAAGCATAAACAGACATGGAGAAAACTTAAATGCATATTACTAAGTGAAAAAGCCAGCCTAAAAAGCCTGCTTGATGTGTGATGCCAACTCCAGTACATTCCGGAAAAGGCGAAATGATGGAGATAGTAAAAAGATCAGTGGTTGCCAGAGGTCGGTGGGTGGTGGGGGCAAGCATGAGTAGGCAGAGCACTGTTTATGTTTTGCTGAGGTGGAAGCTTAAGTGTAATTCATTTTTTTTTCAAACCTATAGAATGCACAACACCAAGTGAGCCCTAAGGTGAACTGTGGACTTTGGGCAGTACTGATGTACTCATGTAGGTTCATCAGTGGTAAAAACAGTGTAGGTTCATCAGTGGTGGCCAATGTGACAGGGATGTTGAGGTTACAGGAGGCTCTGCATGTGTGGGGAAAGGGGACCATGGGAAATCTGGACTTTGGGCTCAGTTTTTCTGTGAACCTAGAGTTGATTTTAAAAATAAAGGTCTGGGGCTGGGGCTATAGCTCAGTTGGTAGAGTGCTTGCCTTGCATGCACAAGGCCCTGGGTTCAATCCCCAGCACCACAATAAATAAATAAATTCTGTTAAAAACTTAAGGAATAAAGTTATGTGCTTTTCCTTGTGCTATGCCATTGTTTATTAAATGAGATATTATTTCCTAGATAACTTTCTTTTCTCCATTCTCTCGGTTTACCCTTCCCCGAGCACTTGTTAGCTAGTTATCATTCATTCTAGCATAAGCCTTTATTGTCTGCCTTTTCTTTTCTTTTTTCCCATTCCAATTGTCTTCCAGTTTCACTTTTATGGAGATCTTCAACTTTATCTACTACCACTCTATTAACTATGATTTTTTTCTGCTATCACATTCATAAAGTAAATCTCTAAAAATCTCTTTTATTACTGTTTCATTTTCACATTTATCAGCCTACTTTTTTGGTTCATTGATGCAATGCCTTTTCTTATTTCTGTGATGACTTTGTTTTATTCGACCCTGCACTTTGTGCCTATTTCTTTTAAGTTCTTTCTGCCTCAGCCACCTTTTAAATAAGAGGCTTTTCTGAATGTGATTGTCTGTTTGCTCATATTTAACACACACACACACACACACACAAATTGGAGTTCTTGGTGTGTGAATCAGATTTATTTATCAATTAGTTTTATTATAGGATTAGCAGGACAGTGTTTGACTGTTTGTCTTGAGGACCCAAAATGTCAGTAACCATGGCGTTTCTCTCTCTTGGGCCAGTCATGGTGGGTGGTGGAGTGGGGCGTTTGAGGCTTCTGCTGGTTACTCCCACCTGCCTGTTAGCATTCTGGGAGTCAGTGAGAAGAGGGCTTGGGGATCCCATTTTTTTTCCTGTATAGAGTTTTACTTGAGCATGTTGCCTGTGCTCCACACTTCTGTGCCTTGTGTCCCCCACTGGGTATCTCTGATTACAAAACTGGAGGACAAAGACTTATCTTGCTGCCCAGGATGCCACAGTGCACCTGATCCTCACAAAGACCTTTAATAACTGTGCTTTCTTACACTTATTTAGCCCACTTTTATGGAAACTACTGTGTCTCTTTGGGGTTGTGTGGTATGAGCACAATTTTTGTTGGGTTCTCCCAATGGGGTGCCTTTTCTTGTTCACTAAGCTGGTCATGCTGAATCCATCCATTTTCCATCTTCTAGAAATGCATGGATCACTCTCCTCACTGCTGTCCCTGTTGGTACGTTGTAGTTTTATGAGATCCACTCATTCGTTCAACACATACTGTTTAGGGACCTTCTCTGTGCCTGGCATTGTGTCAGGTGAAGTGGGTGCAGGGAGAAATCCCTGCCCTCAGGGGGCTTACATTTTAGGAGCAGGAGTCAGAGGATAGATAAGTCAAATAGACAGTGTGTCAGATAATGGTCAATGCCACATGTCGGGGAAAGTCATGTAGGGAGGGGGCAGACAACATGCTGGTCACAGTGACCTCAGTGATAAGGGGCTTCTTCTGGCAGAAGCTTGGTGATGAGGCTTGCAGCAAGAGATGAAGGAGGCCCTGCAGCTCTTGACGGATCACTGGTGTGGTTAGATGCTCTTCCTGTGCTCTCAAGAGCATCTGCAGCATGGTTTAGTAGAACTGCTTTCATAATGTGTCATTGTCATTATTAAATTATGTGTCTCTTCCCCTGACTTGACACAGCCACTCAGCAGCTGGAACCCTGTCTTCCTTTTATATCCCAGAACCTAATACATCATAGGAAGTGTTCAGAATGTCATTGTTGATTCAATGAATAAGAGATGAGATCCTCATTCAACAATCAGGCCCCAGTGTTCCCGCAGAGCTGACTCACACAGGACCCTTTCTTAGACATCTGTCACTCCAGCGCTTTCCTCCAAGCCACAAAAGCCTCTCATTCCAGCCGGGCTCCTCCACCTCTCCCATACTCTTCCTCATCTGTCCTTTTAAAAACAGTTTTAAAAAGATACCCACCCACCTTCTTTTCTCAGTCTCCAATACAAGTCGTCACCTCCCAGCTTGGGTAAAACTGCTGTGATAAAATATTACTGTATTTCTATCACTTTAGTAATTTTGAACGATCGTTCTTTGCACAGCTGTCGTAAGTTCTTGACTTACTTGTATGGGATCACCCTATTCTGACAGTCGCCCTTTAATGGGCTCATTTTACACTTGAGGATATGGGCACTTTGGAAGGTTGTGATTTGCTGGCTATCACACAGTTACCCAATGACAGCGCCAGGATCTGTTTCTGGCTATACAGCTGTCAGCTGTAGCAGCAAGTCAACACAGTGGGGAATCCTTGAGGCATTCAGAATCACTGACATGGGGAAGGTAGGCGTTGTTCCTTCCAAGCAGATGTCAAGTGCAGGAAATGCGGGGTGGGCTTCCTTTGTTTTATAAGGTACGTCTCAAGAGCGATCATTTTTAAGGTTTCATTTGCGTAAGCAATTTCCCTTTTGTTTGACACCCCCATCTTTCCTCCTCTCCTAGATCATTCTCATCAACATGAAGCAGTCTGTGATTCCTCCCATGTTAGAAAAACAAGGAAACAGACCAAAAAAAAAAAAAAAAATCCAACAACCTTCTCCATCTTATGCCTCCCTCCATTACATTTCTCTAGCTCTTTTACAGCAAAAGAGTAGGGTTTTACTTTCTTTCTTCCTTTTCTCTCCATCTACTTGAATTGAACTTTTTTCCCCTTATCATTTGCCATCAAATCTAGCATTGTTGCTGGTCACCATGGCACACTCTTGGAAGCTAAGGAAGGAGGATCGCAAATTCAAAGTCAACCTCGACAACTTATCGAGGTCTTAAGCAACTTAATAGGATCCTGTCCCCTCCCCCCACAAAAAAGAAAAGAAAAGATAGAAAGAAAAAGAAAGAAAAGAAAAAAAAAGGCTAGGGATATGGCTCAGTGGTTAAGCGCCCCTGGGTTCAGTCCCTGGTACCAATAAAAACAAAACAAAATGAAACAAATAAAACAACAACAACAACAACAAAAAAAACTAGTAATGTCACTGTCATTGGTGACCTCCACATTGCTAATTCTATGTCCTTTCTGCAGTCTTTATCTTACCTAGCATCTCAGAAACATTCAATATATTTGATCTCTTTCTCTTCCTTAACACCACTTTTCCTTGTTTTCTATGTTTTTCACTAACCACTTTCTAAGGCTGGCCAACCTTCTTCCCCATGGGATAGATATTGGAATGCCCAGAAGGTTAGCTTGGGCTTCTTGTTTCTCTCTGCATTTCCTACTTTGGTGGAAGTCACTGATCCTTATGGCTTAACTACTACTACTTTTATGTAAATGACTCTCAAATTTCCATCTTTGGACTAGCACTCTCTCCTGAACTATATCTGAGTACCCGAAGTCCCCTGGAAACCCTAAGTGGTGTCTCCAACTTCACATGTCCAAATTCAAATTTCTTTTGTTTCTTCTAATATATCCCAAATCTTCCCTTAGACATCCTTCCACTTCTCAGTATCAGTAGCAGCAACTTGATATTACTCAGTCCAAGAATCAAAGTGTTTTTCTTACCTCTTTTTTATTTTCAGGACTCCACATCTGATCTATCAGTTAATCCCATTGGCTATAACATATATGAAATATATATATATATATATATATATATATATATATATATATATATATATGCACATATATA
>NW_026000019.1:29388872-29390406 GCF_001458135.2 Marmota marmota marmota
AAATTATATTATATATATTATTACAGGTGTATTATCACTCTCCTTACAGGTGCCTCCTAACTGGCCCTCTCACCTCCACCATGTTGCCATTTAGGCACAAAGAATGATGTATAAAAAATGAAGCATATCTTGCACTTCTCAGCTCAGAATCTTCTTGTTTCAATCAAGTTAGAGCAGATTGCGTTCCAGATGATTTACGGACACAAGGTCTGTCCTTCCTCTCCGACTTCATCTCCATCTACTCTTCCTTTCTGACCATCCTCTCCAGCCATGTTGATTCCTCCAACTTCCTTGAATGTGGGGGCTCCCCCATGTTTTAGGACCCTTGCACTTTGGGTCTTCTCTTCCTGGAAACCTCTTGGTTCCAACAGGTGCTTACCCACCTCCTCACAAACCTCTGTTTAAACTTTATGTTTTCATTTTCTGGTCTCTATCTTCTCTGATCACTCTAGTTTTTACTTCTTTTCAATTTGTATTTTCATTAATGCACATGAATTATACAGAGTAATGGGCTTCGTTGTGGCATTTCTGAACGTACATATAACACGCCCCGTTGCCCTCCTCTATCCTCCCCTCTCCTGATTTTCTTCCTCTTTTCTAATAGGCTTTCTTTTACTTTCACGTTGCTTTTTTTTTTTCCCTCCATAGCTTGTACACAAGAGAAAAACATGTGATAACTTGTCTTTCTGAGTTTGCCTTATTGTGTTTAACATGATGATCTCCAGTTCCATCCATTTTCCTGCAGATGACACAATATCACTCTTTTTGACTAAATAATGCTCCACTGGGTATATATACTCATGTTCTTTGTTCTTAGAGCCTCGGCTGATTCCATAACATGTCTATGGTGAGTTGTGCTGTCATAAGCATGGGTATGCAGATACGCTGACTCGGTATGCTGACTAACTCCTTTGGGTGTATGTAGAGGAATGGGTAGCGGGATCATATGGTAGTTCCATTCTTAGTTTTTTGAGGATCCTCTGCACTAATTTCCACCATGGTTGTCCTAATTCATATCTCTGCCAACAGTGTATGAGAGTTCCTTTCTCCCTCATCTTCTCCAGTATTTATTGATTTTTTTGTATTCTTAATGACAGTCTTACTGACTAGGACGAGATGGAATCTCAATGCAGTTTAATTTGCATTTCCCTAATGGTAAAGATGTTGAATTTTTTTTCATAAATTTAGTGGTCATTTGTATTTATTTATTTTATTTTTATTTTATTTTTTTTATTGGTTGTTCAAAACATTACAAAGCTCTTGACATATCATATTTCATACATTTGATTCAGGTGGGTTTTGAACTCCCAATTTTACCCCAAATACAGATTGCAGAATCACGTCGGTTACACATCTACATTTTTACATAATGCCCTATTAGTAACTGTTGTATTCTGCTACCTTTCCTATCCTCTACTATCTCCCCTCCCCTCCCCTCCCATCTTCTCTCTCTACCCCATCTACTGTAATTCATTTCTCTCCTTATTTATTTTCCCATTCCCCTCACAACCTCTTATATGTAATTTTGTATAAC
>NW_026000019.1:29390957-29414259 GCF_001458135.2 Marmota marmota marmota
ATTTCTACAAGAAATGCCGTTGGGATTTTGATTGGCATTGCATTAAACCTATAGAATCTTTTGGTAATATCGCCATTTTTGATGATGTTAGTTCTGCCTATCCATGAACAGGGTATATTTTTTCATCTTCTAAGATCTTCTTCTACTTCTCTTTTTAGGGTTTTGTAGTTTTCATTGTATAAGTCCTTCACCTCTTTTGTTAGGTTGATTTCCCAAGTATTTTTATTTTTTTTTTTTTGAGGATATTGTGAATGGAGTGTTTTTCCTCATTTCCGTTTCAGAAGTTTTGTCACTGCATCAATAGACTTAAAGATAAGAACCATATGATCATCTCAATAGACGCAGAAAAAGCATTCGACAAAGTACAGCATCCCTTTATGTTCAAAACATTAGAAAAACTAGGAATAACAGGAACTTACCTCGACATAGTAAAAGCTATATATGCTAAGCCTCAGGCTAGCATCATTCTCAATGGAGAAAAATTGAAGGCATTCCCCCTAAAATCTGGAACAAGACAGGGATGCCCTCTATCACCACTTCTATTCAATATAGTTCCCGAAAAACTGGCCAGAGCAATTAGACAGACGAAAGAAATTAAAGGCATAAAAATAGGAAAGGAAGAACTTAAATTATCACTATTTGCAGATGACATGATTCTATACCTAGAAGACCCAAAAGGGTCTACAAAAAAACTACTAGAACTAATAAATGAATTCAGCAAAGTGGCAGGATATAAAATCAACACGCATAAATCAAAGGCATTTTTGTATTTATTTTTGAAGTACTTTATCAGTACCTTTGCCCATTTCTTGGTTAAGTTATTTGCTTGAATGTTTTGAGTACTTTATATATTTTCAATATGAGTCCTGTCAGAAGAATAGTTGGAAAATATTTTCTTCTATTCCGTTGGCTCTCTCTTCACTCTTTTGGTTTTTTGGTGTGCAAAACTTTTTCATTTGATGCAATTAAATTTGTTGATTCTTGCTATTATAACCTGAATCTTTGCAGTCCTATTTGGGAAGTTTTTGCCTGTGTCTGTATCTTGAAATACTTCCTGAAGTCCTCTTCTATTGGTTTCAAAGTTTCAGGTCTTACATTTAGGCCTTTGATCCATTTTCAGTTGAGTTTTGTACAGAGTGAGAGATGGGGACCTAATTTCAATCTTATACATATGGATATCTAGTTTTTCCAGTACCATTTGCTAACATATGTTTTTGGTAACTTGTCAAGAATCACATGGCCATGACTATGTGGGTTTATTTCTATATCTTCTATTCTATTCTATTGGTCTGTGTTTTTTTTTTTTTAATACAATTACTATGCTGGCTTTGTTACTGTGGCTCTGTGGTATGTTTTGAAAATCACTGTGATGATATTTCTAGCATTCTCTTTTTGTTCATGATTCCTTTGGCTAATCGAGGCCTTTTTTTTGCTCCCATATAAATTTCTGATTCTGTGAAGAATGTCATTGGCTGAGCACTGTGATGCTCACCTGTATCCTCGCAGCTCAGGAGGCTGAGGTAGAAGAATCTTGAGTTCAGAGCCAGTCTCAGCAAAAGCGAGGTGCTAAGCAACTCAGTGAGACCCTGTCTCTAAATAAAATACAAAATAGGGCTGGGGATGTAGCTCAGTGGTAGAGTGGCCCTGAGTTCCCCTGAGTTCAATCCCCGTACCATCTTCTCCCCCAAAATGTCATTACTAGTTTGGTAGATATTGCCTTGAATCTGTAGATTGCTTTGAGTGGTGTGGCCATTAACAGTGTTAATTATTTCAATCTATGGACATGGAAACTCTTTCAATTTTCTAGTGTCTTCAATTTCTTTTTTTCAATATTTTATAATTTTCATTGTAGAGGTCTTTCACCTCCTGAGTTAAGTTTATTTCTAGGTATATTTTTTGATGCTGTTGTGAATGAGATTGCTTTTTTGATTTCTTTCGTAGTGAGTACGTTACTGGTGTATAGAAAAGCAGCTAAGTTTTGTTATTCTGGTTATGTATGTTTTCTTTTTATTGGTTCTTTTGGTTACCCATAATATTAAGATTTATTTTGACAAAATTATAAAAGCATGGGCTATAACTTATTCTAATTCGGTGCCTGGTACTTCCCCTCTTCCCTTCCCTCTCTACTGATCTTTCTGATGTTTACTTATATATTTGTTTAAATTAGTGTATTGCTTCTGATTTTTGAACATTGATTTTTGTATGCTTTTTTCTTACCAAACTTGTTTATTAGTTTTCAGAGTATTTGGGTGGAGTGTTCAGAGTCTTCTAAGCATGGAATCCTCTCATCAGTCAACAGGGATAATGACTTTCGCTTTCCCTTTCCTATTTGTATCATTTTTCTTTCTTTCTATTACCTAATTACTGTGGCTAGAATTCCTAATGAATTAGAGTGGTAAGAGTGGATACTCTTTTCTTGTTCCTCATCTTAGAGGAGATGCTTTCACTATGATGTTGATTATGGTTTTGTCATAGATAGCCTTTGTTATGTTGAGAAATGATCCTTCTATACCTAATTTATTCAGGGTTTTTATCATGAAGGGATGGTGGATTTTATCAAAGACTTTCTGTATCTTTCAAGATGGTAATGTGGTTTTTATCCTTCGTTGGGTTTACGTGATATATTTTATTTATGATTTGCACATGTTGAGCAAGCCTCACATCCTTAGAATGAAACCACCTTGATATGGTGAATAATTATCTTCATATACTGTTGAATTATATTTGCAAGTATTTTATGGAGACTATTTGCAAATATTGGAATATTGTCTAAATTTTTTTTTCTGTTATTGTGTTCTTCTCAGGTTTTGATTGCAGGGTAATACAAGATTCATAGACTGAGTTTGGAAGAGTTTCTTCCCTTTCCATTTTGTGGAATAGTTTGAGAAACATTGGTGTTAGCTCTCTTTTAAAAGTCTCCTGAAATTCAGCAGAGAATCCACCAGTCTTGGCTTTTCTTTGTTGGGAGGCTTTTTATTACTGTTTCAGTCTCATTACATGCTATTGCTTTATTTATGTTTTGATATTCTATTGGTTTAATTTTGGTAGATAATATGAGCCTAGAAATTTATCAATATCTTCTACATTTTCCAATTTATTGGCATGCAGTTTTTTTTTAATATTCCCTGTTGATTCTTTGAATTTCAAGGGTATCTATTGTAATGTATTCTTTTGCACATCTAATTTTATTTATTTGGTCTTCTCTTTCTTTAGTTTGGCTAGTTTAGCTAAGCATTTGTCAATTTTGTTTAACCTTTTCAAAGAAAAAAAAAATCTCTGTTTCTTCAATCCTCAGTAGCATTTTTTAACTCTCCAATGCATTTATTTCTGTTCTCATCTTTATGATTTATTTCCTTCTACTGATTTGGGGTTTGGCTGGTTCTTGTTTTCTTTAGACTGTGAGGTGGATCATTTGTTATTTATTTGAGATTTCTCTCTCTCTCTGATGTAAACACTCATTGTTATAAATTTACCTCAGTACTGCTTTTGCTGTAGCTCACAGGATCTAGTATTTTTTTTTCCATTTTTCTTTGTTTTTAGGAATTATAAAATCCCTCACTCCTGAATTTTTCAATGACCCACTGTTTATTCAAAAAGTGTATGATTTGATCTCCCTGTGCTTATATAATTTACATAATTCCTGCAGTTTCTTTTGCTATTAATTTCCAATTTCATTCTATTGTGGTGAGATAATATACAATAAATTATTTTGTGATTTCCTCTCTGATATATTTTGGAAAAAGTTCCCTGTGCTGGGGAAAATAATAGGTATTCCAGAGTCACTGAATAAAATAACCTATAAATATCTGTTATCTCTGTTTAATATATAGTGTAAACTTACTCTGATATTTCTTTGTTGATTTTTTTTTTTTTTTTTTTGGTGTGGATAATCTAATGAGAGCAGGGTGTTGAAGTCACACTCTTATTGTATTGGAGTCTGTCTCTCCTTTTATGTCCAGTGGTGTTTGTTTTATAAAATTGGGTGTTCCAATGTTCAGTGCTTTTGTATTTGTAATCATTATAATTTCTCGAAGCATTAGTCACTCATAATAAATAGTTATCATCTTTGTCTATTATAATTAATTTGTCCTAAAGTCTAATTTTGAATATATGCATAACTAATCCTGCTTGCATTTGGATTCCATTGGTTGGAATATAATTATTCATCATTGCACTTTCAGTCTATGTGTTTTTGCAGGTGAGGTGAGTTTCCTGTTGGCAGATAGTGTTGGGTATTATTTTGAAATGCATTCATGCCTGAGTTATTTTATTTATATAATTATCTCCAGTTCCATCCATGTGTTACAAGTGGCAGGTTCTCATTTATTTTATAGTAGAATAATATCCCATTGTGTATATGGGATATTATTCTATAATATTTTCTTTATCTGTTTATCAGTTGTTATACTTAGGTTGTTCCCATTTATTGGATATTGTGAATAGAGCTGCAGTTAACATAATAATGCAGATGTTGACATGCAGACCTCATTTCCTCTGAACATACATACCCAACACTGGGATCACTGAATCACTTTAACTTTTGAGGTACCTCCATACTGTTTTCCATAATGGCAATACTAATTTATGGTCCCACCAACAGTGTGCAAGAGTTCCCTTCTTTGCATGTCTATGCTAGCACTTTTTTACCTTCAGTGTTTTTTAAAATAGTTATTATTATTGGAGTGAGGGGATAGTTTACTGTGGCTTTGATTTGCATTTCCCTGATGATTGGTAATGTTGAACATTTTTTCCATATACCTGTTGGCTATTTGTATGTTTTTTTAAATGTCTATTTTGGTCTTTCATCTGTCGGCACATCATGATTTATTTTTGCTATTGATTTCTTTTTACGTATTCTGGATATTAACTCCTTTTCAGATGTGTAGTTTGCAAATATTTCCTCCCATTCTGCAGGTTGTCTCTTTACTCTGTTGTCTCCTTAGATGAGCAGAAGCTGTATCAGTTTTGTGTAATCCCATTTATAATTCTCACCTCTTTCCTGTCTGTTGGGCCATTCTAATGTCCTAAAGTGTATCCCCTATGTTTTTCTTCTACTAGTTTCATAGTTTTAAGTCCTACATTTAAGTCTATAGTCTATTTGCAGGTGATTTTTTTTTTTTTACATATAGTGAGAAATACAGGTCTAGTTTATTTTTCTGCAGGTCGATATCCAGTTTTCCCAGCATACTATATTGAAGACTGCCCTTTGTCCACGGCACGTTCTTAATACCATTGTAGAAAATCAATTGGTATACACGCATGGGTTCACTTCTAGGCTCTGTGTTTTGCTCCACTGCTCTATGTCAGTTTTTATGCCAATACTTGGCTATTTTGACTATTGCAACTTTGTACTATGCATTGAAATTCAAATCGTTTGGTGCCCTGCTTTGTTCTGTTTGTTTAATGCTGCTTTGTCTATTCAGAGTTTTTTTGTGTGTGTTTCCACATGAATTTTAGGATTTTTTTCCCCTAATTCCATGAAGAATGTCTTAGTAAGGAATTGCATCAAATCAGTAGATCACTTTGGGTGGTATATTCTTTACCACATCAATTCTTCCAATCCTTAATTATGGAGTGTCTTTTTACTGTGTGTGTGTGTGTGTGTGTGTGTGTGTCCTCTTCAGTTTCTTTTATCTTTTTTTTTTCTGATTTTCATTGTAAAGAGCTTCCATTTCTTTGGTTAAATTTATTCTTTTTTCCTAACTATTGTAAATAGAATTATTTTCTCAATGTCTATTCCAGATGACCTGCCATAGCATACAATAATGCTAGTATTGTTTGCATTTTGATTTTGTACCCTGCAGCTTTACTGAACTCATTTATTAGTTCCAAAAGTCTTCTGGTGGAGTCTTCAGGATTTTTATAAATAAGATCATGTCCTCTTCCAACAGTGATAGTTTGACTTTCTCTTTTCCAATTTGGACGCAGTTTATTTATTTGTTTTTCTTGCCTGATTGTTCTGACTAGACTTCTAGAACTAGGTTGAGTAGAAGTGGTGAATTAGGGCATCCTTGTCTTGTTCCATATCTTAGAAAGATAATGTTCCTCATTGAGCTGTTTATTGCAAAAGGTCTTTTTTATATTGATTACATTCCTTCTATTCTTAATTTGTCCAGAAATTTTATCATGACGTGTTAATTGAATTTCATCAAATACCTTTTCTACATTTATTGAGATCATTGTTTTGTCATATATGGGGTCTGAAATGTTGTATTATATTTTTGACTTTTATATATTGAACCATTCTTGCATCTTTGGGATGAATCCCACCTGATCATGGTGAATTATCTTTTTAATGTTATGTTGGACACAGTTTGTTAGTATTTTGTTGAAGATTTTTGTTTATCATGGATATTGGCTCATAAATTTATTTCTCTCTCACTCTCCCTTTCTCTCTCTCTCTCTCTCTCTCTCTCTCTCTCTCTCTCATTATGCCCTTGTCTGCTTTGGGTATAAGGATAATGCTGGCATCAAGAATGAGTTTGGAAGAATTCTCCCCTCTTCAATTTTTTAGAAGAATTGGTATAAATAAAGACTTCGGTTCCTGGTCTTTTGTTGATAAAAAACTTTTTATTCCTGATACAGTCTCATTCATTGTTGGTCTGTGCAGGTTTTCTGCTTCTGCATGATTCATTCTTGGTAAGGTTTATTTTTCCAGGAATTTATCTATTTCTTATAGGTCATCAAATTTGTAGTCATATAGTTTTTTGCAGTTATCTCTAATGATGTTTTATATTTATGTGGTATCAGTTATAATGCCTCCTTTTTTCATCTGATTTTATTATTTGAGTTTTATCTCTCTTTTTTTCCTAGTCTAGATAAGAGTCTGTCTATTTTGTTTATCCCTCTGAAGAAACAGCTCTTTATTTCTTTGCTTTGTAAAATCTCTATTTCATTAATTTTGGCTCTCAGCTTTATTACTTCTTTTATTCTACCAATTTAATTTTTTTAAAGATAATTCCTTGCAGGTACAGTATGTTTACTGGAGATCTTACTGCTTTTTTGAAGTGAGTGTTGATTGCGGTGACCTTCCCTCTTAGTACTTCTTTTGCTGTCTCTCAGAGGTTTGACATACTGTGTTTCCATTTTTATCTGTTTAAAGAAATCTTTTAACATTTTTTTTTCCATTTCTTCCTCAATCCATTGGTTGTACAAGAGTCAATCGTTTAATTTACATGCATTTTTGTGGTTTCCAAAGGTTCTCTTGTTACTGATTTCTGGTTTTATTACACCGTGGTCAGAAAAATAATTATATAATTTTAAATTTCTCAAATTTTGAGACTTGTTTTTTGGCGTATTATGTGGCCTGTCTTAGAGAATGTTTCACGTGCTCCGAAGAAGAATGTGTGTCCAAAAGTTGTTGGATGGAATGCTTCCTTAGGTCCGTATGGTCTAGAATACAATTTAACCTTTTGGTTTCTTTGTTGATTTTTCTGTCTGGATGATCTCTCCATTGCTGAATGTAGGTGGTTAAAGTCCTTTACTATGTTTGTATTGGAGTCTGTCTATCAATATTTGCTTATATGTGTGAATGTTCTGACATTGAGTGCTTATATATTTAGAATTGTTCTTTCCTTTTACTGAATTTACCCTTTTATCACTAGATAATGGTCCATCTTGTCTCTTGGATTTAAAGTCTTACTTTATCTGATATAACTGTGACTACTCCTATTTTCTTCTGGGTTTTATTTCCATTCAACATTTATTCCATTCCTTTACTTTCAGTCTATGCATGTCCTCAGAAGTTTCTTTCTTTCTTTTTTAAAAATTTATTCATTTATTAATTCCAATCAGTTATACAGTGGAAAGAAAGAGACAGTGGAAAGCTCTTTGACTCATTGTACACAGTTGGAGCAGAATTTTTCACTTCTCTGGTTGTGCATGAACTAGAGTCACACCATTCGTGCAGTCATACATGTAATGACGTCCATCTCATTCCACCATCTTTCCTACCCCTTTGCCCCCTCCAAAGTTCCTCCACTTATCCCATGCCCCGCCCCTCCCGCCATTATGGTCAGCATCCACACGTCAGAGAAAATATTCAGCCTTTGTATTTTTGGAATTGGCTTACTTTACTTAGCACAATATTCTCCAACTCCATCCATTTATCTTCAAATGCCATGATTTTATTCTCTTTTAATGCTGAGTAATATTCCATTGAGTATATATGCCACAGTTTCTTTTATCCATTCATCTATTGAAGGGAATCTAGGGTGCTTCTACAGTCTAGCAATTGTGAATTGTGCTGCTGTAAACACTGAAGTGGTTGTGTTATTGTAGTGTGCTGTAGTGTGCTGTTTTTAAGTCTTTAGAGTATAGACTGAGAAGTGGGACAGTGGGGTCAAATGGTGTTTTCATCCCAAGTTTCCTAAGGCATCTCCATACTGCTTTCCAGATTGGTTGCAGCAGTTTGCAGTCTCACCAGCAATGTGAGGGTGCCTTTTCCCCTACATCCTCGCCAACACTTATTGTTGTTTGTATTCTTGATAGCTGCCATTCTGACTGGGGTGAGATGAAATCTTAGAGTGATTCTGATTTGCATTTCTCTAGTTACTAGAGATGTTGAACATTTTTTCATTGTTGATTGATTGTATATCATCCTCTGAGAAGTGACTGTTCAGCTCCTTAGCCCATTTATTGATTGGGTTGTTAGTTTTATTGATGTTAAGTTTTTTGAGTTCTTTATATATCGTGGAGATGAGTGCTCTGACGTGCATGTGGCAAAAATTTGCTCCCAAAATGTGGGCTCTGTCTTCACCTCATTGTTTCTTTCTTTTGCTGAGAAGAAGCTTTTTTGTTTGAATCCATTTCATTGATTGATTCTTGATTTTATTTCTTGTGCCTTTAGGAGTCTTGTTAAGAAAGTTGGGGCCTAATCTGATGTGATGAAGATTAGGGCCTACTTTTTCTTCTGTTAGGCACAGAACCTCTGGTCTAATTCCTAGGTCCTTGATCCACTTTGAGTAGAGTTTTGTGCATGGTGAGAGATAGGGGTTTAATTTCATTTTGCTGCATATGAATTTCCAGTTTTTCTAGCACCATTTGTTGAAGAGGCTATCTTTTCTCCAATGTATATTTTTGGCACCTTTGTCTAGTGTGAGATAACTGTATTTATGTGGGTTTGTCTCTGTGTCTTCTCTTCTGTACCATTGCTCTACATGTCTGTTTTGGTGCCAATACCATGCTGTTTTTGTTACTATAGCTTTGTAGTATACCTTAAGGTCTGGAATAGTGATGCCTTCACTCTTCTTGTTAAGGATTGCTTTGGCTACTCTGGGTCTCTTATTTTTCCAAATAAATTTCATAATTTCTTTTTCTATTTCAGTAAGGAATGATGTTGGGGTTTTAATTGAAATCACATTGAATCTGTATAGCGCTTTGGGTGGCAAGGTCATTTTGACAATATTAATTCTGCCTATCCAAGAGCATGGGAGATCTTTCCATCTTCTAAGCTCTTCTGTAATTTATTTCTTTAGTGTTCTGTAGTTTTCATTGTAGAGGTCTTTCACCTTTCTTGTTAGATTGATGCCAAGTATTTTATTTATTTATTTATTTTTGAGACTTGTGAATGGGATAATTTTCCTAATTTCTCTTTCATGGGATTCATCACTGATATATAGAAATGCATTTAACTTACGTGTATTGGTTTTATATCCTGCTACTTTGCTGAATTCATTTATTAGTTCTAGAAGTTTTCCTGTGGAATTTTTTTGAATCCTCTAATATAGAATCATGTAGTTGGTAAATAATGATAGTTTTAGTTCTTCTTTTCCTATTTCTATCCCTTTAATTTCTTTCATCTGTCTAATTGCTCTGGCTAGCGTTTCAAGGACTATATGTATAGAAGTGGAGTGGTGAGAGAGGGCATCCCTGTTTTGTTCCCAATTTTAGAGGGAATGCTCCCAACTTTTCTCCATTTAGGATGATGTTGGCCTTAGGTTTAGCATAGATAGTTTTTATGATGTCAAGGTATGTTCTTACTATCCCTAGTTTTTCTAGTGTTTTGAACATGAAAAGAGTGCTGTATTTTGTTAATTGCTTTCTCTGCATCAATTGATTATAATCATTATACATATGATTCTTTAAGTCTATTGATGTGATGGATTACATTTATTGATTTATGTATATTGAACCAAACTTGCATCTAAAATAAAATCACTTGATTATGGTGTACTGCTTTTTAAATATCTTTTTATATGCAATTTGCCAAAATTTTATTGAGAATTTTCGCATCTATGTTCATCAGGTATATTGGTTTGAAAGTTTTTTTCTTTGATGTGTCTTCTTCTGGTTTTGGTATCAGGTTGTTACTAGCCTCATAAAATGAGTTTGGAAATGTTTCCTCCTTTTCTACTTCATGGAATACTTTGAGGAATATTGGTATTAATTCTTTATAGGTCTTGTAGAACTCCATTGAGTATCCATCTGGTCCTGGACTTTTCTTGGTTGGCAGGCTTTTGAAGGTGTTTTCTGTTTCCCTGCTTGAAATTGATCTGTTCAAGGTGTGTATATCCTCCTGGTTCAGTTTGGGTAGTTCATATGCCTCTAGAAATTTGTCGGTGTTTTCGAGGTTTTCATGTGCTACTGAGAAAAATGTGTATTCATTTGTTGATGGATAGAATATTCTATATATGTCTGTTAAGTCTAAATTATTGATTGTTTTATTGAGTTCTGTAATTTCTTTGTTTAGTTTTTGTTTGGGAGATCTTTCCAGTGGTGAGAGAGGTATATTAAAGTCACCCAGTATTATTATGGGATGGTCTGTTTGATCTTGTAGTTGAGAAGGGTTTGTTTGATATACATAGATGCTCCATTGTTTGAGGC
Organism: Marmota marmota marmota; assembly: GCF_001458135.2. Classification (NCBI taxonomy): domain Eukaryota; kingdom Metazoa; phylum Chordata; class Mammalia; order Rodentia; family Sciuridae; genus Marmota; species Marmota marmota. The sequence continues at coordinate 29,401,782 of NW_026000019.1, forward strand.
ATCGGTATTTATGATTGTTATGTCTTGTTGATATATTTTCCCTTAAGTAGAATGCAATGATCTTATTCATCCCTTTTCACTAACTTTGGTTTGAAGTCCACTTTAACTGATAGAGGATGGAAACCCCTGCTTGTTTGTGTGGTCCATGTGAGTGAAGGTTTCACCTTCACTCTGTGGATGCCTTTTCCTGTGAGATGAGGCTCTTGAAAGCAGCATATTGATGGTCACTTTTTTAATCCAATCTGCCAGTCTATGTCTTTTGATTGATGAGTTTAGGCCATTGACGTTCAGAGTTATTATTGAGACATGGTTTGTATTCCTGCTCATTTTTGTTTATTTTTGGTTTTTAACTTGACTTGGTTTTTCCTTTGATTGGCCATTCCTTTAGTGTAATTCTTCCCTATTCAGATTTTCATTGTTGTTTTTCATTCCTCCTCGTGGTATATTTTGCCAAGAGTGGTCTGCAGTGCAGGCTTTCTAGTTGTGAATTCTGTTAATTTTTGTTTATCATGGAAGGTTTTTATTTCATCATCAACTCTGAAACTTAATTTTGCTGGATATAAGATTGTTGGTTGGCATCCATTATCTTTCAGAGCTTGGTATATGTGTTACAGGGTCTCCTAATTTTGAGTGTCTGGGTTGAAAAATCTGCTGAGATCCAAATTGGTCTTCCTTATATATTATCTGATTCCTGTCTCTTGAAGCCTTTAAAATTCTATCCTTATTCTGTATGCTAGGCATTTTCATTATGATGTGCCTTGGTGTAGATCTGTTGTAATTTTGTACATTTGGTGTCCTATAAGCCTCTTGAATTTAATTTTCCAATTCATTTTCATGTTTGGGAAATTTTCTGATATTATCTCATTGAAGAGATTGTGCATTTCTTTGGTTTGAATCTCTGTGCCTTCCTCTTTCCAAATAAATCTTATATTTGGTCTTTTGATGTTATCCTGTAATTTTTGGATGTTCAGTTCATGGTTTCTTACCATCTTCACTGTGTGGTCAACTTTATTTTCAAGATTGTGTATTTTGTCTTCATTGTGTATGGTTCTGTCTTCCAAGTGATCTAGCCTATTGGTGATGCTTTCTATTGAGTTTTTTATTTGGTTTATTGTTTCCTTCATTTCAAGGATTTCTGGTTGTTTTTTTTTTTCTTTTCAGAATCCCTATCTCTTTCTTGAAGTGATCTTTTGCTACCTGTATTTGCTTTCTTATCTGTTTGTTGGTGTGATCAATGGTTGCATGAATTTGCTCTCTTATCTCTTTGTTGGAGAGATCAGTTTTTGCCTGTATTTGCTCATTTAGGCCATTCTTTAATTTTGCAGGTCATTTTAATTATGTATATTCTGAACTCCTCTGACATTTCACGTACTGCCCTCCAATGGATTCTATTGTCGTAGTGTCTCAGTCTGTTTGGGGGCTCTTTCCTTCCTTGTTTATTCATGTTGTGTATGTGTCTTCCCCTCTTGCAGTGCAGATCTGAGGTATTGCAGCTTCTACCCTATAATCTTGTAGTGTCCCTTCAGGTTACCAATGCCTCACCTTCAAGGGGGATATCAATGTTTACAGCACCTAATGCAACCAATAAGTAGCCATAAATCAATTAGCTTCTATTTTGACATTTACAGTTTTGTGGCTATAAACAGAAATGATGAGTTCAGTTATCTTTTACCATATAGCCAGTAGGTATAATTACTCTTACCAGTGAGTTTTATACCTTGCTAAGGAGAATGATGGCCAGCATCTCTTTGGGCGGGGGGGTGTTCTTCTTGCCCAAGAGGATGTAAGCCACCCTAAAACTTAAAGTCTTAAATAATTAATAAATAACAAAACACAAATATTACAGTTTTTAATGGTGGGCAGGGGGCCAGGGTAGGCTGTGATGTTTATGAGGCAGGATGTGAGAACATAGAGGTATTAGATTATAGGACCAGTGAAAGGGTAATCAAAAGAATTTGGCTATTAGCAAAAGAAAAAAGAGAGAGAGGCTACCCCATGCAAGGCTCCCTCTTGCCTCTATAACAGGAGGTGTCTGTTAGAACAACTGGTAAACATACCTCTGGTCCAACTGGGCCCACAGGGACCTTGGTGATGGCTTTTCCAGGCTCTGATTGTTGTCCCTAGATGGAAGCAGTCATGTCCCTTGTTGGTGGCAGCAGCAGCATCAAGCCAGGCCCCACTCTGTGTCCCAAGGTGGAAACTGCCCCAGCTAAAGATGGTGGAGGCAGCAGCTGGGTATCCTCAGATGGCAGCAGCTGGGTATCCTCAGATGGCAGCAGCTGGGTATCCTCAGATGGCAGTGGAGGTGTCCCAAGTTGGAGGCAACCACTTTCAGAGATGGGGCTGGAAGAATGGGCTGCAGATGGCATTGGGTGGCCTGTTCAGCGATGTTGCAGTGTGGTGTGTGGTGCTGCAAGGGGCAGCTGCCTCCTGGCCCTGTCTGATGTCTGGCAGGTCTAGAGGCTTTGTCTGTGAGCTCTAGGAGAGGTAGACACACTTTTGGTTTCTGCCTAAGGCCAGATATCAGNTAATAAATAACAAAACACAAATATTCAGAAATATATTTACAAAAGCAAAACCCCTGATATATCTAGTCCACATGGGTGCTAGAACTAGACAAAGACAAGATGGCTCTGGTGATTTATTTAAGGGGATACATCAAAAGCAGGGAAAAGGTTTCAAGGGCGGAGTCTTGCTTCATGATGTCTTGCAGTCAGCAGGTTGATTGACATCTTGGCAGGTCACACCCATCTCAGGTGCTTTGTGGGCCATGGCAGAGTGGGACAGAAATTCACACTGTTCCTGGGCAATTGACCAGAGAAAATATCCACTGGTCATCCCTAGACACCAGATGTTTCTATCCACTAGGCTTCCATGTGTGTTGACCCATGTGCAACATGACCCATGGACAGCTCCAGACACCTTGCTCCATTTTCTTCTTATTCATGAGTCTCTCTCTCTCTCTCTCTAATTGGAGAGCCCCCTTTATCTTTTCTTATAGGGGAAGTCTGGTGAAAATCTATTTTCTCAGTTTTTGTTAGGGAGTACCTTTGTTTCTTCTTAATTTCTAAAGGATGTCTTGGCTGGGTGCAGTATTATCCGTTGATAATTTGTCCTTCTGTACTGTGAAAGTCTCTTGCCACTCTCCTGGTCTATAAGGTCTCTGTTTACAGGTAAATTAGGGAGACTCTTATTTTTATGTGTTTCTTTTCTCTTGCTGCCCTGGCTCCTTTGCCTTTAGACTTTGTTAGCTTGATTACTGTATGTGTTGCTATGGACTTGGTTGAGTTAAATTTGACAGGCCATCTTTGATCTTCTGGTTCCTAGGTATTTGTTTTCTTCTCTTGCCTCCGATGATTTCTTTGAATCTTTTCTACTTCAGTGGCATTCTCAAGTTCCCTTTGAAGCCCAATAACCCAAATATTAACTTTCTTAAAGTCTCTATAAGCTTTCTTCATTTCTCCTCATTCTTTTTTCCTTGTCTTCCAACTCTATATTTTCAAATAGCTTGTCTTTGAGCTTACTGTTTCTTTCTTGTGTTTGGTCTATTCAGTTACTGATGCCTTCTGTTGTGTTTTTTTATTGTGTTTAGAGTATTTTTCAGCTCAAGGATTTGTTTGGTTTTTAAAATTACTTCCATCTTTCTGTTAAGTTTCTATGTAATATTATCAAATTATTTCTCTGAGCTCTCTTGAAGCTGATTGAGTTTCCTTAAAATAGCTGTTTTAAATTTTCCATACTAAAGTTTGCCCATACTGGTTACATTCTGGTCAGTGTATTCCAGTTTATTTTGAATATTGAGTGAGGTCATAGTTTACTGAAAAGGTTTCTGATGCTTGTTGGTATGTGATGTTGTCTAAACATTGAAGGAATAGGTGTTCCGGTCTTCCCAACCTGGCTTTGTTTGTGCCTGTCTTTATAGAAATTCTAATTGCTTGTTTTCTTTGAGCCTATAGTCCCTTCCACTATTTTAACACTTTATTGCATCGAGGCTTGCCAGGAATCAGCTATTAATGTGCTATATAACTGTTTCAGTACTAGATAGTGATCTAATTCCATGTTTATTCCAAATCAACAGTTACTGTATTGACCAGCATGAAGTAGAGCAGTAGCTAAAAAGGGCAGACTATCCCCACGAGTCTCTCTGGGGCTGAGATAGGCCTAGACATCTCATTCACAGTCACCAGCCTGTGGTCAGGTACTTCACAGCCCTGGGCAAAAGCACCATGGAAGGGCCAGCCCCAGGCTGCTATGCCATGCCTCTGGCCACCAGTGCCCCTGAACTGTGTCCTACCCTGAGATCACAGCCCACAGAGACCATGCAGCGCTGGGAAGGAAGAAGACCCATACTGATATAGGTTTCCTTGTGTTCTTGGGGCCCAAGACTGCCACAGCCAGCCACAGGGGATGCTAAGTGGAATATAGTTGTGAGAGACACTATTTCTGCCCTCTAACAGGGCTGTTCCAGAGGTGCCATTTGCAGGTGCTGATCTGGGCTTGGCAGCCATTAGGACCTGCCGGTTTCTCGAGCCCATCACTGAGTTCCAAGGCAAATTTGGAACTTGTTACCTGGTCCTAACCTCACTGAATGGTGTCATAGTCTGTCACCCCCTGAGCAACGTTTCCTCAGTTTCCCAAAGGAGGACAGGTGAAAAAATTAGAAATAAAAACAAACAAACCCACAAATACAGGAAAGTGGGACCCTGTGGGAAAGCCAAGCCCTGATGAGGCTTGACTGACCCCATTGCGGGCTCAGTACGTTTATTATATAGGTTTTTTAAAAATTTTTTATTTGTTTTAATTAATTACACATGACAGTATAATGACCTTGACATATACATTTGAATCAGATGGGATATAGTTTCTCGTTTTTCTGAGTGTACAGGTTGCAGAATCACATGGGTCATGCAGTCACGTAGATACACACAGCAGTGGATTTACTGTGAGAAAGCGTCTTCAAGATAACAAAGTCATGAGCAGGAACAGCTCAGTTAAGAGCTTATCAGAATCAAAATGCATTCTGCTGTCATATATACCTCATTTTAAAAAATCCTGAAAATTTGGAATACCTAGTAAAAGTAAAAAAAAAAAAAAAAGCTTATCAGCTTGGACTTAGATCTCTACTACCTCCCGGCAGCTGGTGTTTGATCCCAGGACTGTTTGAACCAATAAATTCTGTGAGGCACCAAACCCCCTTTGAACAGGGTGTCACCAGCCACTGAGCATTCGCCATTGGTGAGTTTCCACCGAGAGTTCTCAGAAGGGCATCGCCTCTGCCTTGGGATGGTTTAAAGAATCCTGTAATGTATTCACAGCTCCTGACATGACTCCATGTTGTTCTAAGGAGGAATTAGGCTAGTGAAGGTGCAGCAATTTGGCCACCAAGGCTGACACCAACCTGGGTCACACCTGAATCTCACAGCCACAAGGACCTGCTCAGTCTTAAGCCTTACAGCACAGCTGTCAGGGACACAGGCCAAAGCACCAGCCCATCCCCCTGGTACATAAGTCTCTGCCTAGTTCCAGAGCAGGTCTAGAGGCTCCATATATGAGCACTGACCTGTGTTACCCAAGTTTGGGGGACAGGTGGTGGAAACAGCCCCTTGACCATGAAGGGTGGTATTAGACTGGGTCACATCAGGACCTCACAGCCACAGGGACTTATGTAGCCTCAGGAGGACACGGGTGGACCTAGGCCCACAATGAGGCTGGCAATGATGTAGGCCAAACTTGTGTTTCTTCACCAGCGTGGAGGTTGCTGTCTGATGTCTGGCAGGTCTAGAGGCTTTGTCTGTGAGCTCTAGGAGAGGTAGACACACTTTTGGTTTCTGCCTAAGGCCAGATATCAGCCCAACAGGCTGGGCTCCGAGCTCAAAGGCAAAGTCTTAGGCTAAATTTCATGCCCTGATGCCCAGTGGGTAGAGCATTGCTCCTGGTTTCTTGGCCCTAAGTTGGGGGAGGTCTGGTGGAGGTTCTCAGTGGCCTGACTACACAGATTTTAAGAGTCCAGGCTGGAGGCAGGAATTCTGGGGCTCTGGAGCACTGGGCCCACCGTGGCAGGCCTGGCACTGGGGTTCAAGTTGAAGTCCTGGTCTTCCTTACAAGGCAGAGGCATTCTCTCCATATTACTTGGAGCTGGGGAAGAAGTGATGTGGGTGACTCTTTTCTTCCTGTGCCCTTCAATGTGTCTTTTCTTCCTGTTGTACTAAAACCAGGCACTCGGGTGTCTCACCTGGCTTCTTTAGCTAATGAGAAGTCAGTTTGGTGTGTGAATAGCTGTTCAAATTGGTGTTTCTGTGGGGAGAGGACCATGGGAGGGTCTTGGCCACCATCTTGTGAAAAGGGATAAGTGGTTTAGGCTAAGAAAATGATTGCCAGTTATTATGATATTATTATTGGAATTATAAGAGGGTTAGATATTTATGATGCTCTCCAAATCACAGCCAATAACATCAGCTTATTTTTTTTTAAGCGTTATTGCACATTCTCTGAACGATAAAAAAGCAGTTGGCAAAAGAAGGAACAAACGGTCTGGATTCAAAAATTTGAGTTCATCTCATCTTATTGCCATTCACTAGCTGTGGGGCCTCAGGTAAGGCATTCCATCTTGAAAAGCTAATTTAGCCTGTAATAATTGAGAGATTATAATAAATGAAAATGTATTTTTCAGCCATATCATGCTGGGTACTTATACCTAGGGGTAGAAATTATCCCATTTTAGAGATAAATGGGCACTCCCTAAATATTTTCTTTCCTCTGTACCATCCACATTCCACGTGGAAGCACTTGGTAAATTGCAGAACACTATCCAGTGATCAGTTATTATGCATGAAGCAGTATCATGCTTCTTAAATCACAGTGTGTGGACTTTGGGGGCCACAAAGTCACCAAATTGATCTGAATGCATTTGATTTCTGTATAAATTTTACATAATAACAAATATCTTATTTTTTTTTTTTATGTTTTGTGGTGCTAGAGGTCAAACCCAGGGCCGTGTGCACGCTAGGCAAGCACTCGACCTGGGAGCCATATCCGTATTCCAACAAGTACTTCAAAACGTTTTTTAAAAAAGTGGACAGATATTATGAAGTAAAATGCTAATTTTACATTCATTAGATAAAAATAAAACTTCAGAGAAATAGCTGTCTTAATTTTCTCATTAAAATGTGATTATGTTATTTTATAAGAGGGTTCTAGCAAGATTAATGTCATCTAGACAAGTAAGGAGCATGCTGAGTTGACTATCACATTATGAATATTTAACCAAAGTTATCTTCCTTACTGCTTTTGTCAGTAAGGAAGGACTGGGACATTTGAGAAGATTGATTTCTCAGGTATTTCAGAGGCATTCTTTATTTTGAAATGGTGCTGATAATAGTTTTGGTTTTTAACTCTACATATTTTGGTTATTAACTCTACATGTGCAAGAATAGTTTTCTCCAGTCCTTACCTACTGGAAAATTAATAAGGCCATTTTAACCATAATAACTTTATTAACATTGTCTCTATGGATGGAGTCTTCAGGCTTCTGAAATTCATGATCCATTATTTTCTACTAATAAACATGCCATCTTTCATTCTTAGGCTTATTTCTTGAACCTCATATGTTGCTTCTCTGGAAGTTACTAATTGCTAGTAATGTCAAACATCTTTTTTTTTGAAAGTTTATTAGAAATTTGAGCAAATTGCTTATTCATATATTTTGCCCACTTTTCAGATAGACCATTTATATTTTTCTTATTGGTTTGTGATTCTCCATATATTTAGAAAGCAAATCTTCTGTTAGTTACACACATTGAAGATAGTATCTTCCCAGTTTATTTTCACTTTATTTACTCTGTGTGTGTGTTTTTCCTACAAAGAGGTTTAGAATGTGCGCACACTCAAATTTGACTTTAGGCTTTTCTTATCTTGCTCTTTTTGAGCCTTATTTAAGAAATGCCTTTACCTCAATGTGATGAGAAGTCTTGTGTTTTCTTCAACATCATCACGAAATATATATTGTGTGTATGATGTGAGATAATGATTCAATATTGTAATTCCTCATATATAAGTGTCTGAACACTTTTTGTGTTCAGACATCCTTTCCTTGTGATGTATAATGTCACTTTGATAGGATACCATGCTTTTATTTCTGTTTCCATACTCTATTATTAGTTAATTTTTCTCTGTGACACTATCATATCATTAAATAATAATATATTACATACATAATAAACTCATTATATATATTTTTGTGAAGGATTGGTAAGCTAGGAAGAATAGTGCTTTCAAATAAACATTTTAAACTTATTTTGTATAATTTTGTCTTTATCCTTTGATGTAGATTTTAGGATCATCTTGTTAAGTTCTCAAGGAAAAGCCCTTTGAGATTTTGCTTGGAGTTTATAGACTAATTTGGCAAAACCACCATCTTCATTTTATTGAATTCTTCCATTCAAAATATCTTACATATCCGTAATTAATTATGTACTTTAAGTCTATCACTAAAGTTATAATGCTCTTTAAAGCATTATATATTTTTATTACATATTCTAAGTACTTTGTATGTTTGTTATTATTAGAAATTATACTATTTTATTCTATGTTTTTCCCTTTGGATTATTACTGAAATAAAGAAATGAGGCTTTTGTATATGTTAACCTTATATTTAGAATCATTGCTAATTCTTATTTCTGATACTTTTTGTATTATTTTTGATAACATACATAGACAATCATATTACTACAATATTTTATTGGCATAAAACCCAATAAGTCAATGGAACGGAGGAAAGAATTTAAAAAATGGACCAAATCATATTTGAACAAAGGATTTTTGACAAAGGCACAAAGGTCAATGAGTGGAGAAAGAATATAATTATGGCAAAACTAATATCCATGTGAAAAACATGAACTTTGAATCAGACCTTGTACCATATACAAAATGATTCAAAAGAGGTTATAGATATAAGTGCCCAAAGGCCAAACTATAAAATTTCTAGAGGAAAATATAGGACAAAGTCTTCTGATCTTGTTTGGAAAAGACTTCCTGGACGTGACACTAAAAGCGTGATCCATGAAAGAACAAATTAATAAATTGGATTTCAGCTACTGTATGCATACATCAAGATTTTCACATTGTATGCTTGAAATAAATTCACTGTGTTGTGTGTCAGTATATTCAAAATTCCGTTTACAGAGTGAATCCTGTTCTCTAAGAATTACAGATTCATTGTACCACCTCTGAAGATGTCCTTTCTCAATAGTAGTGGGCATCTTGCTTATAATAAGCTATGATTTTTATTTCACCCAAATCTCCTTTACTGTACTGTAGACATTTTACTCTCCCTTTAAAAAGATGTTAACTCTGAGTAAGGTCAAGCACACCTGTGATCCCAGTGATTGGGGAGGATGAGGCAGAGGGATTGCAAGTTTGAGGCCAATCTCAGCAAGTTAGTGAGACCCTGTCTCAAAATAAGACATAAAAAGGGCTGGGGATGCAGCTCAGTGGTAGAAATCTGGGAGTCCAATTCCTAATACCACCAATAAATAAATAAATAGAAAAAGAAAGAGGTGGGGGGCCGGGTAGGAGGAGATATTAACCATTCACCTTGCTTATTTTGAATGTAAACCAACTTTGGGTGGTGTAACTTTATGTGTTTGGGGTTTCTTATAGGCTGACCCCAAAGTTGGGAGATGGAGAGCAAATACAGAGAAATGCTGTTACTGAGGGGCCTGGATAACATCACTGATGAGGAACTGGATAGGTTCAAGTTCTTTATTCCAGATGAATTCACGATTGCCAAGAGCAAACTGCAGACTGCAAACAGGACAGAGTTAGCCAACTTGCTGATTCAAAATGCGGGTGTGGTGCCTGCGGTGACTAAGACCATACGTATCTTCCAGAAGCTGAATTATATGCACGTGGCAAAAAATCTTCAGGACGAGAAGGCAAAAGGTACACGGAGTTCTTCACCTTTTCTGGCATCAGAGGGAGAAGACGCCGGGGCACATTGGGATTTGTTTGCTTGCTCAGATGTCCATTTGACCCCTTTTACTGATAATTGCTAGAAGTCTTTTTTAGAAATTCCATAAATGCAGCCCAGCATGACTTTGCCACCTCTCGTTCCAGCCCTCGGGACTGCCGCTCACCGTTTTCTCATCTTCCCTTTGCCCATCTTTGCCTTGCAGTGACCAAGCACACAGGATGAATGGCCGTAGTGCTTTAGACTCTATCACGCGGTCTCACACTTTACTGGAGCACACTACAGCCCTGGAAAGCCATAAACTGGGGTATCAGGCACCTCTGCCTCTCCTCACACGTGCTGCTTCTGCACTGGGCCAGCCTGCCAGGGTCCCAGACTGCCTGTCTTTCTTCAAGAAAGACCCTGTCCTTCTAGTCCAGGGATTCTGTCTCCTCTTCATCTCCAATGACAAGATACATTTCCCAAATGATTTATATTATTCAGTGAACTATTGATCAGTCTCTAAGAAATATCTCCTTGTCGTTTAAGCTCCTGATTGTTACATAAGAACAACTGATGCATCCTGGCTTTATTGACAAAATGACTTAAGAAAAAAAAAAGGTCAACCAAAGACGATCTCATCCAAAGACTCTCCAAAATGAAAGACACCAAAAGTAGTAGTTTTAAGATTCTAATATAGTATTTGCTTGTGTGTACAGTATGAATAACATACTTCTCATATGTGATTTCTATAAAGGCTAAATGAGGTCCATTTAAGTGATTATATAAATGTACAGATATGAATTTTTATCTAAGGCACTTTAGAGAAAGGATTGGTTGTGCGGCCATGCCTTCTATTTTCCTTGGATTGCTGAAATTTGGAGGTGTATTTCTTAGATACGGCCACTAGGTGGCAGTAATGGCACACAGTTGCTCCATGAAACCAATTGCCCTGCTTCTTGAATGTGAACAAACATAGACTATTAGTATGTTTTCATCTCCTCCATCTCACCCCAATGAAAAATTTATTCCTCTTGCCTGGCATGGTGGCACATACCTGCAATACACCTTACTTGTGAGGTTGAAGGAGAAGGATTGCAATTTTGAGGTCGCCCTGGGCAACTTAGTTACACCCTCAGCAACTTTGAGTCTGTCAAAATAATAATAAAAGGACAGAACCCTCCCCTCCTCCGAACCCTCATTCTTCCCTTTGGCTCAGGGAACTCCAAATTTCTCTAACCACAATCTTTACTTCTTACTCCAGTTTGCTTTTCTAATGATCCTGAAAATTTGATTACCTCAATTAGCTAAAAATGATCCAAAGTGGTCCCAGGCTAGAAATCTAGGAATGACTGGCAGCTTCGTAAGCTGTGTGAGAAATCAATGAAGTTCCTTTATAAGTCAAAATTCTATCCAGAGTTGTCTTTAGGCCTACTTTAAATGTGCCGGGTTTATTTGTGCCCCATGTTACCTCTCCTATGTTTGGGGATCAGTTTTGTGTTTTTCTTTGTAAATTTCATCCTCTGTCAAGTGTTTTTTGTTTGTTGAATGTTACACCAAGGGTCTGCATGCTTCTGCATGCTTCTACTGCTTGGAAGGTAGGGGATATTTGAAAGATTATTAGTATTATTATTTTTGTTGTTATTGTGTGTTGGGGGGTAATGGGCATTGAACCCAGGAACACTCTACCAATCCTTTTTAATTTTGAAACAAGATCTCACTAAGTTGCTGGGGCTGACCTCAAACTTGTGATCCTCAGGCCTCAGCCTTCTGAGTAGCTGGGATTACAGGCATGCACCACTGCACCTGGCTTGCTGAAGGAATCTTTAATGACTCAGAGTCAATAGTTAGTAGATAGAGAGGCTTTTAGGGGAAGAAAGATGAAGACTAAGAGGTTACTTAAGCATGATAAAAGGAAGCTGAGAGAGTACATGATCAAAGTCTGTAAAAGTCATGTCAGATTAAATTAGAGGTTGAAAATGGCAAATCAAATAGTTGGAAATGTGAACCTGACGATTAAGGAATGTAAGAGATGTGTAGTGGGCAGATGCGTTTTTCCACAAAAATTTTTTGGTCCCTATGTATGAGATGAAAGATGGCTGATGTGATGGGGCAGGAGGGCATGAGTCCCTCGACCTTCCTGACCCTTTTCTCTCCTATACTGTCTGCTTTGAAAGGGGGACTTTCATCTACACACCTCTCTGAAACCAGTTTCATGGAACTCACTTACCGTGGGAAGGTCAGTTCAACTTCTGGGGCAGAGGTCCCCCTGTGATCTCCCTGTCAGAGGGTCCAGTCCTTCCTGCTGTTTGAAATGTAGTGACAGAGAACTTACTGCAGCAGAAGACAGCTCATCCTGCTGTGAGCCCTGATGACTATTCTTTCTCTTAAAATCAAAGCGACCTTTTGACTTCGGCCTTGAACTGCTCAAGTTCCATCAGGAACAACATCCAGTGATTTCTCATGCCCTCTTCTTCCTGAGGGTGCCTTAAATAATTGAACGGAACCATCTTGATATATATATATATATAT
>NW_026000019.1:29414279-29444511 GCF_001458135.2 Marmota marmota marmota
ATATATATATATATATATAGTTATTTTAAAACCAGAGCCCAAAGTTACCTGAGTAAAATATAATCTGACCCTAGACCTGGGGTACCCAAGCCAGACCCTAAGGCTGCATGATGGTGACACTGTGAGGAGCTGGCATGCCATCCACCTGTCTATCCATTCACCCTGCACCAAGAATCCTTCTAGATCTGGTGATAAAGCAGAGAGATAACAAGTAAATGCTGTTGTTTATTCAGGAGCATGTTGTAGAATTTCCAGATATTTCTGAATATCCTAAAATTTTTTGTGTGTTTTTGATTTTTGGTTTCTAGGTGGTCGGTTCTGCTGTTTTGCTGCTTGGAATCTGTATTTGGGCAGAGCCGCAGGCTGGGTTCTGAGGCTGAGAAAGTAGGAAAAGTTGTTGGGATTGCTTTGGGGTTACTCCGACTGGGAAGGCCGTAAGCCATGCTCTAAAGATATATGAGATCTCAGACTTGCTTCCTTGCCTGGGTCCAGGCAAGGTTCAAATTGTGCTCCAAAGCTGGGTGGCACCACTTCTTAACCACTAGGACTGGAGAGGCCAGATGTTCTCCTCTGCAGATGTGCAGGGACACAGGCGGGGTAGTGGGTGGGGTCAGTTGCTCAACTGCTTGTGTTTGGCAAAGCCAGATGCTCCCCTGCAGAGGTTTCTGTGGAATTTGGCTTGCGTCTTCGCCTGGGGAAGCATTATGCTGAGGTCTGAGGTTGGGCAGCTTCCCTCCACAGGTGTGCATGCATGTGCACTTACCTGTATTGTGGGGAAGACCATGGCTGGGTGGGAAAGCTGGTGAGAGAACTGAAAACCATCAGGGCAGCTGGGCACCAGGGCACACACTGATACACACTGATAAGCCCCGCCACTCAGGAGGGGAGGAAGGATAATCGCAAGTTCCAGGCCACCCTGGGCAACTTTTTGAGATCCCCATCTCAAAGTTAAAAAAAAATAAAAAGGACTGGGGATGTAATTCAGAGAGAGAGCACCCCTGGGTTCAACCCTCAGTACCCCAAACAAGAAACAAAAAACAAAACAAAACTCCAACAGACCTATTGATCATGTTTCCTGCAGAACAATGCTGTTGGGACCTCTCTCTGGTTTGGAGCCTCCATTGGCCAGAACGTAGGGCCACCAAGATCCGTGTGCTGATCCCTGTGATACCCACCCCCTTCTTTCTTTCTAAGTGGGCCCCCCGGGTGGTCTATCACTGCCAGTGCCTCCAGTGTTCCTCAAGACCTAAGTGAGCCTCCTGCAGAACTTCCCAGGATGCTGGGGACCAAATGCCCACCACGCCTCTTTTCTCATTGTAGCACCACAGGGGTCCAGAGGAATTCTGAGTGTTGCTGGGCTGCCTCGGGAGAGGGGTGTCATGGGAACAGTGAGACCATTCCTCTTTCCTTCTGGTGGAACTTTTCTCAGTTCTGTGGTCCCAGAAGGAGTCTTGGCTGCACTCCCAGGTGGTTGCAAAAGTCTCCTTGGGTGTGACGGCTGTGAGGCGGACTTCTTTGAGGCCAGCCGGATCTGGGAAGCTCTTGTTCACCCCTCCTGCTAGGGTCATTCTTCTTATTTTGTTCTTGAGAGATAATGCTGTTTAAATTTCTCAGCCAACTTTGTGCCTCTTCTGGTTAATATGTCCTTTTTTTTACATTTTTTTTTAACAGTTGATGATAAGTATATGGGAAATAAAAAGACCAAAGAAGCAAGTCTGACAAAAAGGAAAAGTCTAACTGAAGTGGGTTCTGTGGCCTCTGCAGTCAGCGGCAATGATGCCGGCCAGCACCGGGTGGCACCAGCAGTCTCTCCTCATGGGAAGGTAGGATGGAGTGAGCAGAGTGGCCTTCATCCTTATGAGAGTACCCTCTAGTCATTGTCCCTGTCCTTCCCTACACGAGGATCTCTGTTCTTTATCTCACAGCTTGCAATTAAGGAAAGACAGTCTATCACATGAAAATTGTTCCTAGGTTACAAAAAGAAAAGTGGACTCAAAAATACTTATGGAGTTTCTAATCTCTAATATGCTCTGGACATTTTAACCCCTTGTTAGACTGGATCCCATCAGAAGAAAACTCAGACAGACAGTCATTTTCAGGGAGTATATTTTAGAGTGCTTTCAGTATTCATGCCCATGAGGAAGTAAAAGAAATAGAGTGGGGACAATGTCAAGTTCAGTACCTTCATGACAAATGTCTCAGTCCATCCCACAGAGCACTTAGGAGCTGAGGATGCCCACAGACAGTTAGGAACAGTTACTATACACCGGTGAAAGCCAGATAAAATTTAAAAAATAAAATTCAATTTCTGGCATATTTAAGACAAAGAAAGTGCTCAAAGGAAAACAAAAACAAACCCCCCAAATCTACCAAACGTGCAGTTTTGTCTCCTGTGAAGTAGGAATCATGTAATTTTACAGATGTGTGAGCTATAGAAATTGATGGAATGTTTTCCATTCTCTTTGCCCAGAGCAGCCACTTCCTCTGGGTTTGGCCTAGAAACTTCTGAAGTTGTCAGGGAAATGATATGAAGATATAAGTAGTGCATTTCAGAAGTTGGTCATTAAAATTATTTAGTCTGGAAGACCTAACTAAAGGTACCCAGACCAAAGACAAGAAATTTCATATTTGACCTCAGGGAAGCTGAGGTTTTCCTGCACTGGTCCAAACTGAGTCTGTGGGTACTGTCCCTCAGGTCCCCTTATGGACCCATGTGCCAGGTCCCACCAGAGATCCAATTTAGACACATTTGCACTTGGTCTTACATGGGTCTTCCCCCTCCCCCTACATTTTCCTTTGGCTTTGGAGAGCATATTGCTTTTTAAAAGTAACATTTGCTTCTAAAACAGACACAAAGAATCTCATATCTCTGTTAATTTCAAAAAACACAAACCATAGACATGACAATAAAATTACTTAAGATCATGTCACCTAGAAAACAACATATGTGATATTGGTAAATATTTCTGTGGAGTGTGAGTATTATTTAATTGTTGATTTTGCCAATAAGAAAAACATTGTACATTCTGTTTTGGACTTCATCCTTTGTTAAATCAATTATAACCATCTACCATATTATTCTTCTAAAGCATTTTTAATGTTTGCATAGTAATCTATGATATGATTATACATACTTATTTAATCAAATTCCTTGTTTTGGGCATTTATATTTTTTTAAATGCAATGTGATAGTTTATAAACAGCAAGATCCTATTATCCAAAGATCACATTCTTTTCAGTATTACTACTTTTCTGAAATGCTTAAGATTTTACTGTAGTAAAAATAAATAACACTGTTCAGTCTTTGCCGTTTAATAACAGGGATATGTTCTGAGAGACATATCTGTCATTAGTTGAATTTATTATTGTGTGAACATCATGAAGTGTACTTACACAAAAATAGATGGTGTGTGCCAATCAGTCTTCTTTTATTTTGGCATTTAAATGATTTCAATTTTTTATAATTAAAAATAACACAATAACATTTTTAATGTAAACTGTAGTGTACCATTCATTATTTCTAGGGGTTAATTCATAAAGTTAGATTTGATTCTCCTTTTTAATTAGCCTGTAATTTATTTGTAAGATCTCTGTTCTAGGTCTCTCTCTTTATTCACATTTAATTTAATGTGTACTTTTATTATTACTATCCCTAGGAATTTGGGGAGACTTGTCAGATCACTGAGCTCCCTCACCTTCATACCAGAGTAAAATGAATATTCAGGACAATATTGGATAGAGCACAAGGGCACCTTATGCCCTAATGCAATCAACAGAAGAAGACAAGGACAGATTTACCCCCTTTGCCTTGGCAATGCTGCATAAATCTGATGCACTCTACACATCCTTTAGATGAGAAAGCTGAGGATTCAGATTCAGGGAATCTATCTCCAAAGCTTGTTCCGCTGGCCCATTTGAACACAGGACTTGAAATCGTTCTTTTGCATTCTCTTTCCTATCCAGATAATTCTGAGTTCAAATCTCTTCCTAACCCCCTTCTATCTCTTCCTTTGGTTGCTCCTCTCTTGGGCTGGCTTCCTAAGGTTTAACACTAAGTGCCCCTTTACTCATGGCTCACATCTTTCTTCCATGGTCTTCAGCCTAAGCAGAAGCAGGTGACGCCCCAGCAGGAATCTGTCAGAGAAGAAGGGTTGCAGAAAGACCGCATAATAGTCATGGTGCTGAAAGCAATGAAGCCCTTCGAGTTTGAGACCCAAGATGGAAGAAAGCAAGAGATGTTTCATGCTACTGTGGCCACGGAGAAGGAATTCTTTCTTGTAAAAGTTTTTAATATGCAGCTAAAAGATAAATTTGCCCCAAAGAGAACAATTATCATATCAAAATATTGTTGGCACAGTGGTTTTCTGGAGGTGAATAGTGCCTCACTGATAGTTGATGCTAAGTCTGATCAAGAGATTAATGTACCACCGCATATTATCAGGAAAGCTGGGGAAACACCAAAGATAAATAAGCTTCAGACTCAGCCCCTTGGGACAATAGTGAACGGGCTGTTTGTAATACAGAAGGTAAGTTCCTATATATATAGTTTTACATATTAATTAGTAAGAATAAGGTGTTCTTTAATCTGACCTTTAAATGGACTTTAGAAATTATTCAATTCTATTTTTTTTCTCTATTAGTAAAAATCTAAACAAATAAACCCAAAGTTCTAGAGAGTTGCAGAGTTAATGTGCCAAAACTCATAGGCAACCCCCTCCCCCAAATATTTTCATTCTCAAGAGGTTTTCAATAATCCTGTTTCAACTTCTTTTCATCCTTATTGCCTCTGGAGAAGGGCTACAATAATTTTTACCCCTTTGGGATATTTTCATGCTTTATATGTACCATTGGTATTTTAATTAATAGTTATATTAATGCAATAAACTGGATTCACTGACCTGGAAGATCCATAAGTTAGGGCAGGATTAAAGAATTCTGACTAAATGAAGAAAATAGAAAGAAGAGTGTGCAGAGCAGTATTAGAAGTGAGAACTCATAAAGGATTGTGTGCTGAGCCTCCGGGAACTCGCCTTGTGTGGCCACTTTTTCAGGAAGGACCTGAAGACACAGGAGGGAAGCGATAGCCCCTCATCCAGGGACCATAGCACAACCTCGGCTGTCCTGGGTGAGCTGCAGACGAGCTGATAGGAGGAATCTGTCCTGGAAAATTCAAGCCCAAAATGACCTCAGATAGGAAAGCACTTTCTTTCTCTCAATTTTGGGCTTTTAATCTGGCCAACCATTCACTACTATATACCCATTTAGCCCATAAAATTATACCTAAATATTATCAGTCTCTTGGGTGACTGATCAACATCCTATTTCCTTTTCATCTGGACTTGATTGTGGATGATTTCTGGCCCTTGGTTTCTTACTCTTAATTAGACTCCTTTTCTAAGTCCTGCCTCATTGGCTCGTGCCTTTCCTGGATTTGCTATCATAAATGAGTCCCCTACAATATCAGGATCTTCCTTTCCCCTTACTGTCCTGGCTACTGGCCTTGGAGAAGCCCTAACTTTCCACTCATTAGTTTTTCCTCTGGGAGTCATCCTTGCCCGCCCCCTGCCCCAATGAAGAGGGCTTTGGACTAGAAAAACGGGTTCAGGGGCAACATGCTCCATTGAGTCATGGCTGCCTCCTGTGTCTGAACTTGTTACATCGGTTAGATGTAAACCAACTGAAAGTGAAGCTGAAATTTTCCCGTACATTTCTTTCTTCCAGATGCTTCTGGCATGTCTGGTATCTGATTAATATGGCATCCCTTAATCAGCTTATCATACTGGGTGCTGGTTTTCTTTTTACAGAAAACAGAAAAAAAGGATCATGTACTGTTTGACATCAGTGACAACACAGGGAGCATGGAAGTATTGGTGTTCAAAAAACAGAACCAAGTAAACTGTGAGGAAGGAGATAAGCTTAGACTTACCTTCTTCGAACTGTCAAAAAGTGGAGAAAAGTTACAGCTGAAATCTGGAGTTCACAGCTTCATTACGGTAGGAACAACTTTAAGGAAAGTCAGCTGAATGGGTGGTATTGAACAGGAAGGTCATGATACATAGCATGTCTGCATCTCACAGAACGGAGGAACCTCCCTCCCAGAAAATGCACATTTCAGACACAATTAAAAAGTCCTGGGCTTCACAAGGAAGAGACACCCTGGTTCTCACAGAGGTCCACACAGAGTTCCTTGATAACACCATGCAGACAGCTTGCCCAGAGTTGTACAGATCATCCTGGCAAATGCAGATAGAAGGAGTCACAGACCGTAAACACCTTGAAGACAGATTTCTGAGTCAGTCCAACCATCCCTGCATCTACCAGAGGTTGGACTGACTCCACTTTGCTCCCTTCTCCGTGGCTCGGCTAATTGCTGTCTGTCTTTGTAAGAATTGGGCTGGAGCCTTGACAAAACTGCACGCATGCCCTTGTTAAGTAGAATTGTGTGTCTCAGAGCAGATGCACATCAGGAGAGCAGTCCAGGAACGAATAATGTATTAGGAGGGAGGGAGGGAGATCGTACAAGAAAGGTCCATGTCAGGAGGACATAGTCACTGGGAACAGAAGAGGGGTAACTGATCAGCTGCATATCAATCTATTTAATGTTTTTCCATCCAGGTTGTTAAGGCCAAAAAATAAAGAAATAAATAAACAAAAAGGATCAATTGAACTCAATTTGTCTAAGCGACATTTAATTGAAGAATCCCTGATATATACTCTTCGACCAGATTGTGAGCTACCTGGGGGCACCAGTTCACAGGCTCCTTCCCACATCAAATTAGTGAAGATGTGATGACCGCTGGATAAACAACTCCAAAATATCAACATATCATCATCATAAAAGTTATTTTCTCATTAATTAGAGTCCTGGTTTGGTTTGGGGAAGGGATGGGATTCTGCTATGTATATATATATGTATACTCAAGGATATTGCTGTTGTTCAATAAATATCTGCTGAATGAATAAAATTATTAATAAGAATTTTTCACTATATGTAATTGTGTCAGTCAATATGAGTTAAGTATATATAAACTAAATACGTAAATTATCAAATTCAAAAGAACAAATATGAAAGGCTCATAAACATGAAGATTGTCAACTTTACTAATGATTTGAGAAATACAATTTCATAATTACTAAAAAGGACTCTGCTTCCACTAAATATGTAGACATTTGGAAAAGGCATTATTCCCACTTTTACAACAACAAAAATAAGTCCAGATATTCTGAAACATCACAAGGTTCTCTGAATCCACAAGAAAGTTGAGGTTGCAGAGCAAGCATCTAATTTTAAAAAATCTAAAGAAAGATACTACCAAGGAGAGAGCAGATAGAAGCATTCTTGCAACCTCGGGCAGAGAGTGGACTCAAGATACCCTATCAAATAGAAGAATTTGGCTAAAATCTGTAATAAATTGAGGTTGATCAAGGTTGATGTTGGACTGGCATTAGAGTATGGAACTCCTGGGAACTGCAATCTTAAGAATTTGTATTCATTTGCAGGAACTTCATGTATCTCACAGGATGGTCATGAGAAAGATTAGGGACAGCCCTGGAGGAGGGAAAGATAAGCCATTGAGGGAAAGACATGAAGCCTTGACTAGATCCCTCCATAGAGAAAAAATACCTCTTTGGGAAGAAAAGCAAACTCTGCCATCTTTAGAGCACAGAAGTCTTTTTTTGAAATGAAAGAAGTTGTTCTTCTGGAGGAAAGGAAGAAGTAGATTCTAGGTCCAGAATATTCAAGGTCCAACATCTGGAGGACATTTAGAATTAGAATTCTACCCCTAAGATTCAGAGACACAGTGCCTGCCAAAGACAGGCTGAACAGGCAATAGATTGCTCACCATCGTAGTGAATATGCGTGCAATTTATCACCAGGTAAAATCATCAGATCACAGGTAACTAGAGCTAACTGCTAGGGGAGTGACTAAGGGCATGTAAAGAGAAATTTCCTTAGGTTTGGTTGTAAAGGAAGACATGAAGCTGATACTGATAGAGGTATTGAGACACTGACACGGCATAGCTCTAGAAGAATTTTCCTCATGTGGGGTGTAACCAACAACAATTGCAAACATGGCCTCTCTCTCAATTAGAATTACTAAACATCCATGGTAAAGTCATCGCAAAAGAAATTCCGGATACAAGAGAGATGTACTGAAACTATCAAAGTATTTAAAAATCGATGGAGAGAAGACATCATCCAAAGGACGATATCAGAAGCAAAATGAAAACCGTGAGAAAGAATGAAATGAAAATGCTAGAAATGGAAAAAAAAAAAAAAAACCAGCTACAGAGATGCAGAATGCCCTCAGCAGGATCATCAGTGGACTTTATGTGGCCAAGGAATAAACTGATGAACCAAATATAGATCAATAAAAATTACTCAAATTAGAATATAAAGATAAAAAAAGTGAAAATTAAAAACACAGATTATGACAACCAAATGACATAGGATAACATCTCACAGGTTAAGATACTTGCATTTAGAGTCCCGGAAAGAGAACAGAAAGAAAATGAGGCATAAGCAATATTTGAAACGAGATGAAAGTTGAATATCATTCAAAACTATATAATAGACACCAAAACTGGCACAGACCCAAGAATCTTAGAGAACATCAAGCAGAATAAGTAATAATAATAATGGCATAGAATAGCAGTAAACCATTATATAGTTATAGATATCATGCATATATCATATTTGAACTCATAAAAGGCAGATACAGTAAAAATCTTTTTTTTTTTTTTTTTTTTTTTTGGTACCAGGGATTGAACCAAGGGGTGCTTAACCACTGAGCCACATCCTATCCCTTTTTATTTTTTGAGACAGGGTCTTTCTAAGTTGCTTAGGGCCTCCGTAAGTTGCTGAGACTGGTCTCAAACTTGGGATCCTCATGCCTCATCCTCCTGAGCTCCTGGGATTACAGACATGTGCCACCACATCCAGCTAAAGCAAAAACCTTAAAGGGAATCAGTAAAAATGTCACATATAAACACAAACAAATGTAGAAATTATAGCAGACTTATTATCTGCAAATAGGTAAGCCAAAAAATTATGGATCAACATCTTTAAAGTTCTGTCAAACAAGAATTATAATCCCTGTAAAGTATTAAAATATACCAATAGAAGAGATTTTTCAAACAAACATATCATTTATAGTAAAAATTAAAACAAATGCTAGGAGTTTTAGGAAAATGAATGTAATATAGAAACTTGGATCTACATAATGGAAATTCAATGACAAATGGCATAACTGTAGTGAATGTAAGAATTCACTTATTCTTGTTATTTTTAAGTGCCCTAAAAGAAGATTGATGTTCAAAAAGCCGGGCTTGACCTTTTAAGTCTATTAAGCTGTGCAGGACATATGGCCTCTGCTACAGCTGCTTAGGTCTGCACAGACTTCAAAGCCATAGGTAATATTTAAATAAATGAGCATGTCTGTTTTCCAATAAAGCTTTATTTATAGACTCTGATGTTTGAAATTTATATAATTTTCTATGTCATGCAGTATTATCCTTTTGATCTTTTATAAACATTTAAAATTAAAAAAAAATTTAGCGTGTAAGCTGTTCAAAAACAGGCAATGAGCCAGACTTGGACAATGGTTTATAATTTGCCAATTCCTGGTCTCAAACAAAAATACTAGCAATGTATGATGTATTTATAGAACATCTAAAAGTACAATATATGGCAAGAATAGCACAAAATGTGAGCAGGAAGAATTAACAGCACACTATTATAAGGCCCTTATATAATGTGAACAACATAATATTATTTGACATTGGATTTATAATTAAAGGTGTATATTGTGAATCTTAAGACAATGTCTAAAAGTATTCAAAGAGATATTTAAATAATAAAATGACTATGATGTTGGAGGAATGACAGGCATATAGAGCAATGGAAGATGAAGTAGACCTTCACTCCTACAATCCGTTGAATTTCCTACAAAAGTACAAAACATAGCCATGGAGAGAGGATATTTTTTCCCAAAATAGTACTGGAACAATTTGATATCCCTGTTAAAAAATAATGAATCTTATCAATACCTCACTTTCAATATAAAATTAACTAAAAATAGACCATTAGCTTAAAACATAAAAACCTAGAACTATAAATTTTCAGAATACAAGACAAAATTCTGTTTGACATTGATTTAAACAAAGACTTTTTAATATTTGACACCAAAAGCACAATCTACACAAGGACTATTTTTAACAGTGTGAACTTTATCAAAACGAAGAATTAATATTCAAAAATATCATTAAACACATTGGAAGGCAAACCATAGATTAAGGTTGAATATTTGTTAGTCATGTAGTTCCTCAAAGCTTTGCATGTAGAATCTATAAAGACCTCTCAAAATTCAATATGACGAAAAACCAGCTATATTTTTTAACGGGCAAGACATGATACATGAATGGCAGACACATAAAAAGATGCTCAATCTAATTCATCTTTAGAGAGATACAAATTAAGAGTAAGAGATTAAAGCGAGATGCCACTGTACACTTATTAGAATGATTAAAATTTAAATTGATCTCAGCAACTGCTGACAAGGATATGGCAGATCTGGAATTGTCCTAAAATCTGGTGGGGTTGACAAGTGGTACAATCACCTTACAAAAGAGTTTTTAAGAGGCTAACGGACATCTACAATGCTAAGCTCTGAGGGGGGATGAAATGGATCTGAAACTCTCACATATTGTTGGAGGAAATAGAAAATGTTATATTCACTTTAGAGAATAGTTTGACAATTCCTTACAAACTTAAACGTGCACTTAAAATAGGACCCAGCAATTTCACTATAAGTTTTTTCCATACATGAGATGATAATGTATGTTCAGACAAAAATCTGCATGTGAATATTTATGGAAGTTTAATGTGTAATTATGCAAAAAAATTTAGAGACCATTGACCCTCACCTGAGAAATGGATAAATGAACTTGTATCAATTCACACTATTTAACTGTATTCAGCAATAAAAAGGAATAAATCAATGTCAAACACAACTCCATGGGATAAATATTAAATGTATTTTAGTAAGTGAAAGAAGCCAGATTCAAAATTTTATGTTCTTTTGGATTCCATTTTAAGATATTCTGGAAAAGTTATAAATGTAAGTAAACTCTAAGTCAGAAGTTGCCTGGAGTTTGAACTTGGAGGAAAAGTTAAAGTAGATCTTAGCTTTTGTTGGAATGGACTATTCTGTATCTTGGTGGTTTATGATTATATGCATTTAGAAAATCTCACAGGAATTTCCATTAATTATAGTTAGTGTTACTGTGTACATTTTATATAATAATTAACAGGAAATACACATCAAGTTGGAAGATAGAATGGTGGACTTTTAAATATTCATTTGGTTGTTTCTATAAATATTTCTCTGAAATAAGTTCCCATTGCTTAATAATAAATAAGATGAAACTAAAAGACTCACAAAGACTAGATCAGGATTTTTAAAACAATGACTAATCCTAATCCATAAGGTTAATGATTCCCAGGTTTGTGAATGTGTCAATGATTTGTAATTACTAAAAACAATGTCTTCAGAAGTATTAATTGATACATTTTATACATTTGCATTTATTCTACTATTATTTGATTTAGAAATTCTACTTATAGATCTAATCTGTTGGTTAATGGGCATTAAATAATTGTGTGTGTGTGTATGTGGGTGTGGGTGTGTATATATGTGTGTGTGTGTGTGTGTGTGTGTGTTTTGGATGGAATCCAGGGACTAACCTGCGGTAGGAAAGCACTGTACCACTGAGCCTTCAGCCCCTGAAATTGTACAAAATACCTGGAGGGATCAACAACAGTTCAATAAATTATGATAAATTTGTTATTAAAAATAGTTTAGAAGTATGATTTAGATTGACATGTTTTGATACAAAAAGATTTCTAAGACAATTACTAAATAAATGCAAGTTACAAACTAATTACAATGGCTTTCTTAATTGTTTGATAGATGGTAGCTAATTGCTAAGTACTTTATCTAGAATGTCTTCACTTAATATCCAGGCCAGCCATAACTATGATGTTAATTCTGTTATTAGCCCTATTTTAACAGTGGAGAAAACGGAGGCAGGCAGTTGGGTGTGTCTTTTCCAATCATTGTCATACTGGGATACTCCAGAGATCTTCACAATGACATTTCTCTGTTTCTTGAATACCTTAAAACCACCCAATCTGTCAAATGTCTATGGTTGCAGATTAGCATCTCTGTGAGCTGTCCTGACCTCTTTGGCCCACATGCACTAGCAGCAGCTCTGGATTTTGGCTTTTTCTTAAGTTTATTTTAATTCCAAGAAGGAGCTCTGATATGTGGTATGACACAAGGATGTAAGCTAGAGTGGGATTGTGGAATTAGAGGATGAAGCTATTTAAGTGAAAACAAAACAAAGAAGCAAACTCTTGTGTAGAATGTGATTTTTTTTTTATTATCTCTGTTGGAGACCCAGTTCTTACAAGTTCAAAGGGGAATCAGCATGACGGAAAGCAGGGCAGGGACACTGGGGTACTGTAACTCAGTCTTTACTCTTAATTGCCACCATCTACAGATTCAAGAATAGCAAATTATAGAAAGTTTTCATAGAGTATCAGAGTATCAGGACAACTCAGAATACAAATATCAGTTGGGTATGAAGCAATCTTTTTCCTTATTGTCCATAAGTCAAGTTTGAATTTTGAGGAAGTTTTAGCAGGTGACATCCCAGGATGATCTCTGTCCTTAATTAGCGCCGAAGTAAGTGATTTGACACTTCATTAAATCTCTTTGAACTTCAGTTTCTAACTGTTGATGAGGAATACCTACCCATACCATGTAATACATTACCATGTAAGCACATCTGCAGTGATAGAACTGTATATAAGTATATAACATTATGTGTATATGTGTGTGTGTGTGTGTGTGTGTTATTAGAGTGGTTATAGGCAAGAAAATGTCTAATTAGCCTCCGAGTCAACTACAAGAAAAGAAGTAATCAAAACAAAGGCAGTCTATGGCAAAGCAATATAAAATTATTCCTTGGGCCTTGGCCCCAGAACCTCATGGTAGAACTTTAAACACACTTTAAAGCCTCTTTTCCTTAGACAAATAGGGCATCCATAGTCTCGGACACGTATTGTGGTAAATGTCCCCAGGCTCTCCAAATTTCCAACTCAGCTCCAGATTCTTCCCCATCACACCTCCCCCACACTGGAACTGCTCCCTGGATTCTTAATGTAGCTCTCTACTTTCCCATCCAAGTGTCCTTAGGAGAGTGAGTGCGCCTGTCTGTTGCTTGTCTGCCACACACTACACAGAGTAAAATGGAGAAAACTATCCATCCACCTTTTAGGGCTTATAGGAAGCTTAAAGGACACAAAACAATCACAAAATACCTGGTACCAATATGTGATCGATAAAAATACAAGAGTAAAATTTCTTTGCAGATATCTGCTTCCTGCTATTCTACTCTAAAGAAAATCAGTTCTCTTCAGTGATTGCCTACTGCAGAAGTGCCTGGGACAACTTCCTGATGGTTTCACACACAGGGAATGTAAGAAGGAGGAATTGTGGGGGGATAGCCACGGAGGCCTATTGGTACTTGGGTAGATGAATGGAAATACATATTTCAGATACAGGGAATACATCAGGGAGGGGCAGAAATTCTTTTAACATTCTAGTATGTTCATGCTAATCAACATAATTGCATAGTCCCCAGTTGTGGCCTCTCTAGGAAACAGATTTTCAAAGATATCTCCTCTTCTGTGCTAAAGCAAACCCTCCCACTATAAAGGGGTTTGCAATTATAGCCCAGGGTGAATTTCATTGCCAAACATTCTTTTTTTCTTTTTGAGGAGGTCATAGCCTATTCAGTGGTGACTAAGACCTAGCATTGATTGAGAAAAAAATTATTAATTATAGAAGTTATAATTATAGTTACAATTATAGAAGTTATAGATGGCAAAATATAGAATTTAGAACACACAAAAAAGTAGAAAGTAGAAAGACTTTTAATTAATTTCTTAAATTCCTATTTCCTAAAATTAAGTGCTATTTTTGTTTTTATTCACTTATTACTCATTTATTTTTGTGGTGCGGGGGATTGAACCCAGGGCCTCATGTTTGCTAGGAAACCGCTGTACCACTAAACTATATCCTCAGCACAAAAGCTGGGTTTCATATGTATGATATTGTAATATGTATCTTTTTTCTGTACTTGGATCTCATCTCCATGAGCACTGTTATCAATGGTATCCTGGCTTTTAGGAGGATTCTTGTGAAGTGTCCATATTTGAATTACAATTGAATTGTCCTCTGTTGAATCTCCTGGCCTTGATTACCTTGAAGAAGAAAGCCAGAAGTTGAGATGCAGCTGGCCACACATTTCTCTCTTCACCCACAGGGTCTCCTCCCCACGAACCTCATCTCTTTTCTCACTCCTACTTATCTCCTGTAACCATTCCTGTGGTTGGTGTCACCTTTTCCCACTTGCTTAGGACTAGAAAATCAGCTAGTCACTTTATCCACATGAACACAGGTGGTATCAGGAAACAGCAGAAGAGAGAAGAGCTGGTGGACCCCAAGGCAAAGCTGAGTGGAGGTTTTCATTGGGCAGAAGGGAGGGAGGAAGTTACAAAAGGCTTTCCTCGTGCACCTGGTGGGAGGAATATTTGACTGTTGGTCCTGAGGATCAGAGAGATCTCAGCAGATGTGCTTGAACAGGTCATGTGTACATTTCAGTGGCTTGAACAGGTCAGCCTTTTTATTTTATTTCTTTGCTGTCCAGCATCAGCCTTTTGCAGTGTTCCATGACTTGCACATGAACGTGTGCATCAGTGTGACAAAGAGCACAGACACTGTCATCTACCATTTCTCTAAAGGGAAGTACTTGTGTTCTGATTTGCTCAGGGCAGCATTGGTAACCTACATCTCTTAGGGGTTTTGTTGATGACCTGTTATGTTAGAAAATATTTCCCCACTTTATAGATGGTGACAGAGAAGTGCCTCGTGTTTTAAATCTTTAGTCAATTTAGTCACAGAGCCAGAATTTAAAACGTATCTTGTCTTAATTGAACTCAAATTTCGTATTAAATTATTTCTTGCTTTGATCAATTCAATATATCTTGATTATTTAGCTTAGGATGTAATAAATTTTGAAAGTCTCTCTGAATTTACTTTCTTCACTCTGATTAGAAATATCCTTCTTTTTTTAAAAAATGGTGAAAAAAAGTTTATATGCACTAATGGGCAGAACTTCGTTTTCTTTCCATCTGTTGAAATCTGTGTTAAATCCACCTATTTTGTTTTCCTAGAGTATAGTATAAAGAAACTAGTTGTCATAAATATTGATGTGACTGGGTCACTATAGTATGCTGAGTTTACATCCCTTTGGGTATATGCTGAGGACTGGGATAACTGGGTCAAACAGTGGTTCCACTCCAAGTAGAAATGGGAAAGTCAGTAGAATGAAACGGACATAGCTTTCCTATATTCATATATGAACACATGACCAGTGTAACTCTTATCATGTAGAAAATGAGAAGTTATACTCCATGTGCATATGATATGTCAAAATACATTCACATAATTTAAAAAAATAAAATAAAAATTTTTTTAAATAGTTTCCATTTGGAAGAATGACATTCCCATAGAACACCCACCTTGATATAGCTGTGCCTTACAGATCTAAGCTGCCACTTATCTTCATTGAAAGCCAATTCAAAACAGAAGAGATTAATTTTATCTCCTTCCTCACAGTTGACATAGGTCATCCATCCATACACCACCACTTCCATGTTCCCTGTATCATCTCGTATTCCATAATAAGTGCAATCTTCCCTCATATCTTTCTGAAAAAGATAATTAACACTCAGTTTTCTGAGAAATGTATCAGGAACTCTTAGATCTATGAAAAATAAAGGGTATAAATGAAAATATTCATCTGTGACAAAGTAAATAGGTCTGAACCACAGGTCCAGATATTTTCCAGCAAACTTCTCTAAGCTTTCCTTATTTAGTGTCTTCATGTGTTAGATTTTTCTAGGAGACTTTATTACCTTCCTAATTTTTACATATCTGCATTAATTGAAGAGTTAGCAGCAGTTAATTGGCAGAGTTGGGATTTCCTAAGGAGCTCAATAGAGAGAAATCTGATTACCTTTGTAAGTTTCTTTGATACCTCCACAAGAAAAGAGAAGGGAAAAAAGCCATTTAGGGCTCACCAGGAGCCTGAGAGACTATGAGAAGTCCTCATTAAGTATATTAGGTTATTTCAATATACATTTCTTTTTCTATCTTCTCCGTTGATTTGCTCTGTGCCGAATTTTAAATCCAGAGGATCTAATCCCACTGTCTTTGGCTTGTATTTTATTCTATTAATGAATTCTACAGCCACTTTTACATGTACAATTCTTTAAAAAGAGTGTACAGAAAACAGCACAGGAAAAAGAAAAAGCCACACTCATCTGGGTGTGTTGCAGGCCTATGATCCCAGATGCTCTGGAGGCTGAGGTCAGAGGATCAGAAGTTCAAGGCCAGCCTTGTCAACTTGGTGAGACCCTGGATAGATGGATGGATGGATGGATGGATGGATGGATAGATAGATAGATAGATAGGACTATGAAGGTATCTCAGTGGTGGAGTAACCCTGGTTTCACTCCCCACCATCAAAAAGAAAAAATAAAAAAGACCATCCTCAAAGACATACATAGCAGATTGACGCACTTCCAACATTAGCAGTTAACTCAGCCAAGGGTACTATTTACATGGTGTGTTGGGACTGTCTAGGAAGACTGAGGAGTCTAAAAATTCACCAAGCTTCTTCGCATTTCATTGTCCCTTGTAAATGGAGAAATTAAATTGCATGTTTCTTGTCTGCAGCTTCTGTTTCTCTTATGATTTAATGCAGACGAAATGTGTCACAATTTCTTAATAAAAAGTATTGAAGAGTAATGAATGGGAAAGAGTGAGCGCATACAGTCCAGCTGATCAGATCACTGTTAGATGTCACCACATCCTGGGGCAGAGCCATCTATTTAGGTTCCTTATTTTGGTCACCACAACCAGATCTAGATTTGGGAGGCCAACTCTTCATTTACAATTAAGTTGTCATTGATACAGATGGGGAAAACTCAAGCAAAATCCTAAGGATACAAGTGTTGAGAGGAACTGTATATTGCTGTAGACCAGGGTGGCTACGAAAGCATCAGAATAGCTGTTAAAATGCCAAAGATTCTTGGTGAATCTCTTTCTGAAGAACTTTCCTGGTAATATCCTGAAAAGATAAAAGGTCTGAGATTGACTATGCCATACTCTAAAGTGGGAAGTGAGTCAGTCAGGCCTTGATTTCCTGTACTCAGTCAATTGACCCATCTCCAGTTAGCAAGTTAAGGCTTTTAAAAATCTAGGTTTACTGAAGAAATTTTATGGAATAATACTATGGCTTACCTTATACACTGTGTACACCCCATTCACATATTTTACTGTACATTGTGAGCAAAGATACTCAATTTTAGGAGTTGCATTAGCATTTTTAATCAGTCTACTCGAGATCTCCATCTTTCTGTCTGCGCTCACGTGAGACACACTTGAAGCACTGTATATCTCCAGGAACCCGTTGCGGCCAATATAATCGGATATGGCAATAACTGTCTTTGGGATGAATTTTTCCTTCAAGTGGAAGTCGAAAACTTTCACTCGGAAGAATTCGCTCTCAGTGGCCACTGTAGCATGAAACATCTTCTTCCCGCCTTCTTTGAACTCATAAATAAATGGTTCTGTTACTTTCAACACCACTACTTCTTTGGGGCCCTTCTGGTGACCACGTTCTTCGGAAGCTTCCGTAGGTATAGTTTTCAATCCTGGATTCTACTTGGAAAGTACACAGCAGAAACACAGCACAGTTATGACAGGGAATCCAGAGTCACTGTCTAGTGAGATCCCTCTCAGGTTCAGGGTCAATTCTCAAGGAATGTAAAGAAGATTCCCGATGTTATCCTCAAGGAAACATTAATTGGGCAGAGTTGAGGAAAATTTAGACAATAATGGCAGACGCAGTGTAATTTATGTAGTGAAAAAAAAAAAGAAAAGTTTTAGGTAGTAATTTCAACTGATACTAATCTTAATAGGACTTTTTAAAGACTCAAATCACAAAGCCTTTTTAAAGAAATCAGTGATGTATTGCAAAAGGGTTCATAAGGCAGACACTGGAAGAACCCCCAGGACTTTCCTAGTCTGAACAGGTCCAGGCTGAATGCTACCAGGCATTGAGGGGAATCATGGCATTGGAAATTAGTCATGAAGGAACTCATCCCTGATCACATTTCTCCACAGTGCCCTGCACTCTTTCTGAATTTCAGCAGAGCACTTTGAATTACAGGGAGTCTACTGATCTGGAAGAAGAAGTATGGAGGAGACCATGGGAGTTCTAGGAATCAGCAGATGGATATTCTCCACAGATCAGCAGTGCTCACTGAGATCTGACCTAGAAAGTTCTACAGAATATGACCTGCGAGGGATGGGGTTTCACTCTGCCTTCTCATCAATATGGTTAAATACTTTCCTACATCAGGAAATTCATTCCCAGCACCTCATGATGGTGACAAAAACATCTGACAGAAAGTGTACAGAGCTTGAGAAATAAATTATATCATTCTCTGCAGGTGATAAAAGAAGGACTGAGGGACACATGTTCTTCCATTTATTGCAGGTATAGGGAATACCAAAAGTAACATAGAGCCAGATAATGTGAAATTATTTTTATAATGCATAGAATAATCATGTAAGTTTTTATATACAATAAAGTTATTTAAGTTTGTATTGGCTGATTGAAGCCAAGCACTTCAAAATATGCTAAAAGAATTTTTAAAGTCTGGGTTATATAAGAATACATGCAATGTGGCCCAACTTGGGAGAAAATGATATTTCTTATATATACATAACAAAAGATAGAGAAGACGATACACTTAAGCTTGGCATGTGATAGAGAAAAAATTCCAGACAGTTAAATTTTAATTATATTTGTCCATACATCTATTTTTTTTTTCATAAATTTTCTAAGATGATGTCATTGGTGTCAACAAAAAATAATGAAAGAAAAGCAATAGCAATAGATTCCTGTTGGCTCTGTATTTCTACACACTATTTTACCCAAAGATACCATTTACATGTTGCAGTGAGGAAAAATGAAAAATGCAAACCAAAACACAAAAATAAAATGAAGTAAACTAATGTCTTGTTTTACTGGTTATGGAACAGGGAAGATTTAGGTACTCACTAGTAGTCACAGATTATCCTGATGGAGTGGGGCATTATATGAATTAGAACTCAAAGTTAGGATAGGATCTCAAAAAAATACCCAATAAAAATAACAACTGAACTAAATAAGTGTGTTAGAAGTTTCTGTTCTTCAAAGTTTCTGCTAATCCCTGTCCTTATATTTGCAGGAACAGGAAATTTTACTGTGAGGAAGCAACTGCTGAATGGGGTTTGAGTCATCAGAGGAATCTAGAGACTGGTAGACAGTATGGTTGGACCCACCTGCAGAGTTTGGATTCTGGTGGATGGTTCTGTTAGAGTCACCTGAAGAGTCTGGAAACTGCAGGATGGTGTTCTGGGAGCCATCTTAAAAGTGTGGAACATACTCACAGTTGTTTGTGTGGCAAATGATGACAGTTCTGGAAGTTGATGCTGTCCCTGAGATTCCTGTACCTTCATGTTATCATGTGTTTGGGTGTTTGTGTTGTCCATTTCCTGAAGGAAAATAAATTTCTTTACTTTTTTTCTGTTTAATGTTTTTTTTTAATCAGATGAAATGCATCTTTTATTCTCATTTTTTTTTCTATTTTATATAGAACCTATACCATGCATATTTTCTCCTGGGTCACAGGAGGAATAATAGCACACATTCAGGCACCTCCAACACGGTGCCTCCTCCTACCACAAGCCTCCTTTTAAACGTAAAAATCTCAAAGGATTGGCATTTCACTGGTCTAGGATGTAATACTGGTTCTACAGATCCTATATAACTGGTCTAAATCATTCAGTTAGATACAACTCTTAGAGTTTTTGTTTTTGTTGTTGTTGTTATTGTTGTTGTTATTGAAGGGGTGCAAACAGGCTAATGGGCCTTTGTTAACTAAGTCTTTCAGTTACATGCACCAGTCCCTGTCCTGTGCTCTTTGGCATCTAGGAAATGAAAGTCTCCATCCTTTCAGGTATCTGATAATAACTGCAACAGGTCAGGTCCCTCAAATTCACAGTTCCTCAGGAAGGATCCTGCTACCTCTATAATGTGGATCAGCAAGCCAGAATCTTTCTGGGTTCCTAGTTGCATTCACAGCAATTCAACATACTACGCAAAGCATTTTCTTTAGCTACATGGTTAGACAATTTCAAGTAACAATGGGAAATCTCTCTAAAATCTTATGTTATTGCAACCTTCAATTACACTAATGGAAGTCCATTAAACATTATCATAATTAGGTCAGCACAACACAGTACTGACCAGTTTTGACACCATTCAGTAATCTGACTTTAAAAAAAAATTGTAATTGTAGATGGACAGAGTGCCTTTATTTTATTTGTTAATTTTTATGTGGTGCTGAGGATCTAACCCCATGCTCACTCATGCTACGCTTTTCCACTGAGACAGCCCCACCACTTGTTGATGGGTGTGAGAGAACTGCTTAGAGGGCCCTCAACTGGAGTACCCCTCCTTAGAACAGCTTCTGAGCACCCAGACACTTGTGCAACAGTAACAAACCCAAAGACAACAAGGTACATTCAAAAGTGCTCAAAAATAAATTGGAGACATTTTAACATCTGCTTACCCTGCATTCCATCTATGATCATTCAACATTCAAGTTTTAAAGTTCAAAGATGGCCGCGTTTAAATCCTGGCACTAATATGGACTCCTGTGTGACCTGTGTGATTTTATGCATCTCCATTTTCTCATGTGTGCAATGAGACTAACAAGACCATTTTCATATGGTGTTATAAAGAATAAATGAGATAATGTACATAAACCTGGGTTCTACATCTGTTGCCAAATGACTTAAAACAACTTGACCAAGCACAGTTTTAGGGTATGTTTGGGTAAACAACCCTCCTGGACTATAAAGCAGGAAATTTCAGAGCAATGTCAGCTGTGGTTATAAATTTGGTTTATTAACTAAAACTTTCCATTAAGGGAATGCACAAATTTGTTCCTGACACCAGTTTTGCAGACTCCTGAAAACAAAACAAACAGCCCACCCACCTGTTTTTTTTTTTTTTTTATTTCTATGACTTTTTCAGGAGAGATTTGGGGAAACATGGGTTCTTGGAACTAATAGCAATAATAGCAACAGAGGTTGGGCATGGTGGTGCACGTCTGTAATACCAGCAACTTGGGAGGCTGAAAAAGGAGGATCACAAGCTCAAAGATAGCCTCAGCAACCTAACGAGGCCTGAAGCAACTTAGCAAGACCCTGTCTCAAATGGAAAATAAAGAGATCTGGGGATGTGGTTAAGTGACCCTGAGTTCAATTCCTCATAACAATGAATGAATGAATGAATGAATACAATGAAAAAATACAGCAGAAAACTAGGTCAAAATTGAAAGTCTCTTTCTAGAGGGACTCTGTCTTCAATATCAGAGTGTGGCTTGTTGGTAAGGCTGTGACCTAAGACAAAATGCAGCTTGGTCTTGAGTTAGAAACTATAGTAGGAAAGCGTGACTCAACTTGTGCTCTTACGTGCCCGCCTTGAAGATCTGAAGCAATTTTTTCTTGCTCATTCACCAAAGATACAGACTTCTCAATGTTGGGTCGCTGGTAACCACAGGAATCACATCAAGGCAGGAACAAAGGACAAAACAAAAAGCAGACTATGATGGAGTGGATGAGATAGGTGTTTGTCTTTTCTCCCCTCTGGCCCAGCTAACTATAATGTGAGTTTATCATCTAGTAGATGATAAACTCCCCATACCCATCTCTCCTGAACCAACACATGAGCTGTGGAGATCAGGAATTGTTTCATCAACATATGCCTTGTAAATAGCACGGGGATCTTAATATATGCACTTGATAAATTAATTTGTGATTTAATTGTAGGAAGAAATGGGGTATAGTAAGGGATTAGGAGAAGCTCTTTCATGATTATAATAACCCCAGAAATATGGTGTGGGGAGAGAAAAGTATTAGGAACAGGAAGAGGTACCTTGATTGGAGGACTGCTGGATGATGTTGGTGGAGGTCCATGAAGAGTCTGGGGACAGACCACAGTTTGTTCTTCGCTGGTGGCTAAAGGTTCCATAAACCGACCCTGTTCTGGGGGAAGCTGTGTTCTCTCAGGGTCTTCAGAGTTCTTGATTTCGTTTTCCTAAAAGATTTTTTTTCCCTTTTAGTCTTGGTAAAGATAATTTTTTCTTTTTTGGTGCTGTGAATTCAACCAGGACCTTAAACATGTTAATTAGATGCTCTACCACTGAACCAAAGTCCCAGCCTTTGGTAACGCAATTTAATGTTAGTCGAAGCACAACATTTTCAGAGAAGAAAGTCCTTTTGTATAAAAAGATCCTAATTATTACTTATATTCTTGGGAACTCCAGGGAGTTACAGTCTATTCTCTGAAAAGATGGCCAGAAGGTAAGCACTGTCCATACATGACTGCTTCAGAGAAAGAGAAGAAAAAAATTTCTTCGTATCACCCCATACTCACCTCTGGTGATGGGAGAGCAGGAGACTTGGATTTGGAAAAGCTAAATTTGGACTCAGTGTCTCTCAATAGGCTTTAGCAAGCCATTGTCCCAAACTGATTGCTATTTTAGTGCATATCTTACAAAAGTGTGATGATTTTCTGTTTCTGCCCTAGGGGGTCATATTACCTAAGTTCAAGTGCACAGCAGTACTGAAAGAAAACGGGAGACCAACAGGTATGAGTTTGCAGGCTCAGAAGCTCGTTTTTCACTACGTTCTTGATCTATACAGAGACTGGAGGGTAGATTAAAAGGCAAAAAGTGGAAGATCAGGAGTGGACGCTTTTTCAGTGGGGGCTCAGCAGTCCTACCTTCAACGAAGGTATCTCCTCCTCTGACTCTGGTTCCGAATCTGTATTTGTTGTGGACCTGGACTGGGCAGTAGGAGATTCATCCTGCTCCACTTTTTTCCCTGTAGATTTTTTTTTCCCTGTGGATTTTCTTCCCCCTTTGGATTTGCTTTTAACTGATGAAGTAAAAGACAGCACAATAAATGCTGAATGTTTTCTCTGATATAAGTGGGGTGGGGGGAGGGTGACTCATAGTGGGTAGGGAGGGAGAGCATGAAAGGATTAGATAAATTCTAGATAGGGAAGAGGGGTGGGGGGGGAAGAGAGGGAGAAGGGGATTAGCAAGGATGGTGGAATGTGATGGTCATCATTATACAAAGTACATGTATGAAGACTTGAAAATACCTTATATACAGAGATATGAAAAGTTGTGGTATATATATGTATTAAGAATTGTAATGCAAAAAATACATGTATAATGGCATAAATTGGTGTGAACATACTTTATATAGAGAGAGACAAAAAATTTGTGCTCTATATGTGTAGTAAGTATTGTGATGCATTCCACTGTTGTCGTGTATTTTTTAAAAATAATAAAATCAATAAAAAAGAAAGAAAGCACAATAAACCAGGGCTCCTGGGTGAAGACAGTGGACGCAGTCTCAGTCTGTTTCCTCTCTGCTCCTGCTTTTGTGTCTGACTGGGGGCGTCCACCTCTAGCCCATCAGCTCAGCCTGGCAGAAGCCACCCAGGCCCAGCCTGTCCCTCCGCGGTTTCCTTAGCCTTCCTGTGTGCNTAATGTTTCTATAATACTAGTTCAAAATCCCCGTATCTATCGCACAACTCCAAAAGTTTTATTAAGAAATAGTTCAGGAGCTGGGTGGGGTGCACTCATGTAACCCCAGCAGCTAGGGAGGCAGCAGGATCTTGAGTCAAAGCCAGCTCAGCCAAAAGGAGGCGCTAAGCAACTCAGTGAGACCCGGTCTCTAAATCAAATACATAAAAGGGCTGGGCAGGTGGCTCGGCGGTTCAGTGTCCCTGAGTTCAGTCTCTGGTACCAAAAACAAAACCAAAACAAACAAACAAACAAACAAACAAAAAAACCACACTAACTACTTCAGGCCAAAATATTTGGAGAATGAAATCAAACTTGATTAAGTAGACTATGTCTTAAAAATAAAAACATGGTAGGAGAGAAGAGAAATAGGAAGTGCATCCGTATGGTGAATGAAAGGGGGAAAGAGAAGGTAACAGTTTCTGATGTATTGTCTTTTAAAGCCTAAGAAAGTGCAATAAGTTAAAAAAAAAATAGAGAGAGAATAAAGAAGGGTCATAGATTAGAGTGAAGATAGCAAAAAAACAAGACAAAATACTTATATCCATCATGGACATACAGGATTTAATTAGTTAAGGGAAAATTTTTGTTAAAAATAATTGAAGACATCTATTTACCTGTTTTAGAGTGGAGTTAAAGAAAACTAAATCCTACTTTTGAAGATATTAAGATTATGTATTTGAATAACTGTGTTTGTGAATCTGAATATTTTTACAATGCCTTTGCAATTGTTCTCATGTTTTCTAAAATTGGGATAATGTTATGCAACACAGCGTCATTCCAGATGTGTTTTATAATTAACATTACTTTATGCTTTTTTTATGTCTCATTCTTGTCTTTTCCTGAGGCCCCTCACTACAGTCACCAAGTTTTTTATACTCTCTCCAACCAAGAAAACCAAAGTCCTCTTCTGCAATATGAACTCCTGCCAATTCCTCCTCAGCATTTACTTTACAATCTGCAATGGTCAATATGCACTTCCCTTTATTCAGGCCTCAGTGTTGGAGAATAAAGAGGTCTGTTATCTTTCAAAGTGAAGTATGAGAATCAATCCAGGTACTGCAGTTGTCCCTGTTCTCAGCATAACTGGTGCCACCCCTACTCCCCTCACCCCACCACCCTGAAGAGCCCAGACTGATTTCCCCTGGTGATCTTGTGATTTGGGGCTAAGTGTTCAGATCTTCTCCACAGAAAGCACTGGCAGGACTCACCTTCCTGGAAACTTCTTCAACAGTGGTCCAGGTCTTCAGAGCTTCAGTAATGCAGGAAGCAGGGCTTTTTTGTTTGCATTAGGAAAATAAATCAGCAAGGCTCTCAGAGAATGAACAGCAGGACATTGTGTTCTGAAATGCTGAAAATAAATAAATAAATAAAATTATTTCCAGCATTTCCAAAGATAACAGAGGAATAGCACACTGGTGAAAGTTACTAACTTGAGCAATGTTGGGTGTCTCATACTGCTCAGAGCCCACAGAGGAGAGGAAACAGAGAGGACTCCTCCTATCAATGCTTCTAGCTTTCGGTTTCTTGAGTCAGAAAAAACGGAAGAGCTTCCTGTAAACACAGTGATGACCACGACAAGTTAGCGCTCAGCAGTACTTACATGTTTTTCTCAATAGATGAAACTTTCCAAGAACTTCCATATCCAACATTTAGGAACCTCTATTCCTTTGAATGAAGTCAAATTTCAAAGGGAAAATGTGCGCCTTCTAGCCGCTTACAATGCACACTTCCCTAGTCTTTCACACAATGAGAAGAAAAGGGAAAAGGGCACCATTAATCTCATCTTCACCGCATTACACAGTAGGGAGTGTGTGAATAGATGAAGGAATTAAGTTTCCAGTTCAGCCCAGATACTGCTCTCTGACCCTCACTATTATGGACAAGGCAGATTTCCCTACTATCCATCTGCTTTATATTGCTATAAGAGAATACCACACACTGGGTAATTTGTAAAGAACAGAAGTTTGTTGCTCATAGTTCTAGAGGCTGGGGAGTCAAAGATCAAGGCTGTGGCAATTGGGATGAACATTTTGCTGCATGCTCATATGACAGAAGGACAAAAAGAGCAAATTTATTCTCACAAACCCTTTTTATGGTGACAGTAGTTAATTCATTTATGAGGGTAGAGACCTCATGACCTAAACATGTCCAATCAGATACCACCTTCCAGCAAGATTGCATTGGGGGGGGGGGGTTCAGGTTTAACAGGAGTTTTGGAGAGGACAAGGACACTTAACTGTAGAATTTACCCGTCACTGCTTTTCTATCTCAATCCTCTATGTGTTCATTGAGAATCTTAATTATTTTTATAAATCCTTTATTCTTCTTTATTCCAGTACTACTTTTTTTTTCCTCTCCAGATTTTCACTAATATTATTTCTCCCTTGAATTCACAATGAGATTTCTTACTTTTGCAAATATGAACTTCCTACCTGAAACATTTTGGTTTGGGAATTCTAACTTCAAATGAGAACAACCTATAAGTTATTCAGGTTTATTTAACAAAGGAAGGAAAAGGAACTGGAAGTTAGATTTCACAATATTATTTTGCTCAATTTTGGGGTATTGTAAATATTGAGTAGAGAAAAATAATTTACACCAATGAAGAAGCAATGTTCGAATTTTCTTTTCTTTTTGGTTTTAGATGTGGGGCTTTAGAATCTGGTCCAAGGGAAGAAACTCACATGCTCTGAAATAAAGGTTACCATCTTCTCAGTTGTTTAAAATACCAGCTCATGGGTGTTAAAAGGGGAAAATGGGAATATGGAAGTATTAAGTGGTGAGAAGTTACTGAAGCAAACCCTTACTACTTTGTCCTTTCTTGTTTCCTAGCAAATGACAAACGGCTAACTGTTCCCTACACTAACGTAGAGGTCTTTTTACTCAGGTATTCTGGTTTTGGGATAATCAATCAGCAAAGCAGAGACAAAAATACTTAGCATAGATCTATTCTTCCAGGTCTTTGTAGTATGGCAAATTATTGCTTCTTAACTCTTCTGGCATGAAGTTAAGTGTTGTGTGATTTTTGTAATTGCAGAGTATTATGACACATCTAGATTAAAAATATACCCATATCCTAAATTAATATTTTATTAACCAATTAAATGGTGTTGAAAATTTAATAGCAGAAGCATAAAAATAAACTACACCTATCAGTTTGCTCTAGAAGTCTACACAAACTGACTTAATCCCCCGCCACCCACTTCCCTACAGTGTACTGTTTTACTTTCTTAAAGTCTTTAGCTGGTTCAATGAAACTGTAGGAGACTTGACTATTTCCTCTGGTGACAGAAGTTTCTAAGTTCCCTATCTTGATTATATTTGATGTTACATATTTGGCATGCTATTTTGGATTTTGAAAAGCATTCTCAACCTTTTTTTTTCTTTTGAAATCATCCTACAAGTATGACAGTGATTTAACTACAGTTTATTTGTTCTCTTCTGTTTTGTTCTGTTTTTGTCTGTTTGTTTATCTATGCTATTTTTGGCTTGGAAAACCCCTTTAGAAAATGTTCAGTGATCACATTTACTCTATGAGTGCTCAAGTAACTAGCCCTTGACGAGTCAAACTAAATACATCAATAGAACCTAGTAGGTGGCAACGCCCAGGACTGAATTTTGAGACAGGGAAGCCTAGACAGTTGACTCAACAAATATTGTCTAAACAAATGCTTGTTGAATATCTTCTGTGTGCCAAATACTATTTTGGGAGGTAACATTCAGCAATGAACAGCAAAGTCCTTAGACTCAAGTCACTTCTACTACAGCAAAGACTGTAAACTAAAAAACTAAGCCAATAGCAACAGCACAAATACCGTGCAGTGTCAAGTAAATAGGTTCCATGGAGAGATGATAATGGTGTGAGGTAATAGAAAATAATTATGGTGTTACTGCTCTTTTGTAGTATATACCCAGGCAAGGCTGACCTTAGGAAGGGACAATGAGCAGAAACCTAGATTGAGGGGATGAGCTGCTCAGATATTCAGAAGTTATTTGACAAAAGACATAATCGCTAATACCCGAATTATGACAAGGGTAGATATTTGGGGGTTGACGTCTTCTAAATCACAGCCAATAACAACCTTTTGTCTTGCTTTTGTTTTAAAACGGTCTCATTTCACGCTGTACTATAAGAAGGTGGTTGGCAAAAGAAAGAGCAGAGCTTTGGAGCCAGAAGCCTTGGGTTCGGCCCTTCTCATTTGCCTTTTAATAGCTGTGTGGCATCACAGGACTCATTGCAGTTAAGGTACAATGTGATAATTGGGAGATTATGATAAAGGGCCACCATCATGTGTCAGGCAAACCAATGCTGACTACTTGAAACCTAGGATTGTCATCCTCTTTAGAGATATGTAGGAGTTCCCTGCATGCTCCCGATACTTGTCTTCCAGGATTCATGTCAGGGTACTTTGTAACTTCTAAAACGCTACTCAGTGATCAGCTTTTATGCATGGTATAGTATAAAGGCTTCTCAAACTAGTGTGTATGCTCTTGAGGTCACAAAGTCATTCAGTAGATCAGGAATGTATTTCCTTTGGGTGTTTAAAACATTTTAAAGAGATAATTCAGAGAAACAGCTAAGTCTTAAATTTCTCATGCATAAAATATGATATTTTGTGACTGTTAATACATGATGAGATTATAGAAAGGTTACAACTTCATGGTCAAGTAGGAAACATGCTGGGTTGCCTGTTCACCATTTGGTGTATGCTTTTCTTTCACTGTCAAGCCTGGGAAATTCAGGTGACTTAATATTTCAAGTATTTCAAGTGTGTTCCTTATTTTGAAAATGTTCCTGATAGTGGTTTCAATGTCCACATAAATAAAGTTTTTCCAGTCCTCACATGTCTATAGAAAAAAAAATCATAACAAGTCTATATTAAATGTAATAATTCAGAATTTGTTTACATGGATCATACTCACTGGAGTAGTCAAGCTTTCCTAAAAGTCACCATCAATTATTTTCAGCTCATAAACCTCTTCTCTTGTTCTTGGCTTAGGTCCCCTATCACTTAGGTTGCTGCTCTGGAAGGCACTAATCACTAGCAATGATGAACATCTACTCATATGTGTATTGGACATTGGAATGAAGTGGTGATTCATATCTTTTTCACAATTTTTTCAAGTGGGCTGTTTAAATGGTAGAATATGTGGTTCTCCATATCTTCTGCATACCAACTCCCTATTAGTTATATTACATATTGCCGCGATCGGCACAGCCAAACTTGTAAGAAAGAGAAAGACTCACATACAACATATGGTTTTGAAGATGAAGCTAGAGTTGAGGGGAAGGCTGCTCTCTGATGGAGAAGCAAGTCTAAAGAGTTACACCAGTGTATGCGTTCCTGGTCACTGGTGTGGTCGATGGTCACTCGCTACCTCGGTTGCAGTGGGTAGAGACGCATTATCAAATCAACACATAGACACGGGGCGCTGGTGACAGCTGGCAGGTGACAACCTCAGTTGGCCTCCAGGCAAGCTCGTTTATTTTTGGAATGCATACAGCTGTTATAGGGTTCAGGTAGTGCATGCCCGCCAATCACACATAAGCACCTTAACATCTATAAGCCAATCATCTTATGCTTAATGTAACTGCACTATGAGGAAGCACTAAATATTGCTGTCGTGATGGAAGGCAGTCTGGAAGGGTCTTTGTCCCTTGCCGCAGTCTAGCTGGGCACAAAATCACGAGCCACTCACAGCCTTGTAGATTCAAACAGCAATTCTTTATTCCCAAACTCTCACCGGCACTCTACACGCACCTTCTGGGGAAAATCCACACCTCCACCGGGCTCTACATCCCAAAATACTCTCTGAATCCCGTGAGAACTCAACGGGAACTCAAGGAGCGGAGCGGGCGCCTGAGGCAGCAGGATACGCCCTATTCCCAGCAGGATACACCCTAAACCTGGAACCACCCTAAACCCAGATCCTCCCTGGTCCTTGAGCAGGGTCACCTTTCTCAAACATTCATGCAATGTCACTGCAAATGACCTGGGTCCAAGGCAAGCCCATTTCCACAATGGAGAGTCCTCTCTCTAAGCAACATTGGGTAGGCTGACAAGGAAATTGCCATGCGTCATTCCTACTTGGCTATGGTTCTCAGCATCTCCCCCCTTCTGATTAATTAAACAACAAGCAATGTGGCTTAGGGACCGTGCCTGGTAGGTTGTCCAATTCAACATATGGTTCTTACCCATCATCGGATGAACTGACCTCTAGGCGTCAGCCTCCTGTCTTAGGTTGATACCACTGCAATTGGATCATACCCGTCACTGACTACCGGTCCAGCATACAGCCATACTTGTGGATAGGCCTATGCACCAGTGGGGGGCATGAGGTTCTTTGCCTCACCTCTGTTGGCCCCCAAATTTG
>NW_026000019.1:29448189-29472681 GCF_001458135.2 Marmota marmota marmota
TAAATCATTGCCCAAACTAAGGGCTCCAGGCAATCCTGTGTGTGCCCTGATATGTCCTATAAAGAATGGATCTCTTCTGTCCCAGATTAGACTTTGTATAGTGGAAAACAAAGAGAAAACAGTAGAGGAAGGAGAAATCCGACCAGCATCTTCAAGGGATACTATAGCATTAACTATATACTGACTATCAGAAAATAAATTAAATACAGAATCTTTAAACATCACAAAAGCTTGTAATACTGCATTAAGCTCTACCTTTTGAGCTGAGAAATTGCCATGCGTCATTCCTACTTGGCTATGGCTCTCAGCAGTCCCTAAGGGAGGGGGACTTTATGAGCTGGGGGGTTTCATGCCCTGAAGCATATGACCCTCGGTTTCCTGATCTGGTAGTCTGGTAGCTTGGCAACGCTAACCACAAGTGCTGAGGATGTGGTTTCACAGATGGCTCACTTAGAGCAGAACACCCCGTCCTGCAGGTGTTCCTGTCAGGCCTGTACAAGCTTAGGTTTTCCTAGCACTCTGAGCTGCTCATAGCTGCTACCTGTGAACCAAAAGTTATTTCAACCCACCAGCAATCTTTCTTTATACAAGTCTCATTATCAAGTTAAAGGCTATGCAAACATTATTCTTTGTACTCAGAAAGTTACAGGACTAGAAACATTTATGCAGCTTTTCTGCAGTTGCCAACTACAGTTGCAATGTGTGATGCTAGGAGCTCTGCGTAGCTCTCAAGAAGGTCCATTGTTTAAAGTTACTGTTAAAGGGGCAGGTTCAGCAGTAGGGGAGCTGGTGACACATTGTGGTTCCTAGCAAGAGAGTTCCTCTAGTCCCTGGAGCTGTGTGCCCGACATCAAGATTGAAGCTGGTAAGTCTCTTCCACAGAGCCTCCTCATTCAGAGCATTACCACAGCAGCCAGGCATCCTGGACCCTTATATAGGAACATCCCCAGG
Organism: Marmota marmota marmota; assembly: GCF_001458135.2. Taxonomy (NCBI): domain Eukaryota; kingdom Metazoa; phylum Chordata; class Mammalia; order Rodentia; family Sciuridae; genus Marmota; species Marmota marmota. Next base: position 29,449,141 of record NW_026000019.1, read on the forward strand.
CCCCCAGGCTTGCCACAGCCATGAGGACATCCGAGACCCCAAACCAGACACTGCTTTCCCATCCTCTGTCATACTCTCCATACAGAACATCAAGGCATGGTGTAGAAAAGCTGTTCATCTCACGGCAGCAGGAAGCAGAGTGAGCAAGGTGCCAGGGACAAATTAGAGACCCCAAAGACTTGCCCCTGGTGACCTACTTCCTCCAGCCACACTCTAATTGTCTGTATACCTGCCACTCAGTGCAGCAGTGTTACTTTAAAATTATTAATCCCTCAAGTGACTTAACTGATTAGATTACAGTTCTCAGTCGGATGGATTCGTCTCTGAATATTACTGTTGTCTCTCACAGAAATTTTGAGAGGCACCTTGTATCCCAATCACAATGCAACCCTTCATGGAGTCAGAGACGTAGGTTCTCCTGAGTGAATTGTTAGGATTTGTTTAGTAATTGAGCTGCTGTTGTGATCCGTTTTACTGAAAATCCCTAATAAGTGGCTTAAAAAAATTTTTTTTAGAAATTCTTCAGAACCATCCCAGCATTATTTTGCCACCTCTGAGCTGACACTCCTCATCTCCTCATCTTCCCTTTGCCCATCTTTACCCCTAGTCCACTTGCCATGACCACGCACACGAGACAGATGTCAATCTGAATGCTCAAGGCACCATCTACATAGTTTGAAATATTTTCACACTTTACTGAAGGCTTGAAGAAAACCAAAAGAAATTAGAATATGAAAAGTCATAAACTTGGGTATCAGGCACCTTTTGATCTCCTCACAGCTAACTGTTTCTCCCCTGGGTCAGCCTGCCATGGTCCTAGACTGCTGGCCCTACTTTATGGGCAGACGCTATCCTTCTGGATTTTAGCTCAAGGATTCTTTCTAGTTTTCACTTTTTTCCCTTATGTATGAAACATAAATTACCTACATCTCAAAGACTATTTTTATATAACTATTGTTTCCACTGGAAGTGTGTGCATCTTCCCCCTAAAAACAACTCTCCCCCATTTTCTTTCAATCTCCGAATGATTAAAAGTGGCCAGAGAGGAGCATCTCACTCAAACACTCCCTAAAATGAGAGCCCCTGAATGTAACAATTTTAAGATTCTAAGTTCAATTGTAATTAATAGCAAAACACACAACCCCCCACAGCTTTTTGTAATATTTGTGTGTATGTTTTTGTGTTTGTATATACAAGGGGGATCACGGTTTCTTTTACGATTTCCCTAAAGTTAAATGGTACCATCCAGTTAGTCAATGATATAAATAATTAGTTCTCCTTAGATATTAACTATAAGGTAGTATCTAAAGCATTTTAGTAAAGACACTGTGTCGCATTTTTTTGTTTCCTAGGCTAGCTGAAGTTAGAAGATGTAATTCTTAGAGGTGGCCACCAGATGACACTAAACATATGTTGCACCAAACTAACGTGGCTCTAAGTTCAATTACAGTTCTAAAATTCCATCACAGGTCATTCCTAGTCCTGCCTTGGGTGTAAAACGGTTATTTGTGCCGGATGCTTCCCCTTATTATTATCATTCCCCTAAGTATTATAGGAAATTACTTTTTGTTTTATTTTGTGTCATCTTTCATTCCCTGTTCTTTGTGTATAACTATTATATGAGTGTACACAAAGGATATACTATTCTACTCACAACCTCACTTCATGGAAGGTGGCCAAACATCGCAGCTATTCACATGGTAAATGGCATAACATGAGGTATTTATCCTCTTGATCACAAGGCCAACTGGGAACTATGGCTTACTACCACTACCCAAAATCTCCAGAGAGTATCATACCACATATTTCTGGCCTGAGAATAGATTAAAATTCAGAGTTCAAAGTATAGTTTCTACTGAACATGTATCATTTTTTTTCTCCATTGTAATGTACAGAAAACACCAGTTGAACCATTTATAAGTCGGGGACCATCTATTTTCTCAGAGAGATTTTCTCCATGCTTGTCACCCCACACACACCCCGCTTTTCTGAGCTCTAAGTAGAATCTCCTTTAATGATCATATCTTCCACTAATGTCCTCAAAACAGTCCAGGACTTCTTTTGTAGCATGCACCTCAAATTCTTCTGGTCTCTACCCATTATCCAATTCCAAACCCATTTTTGCATTTTAGGTATTTTTTGCAACAGCATCCTAATGTGAACAGTTCTAATGTCTGCATTCCCTGTACAGAGCCTTCTTAGTCCAGTATAACAAATTGAGTGGCTTAAACAACAGAACTGCATTGTTTCCCAGATCTGGAGCCTCCAAATCCAAGATGGAGGTATTTGCAGGTTTGATCCTTCAGAGGTTCTGTTGGAAATATCTGTCCTGTGCTTACCTCCTTGGTTCTGGTTGTGGGCTAACTCTGTTTTATTTCCTTTGACTTATAGATGCATCACTCCTGTCCCTGCCTTTGTGATTACATGGTATTTTCCATGTGCATATGTTTTCTAAGGCACAGTCATATTGACTTATGGCTACCCTACTGACTTCAGATTATCTTGTTTCACTTCAAAGGCTCTATTTCCAAGTAAGTTTGCATTCACAAACTTAAGACTTCAACACACGGGGAGTTGGGGTATAATTTAAGCCACTAGCACATTTAATGGGGAACGATTAGTCATGATCAAATGGTGGTAAGATAACTAGATAGTAACATTGTGGCGAGCCATCCATGGACTGTGTGTGTGGACTATGTGCATAGAAGCATATGAGGGAACAGGTCTGGACTGCACACTGATTGGGTTGTGCCAAGCAAGTGTTCCTCTTCTCTTGCTCTGCCTGTGATCCCACACAGCATCTGAGATGGGTGTGACTGGCCAAGATGTCAATCAATCTGCTGACCACAAGACATTAGGAAACAAGACTCTACCCTTGAAACCTTATCCCCTGCCTTGTTTGGTGAAGAACATTCTATCAAAACTCCTTTGTTAGTTCCCCCTATAAAAATAAAGAGATTCTGGGTATATGCTCTCTTTTCCAGTGCCCAGCATGAAAGCTGACCCTTCAGGTAGCAGATCCGTCCTGATCTGAGAAATGTATGTCTGTGTGTTGCATGCTTTCTTGCCGCTTTCTTAGTTTAATGTTGCAACCAGCTCTTTTGAACACAGCTCATCTCATCAGCGCGGGTTGCTGTCGAGATAACAGGATGCACATAAATGAAGTTGGTCCATTATCGCACACCGTATGCAAAAATTAATCCAAAATGAATCAAAATCCTGAGTGTAAAAACTAAATTATTAACTCTCAGAAAAATAGGTATAAGTCCCCCAGGACCTTGGATTTTGCAATGATCAAAAGATTCAGCAAAAATTAAAAATATAGATGATTGGAATTTCATTGGTTAGGGCTAGAATTCTGCATTGACCTGTTGTTAAAACTGGCTTCAGCTAATTTTACTAGCAAAGCACAATTCTTTGGGTCATGCTTTGGTAGATACCCCTCCTAGGTTATACAATGGGACTCACAAAAATTTGGACTCATTGATGGGTGTTTATTTCTTAAGCCTTTGTCATCAAACAAATACACATGGATTCCTGTCACCTGCTACTCAGGCTCCAGGAACCCAAACTCTATGATGGTTTAGGTGTTTAGATGACCACCACGCTAGAAGGGTTATCTCAAACACACAGATGCAGAAGTTTACTTTTGGAGGTCTTATGACAGTCAGCCACAATTCTCCAAAGTTCTCAATCATATTCAGAAATATTCAAGAAACCAATGAAGCTAGTCCCTATTAGTGGTTTGTCATACCTTTTACCAAGGGCAAGGGAGTTTACCTAAAAATCATAATTTGGTACCTTTATTTTCACCATTAGCAATATTCATAATATTGGGTTAATTTTCACAGCTTTTAGCAATTCTGGAATGGTTATCTAATTCATAAAATGCACTCTCGGATGGAGAGGAGAGTGAAAGGATTGAAGTACCTGCTTCTGGAGAGAGGGGTTTTTTATTAGAATATCCTCTGGCGACACCAGGGCTCCTCTTTCTTCACAAGAATGCTCTGCAGAACCTGGACTGTGCAAACAAACCCCAAACATGATGCTGTCACTTCTGAAATTTTCATAATATTAACCTTTGCATGTCATAGTGTCTATTCTAAAGCCATATATGCTCATTAATTAATCAAGGTTTAGATGTCATAAGGCTGGATATGAATCTTTTCTCTACCAGTCATTATTTCTGAGAACATGGAGATTTTTAACCTCTTGTGTACATTGATTTTCTTTTGTGTGAAGTGGGGCAGGGAATAACAGCCTCATGACTGTGTTATGAAAAGTGAACGAGATAAACTACATAAAGAACACAGATTTTAGAACCAGAAAACAGTAACTACTCAAAAAGTATAAATGTAATTATTGAAATAAAATTGCCATTGATATTTAACCTTCTATGTTGGGTTTTGAATGTTTGCTCTGGTCTATAGATGTATCATGTAGTATGCCAACCCTTTAAGAGAAAGCTCAGATCAAGGAGGTATGAGAGATTCTTCATAAAAATACGCTTTCTAATCATGTCTGTGCCATGTAGCAGTTTAATATCACCCACTGGAGGTTCCATGAAGGAAATAATGGAGAAGTCATCAGTTCTGGAAATCTTGGGTCAACATGGATGTTGATGTCTAAATTTTTAAAGCCATCTGTACTTCTATTAAAGCAAGAATAAGTCAGGGGAAATCAAGTAGGAACTGGTGTGAAGGCCACATACACCTGTGGATTTTCCTGATTATATATTGCAGAATTTAGTGATGCTTAGATATATATGTTGCTAGCATTAAAGGGTAGTGAGGCTATTTATAATTAATTCTAGCATGGTGTTTAAAAATATGCTCTCATCTATTGAGGAACACTTAGGTTGATTCCATAGTCTAGCTATTGTGAATTGAGCTGCTATAAACATTGATGTGGCTGTGACACTATAGTATGCTGATTTTAAGTTGTTTGCGTATAAATCTAGAAGTGGGATAGCTGGGTCAAATGGTGGTGCCATTCCCAGTTTTCTGAGGAATCTCCATACTGCTTTCCATAGTGGTTGCACCAATTTGCAGTCCCACCAGCAACGTATGAGTGTACCTTTTTCTCCACATCCTCACCAGTATTTATTTTTGCCTTTATTCTTGATGATTGCCATTCTAACAGGAATGAGATGAAATCTTAGAGTAGTTTTGATTTGTATTTCTCTAATTGCTAAAGATGTTGAACACTTTTTCATATATTTGTTGATCAATTGTATTTCTTATTCTGTGAAGCGGCTATTCAGTTCCTTAGCCCATTATTGATTGGGCTATCTTTTTTTTTTTTTGGTGTTAAGTTTTTTGAGTTCTTTATGTATCCTAGAGATTAATGCTTTATTGCAGGTACATGTGGTAAACATTTTCTCCCAATCTGTAGGCTCTCTCCTCACATTATTGTTTTCTTTGCTGAGAAGGATGGATTTAATATAAATCCGTCCCATTTATTGATGAATGGATAAAGAAAATGTGGTATATATACTCAATGGAATATTACTCAGCTTTAAAGAAGAGTGTAATTATGGCATTTGCCAGTAAATGGTTGGAGGTGGAGAATATCATGATAAATGAAATAAGCCAATCCCATGAAACCAAAGGCTGAATGTTTTCTCTAATATACAGATGCTATTTCACAATAAGGCAGGGACACTAGGGAAGAATAGAGTTATCTTAGATTAGGTAGAGGGAAGTGATGGGAGGGGAGGGGAGGGTATGTGGGGATAGAAAAGATAGTAGAATAAAACAGACATTATTACTGTATGTATGTATGTGACTACATGACCATTATGATTCTGCAACATGTATACTCAGAAAAATGAGAAATTATATCTCATCTATGTATGATATATCAAAGTGAATAAATGAATTCTACTGTCATGTATAAGTAATTAAAACAAAAAAAATTTAAAAATAATGTAAATCCTACAACTTTGTTCTATCTAAAAAAAACCATGATCTCTATATGAGAACATATAGAACATTAGCAAGGGTAAAATAACAGGACTATATGAGGAGGCAAATATAATGGGATTATGCAGTTGGTCATATAAGATGTCAGTTGACATGATGGCAGTGTGGAAATAGTTTTATAGAATTGAAATACTCCCTGTAACTGTTATTAGAGTAGACAGTATTGATTATTTAAATCTTATGATTATGGGTTCATGCCCTGACATCCAAAGAAATAGTAGGTCATCTAGTTCTTACCCTGACAACATTTTATAGCTAGATCCACAGTGTGTTGGAAACGTTGCTTGTTATTATTGAAAAAGTTGTGGTGGGGCTTAAACAGATGATACCTCAAATATATGAATAAATATATAGATAATTTTCTTCTCATGTGAATGATCATTATGGCAAAACCCCTGATATTTAACAAATAAAATCAAATGCCAAGCTCACAAAATGAATCATTTCCTAATGAACTACCAGGGAGACATCTTGGCAGGATGCATGGAAATAGAACACTTAGTCCCATTTCCTGCCCTATGGAAAGACTTCCCCCAGGAAGCACTAGTCCAGGTATTCCTGGTTTCTGGTATTTGTTCACCAGGTGATGCATAAGAAGGCAAGTCAAGATTTAAAATGTGGGTGTTAGACTTACTGGCTTGCCTAGGGTTGGTGCTTAGTAGGCACAAACACACATTCACCTGGAAAGGCCAGGCTCATGGCCATGCATTGAACCTTCAGTAATACATCCAGAAAAGACTGTTGTGCATTTGTGCTTCCTTTAATGGGGAAGCATTGACGAGCTGGTCTCATTCTCATTAATGACTTCATTTGAAGAGGTCATGCATAAATAAGCTAAAATCATATAAACAGGTCCAAAGATATAGAAATATTCCTGTTTTCTTCCTAGTCCTCTAGTTCTGTTCTCTAGAGGCAAAACTGGTTTTAGCTCCTCGTATGCTCATGCAGATATATTTTATGTATAAAAAGCATATGTTAATTCAATTTGTTGAAAAGAAACAGTCGGATTGTTGGCCCACTTCTCTGATGGTCCCTGAGGCTCCCGTTCCTAGTACATGTGCCCTTTATAATCCTGTCTTGAGTATGGGAAGGACCAAAGCAAATGATGAGATATCACTACCATGATTAGGTTGGACTACCAGCACCTCTACCATAGCCACTGGCTCTGAAGATATAAGCTGTCATGTTGTCAGAGAGCCCCATGCCGGGACGTGAGGTTGGTCCATATGAGCTGAGAGAGACCCCTGGTTTACAGTCAGCAAGGAATGGACTTCTGCCAACAACCTGAATGAACTTGGAAGAGAAATCCAAACTTCAGATCAGTGTAGTCCAAGTGGATACCTTGATATCAGTCTGGTGAGTTACTAAGTGGACCCATATCTAGATTTCTGACTTAAGGAAACTGAAATCATGCACTTCTGTTGTTTTAAACTGCTCTATTTGTGATATTTTATATTGCAATTGAAAACTAATACAAGTATAGTCATGTGCTTGCATAACAAAGGTTCAATGATGGACCACATATATGATGGTAGTCCCGTGAGACTATGTTGCCTAGTGACATTATGGCCATTTTAGTGTGTGTAAATATATCCTATGATGTTTTCATAATGATGAAATCACCAAATAACTAATTTCTCAGGGTATATATCCCCATTGCTAAGTGACACATGACTGTAGTATTAGAAAAGTAGTTATTATCTGTTTTGTTTATAATTTTTCCTCCATTTAAAACACTATTAAGTCTGGGAGTGGTGGTGCATGCCTGTAATCTCAGCGGCTAGGGAGGCGGAGGTAGGAGGATCACAGGTTCAAAGTCAACCTCAGCAACACAGAGGTGCTAAGCAACTCAGTAGGACTCTGTCTCTAAATAAAATACAAAATAGGGCTGGGGATGTGGCTCAGTGGTCGAGTGTTCCTGAGTTCAAACCCTAATACCAAAACAAAAAACAAAAAACAAACCCCAAAACCAAACAATTAGCCACCAGGAGTGGTGGCACACATCTGTAATCTCAGCAGCTTGGCAGGCTGAGCCAAGAGCACTGCTCAACAATTCAAACCCAGCCTCAACAATTCAGTGAGGTACTAAGCAAATCAGTGAGACCCTGTCTCTAAGTAAAAAAAAAAAATGGGGGGAGGCTGGGAATTTGGTTCAGTGGTTGAGTGTCCTTGAGTTTAATCCTGGGTACAAAAAAAAAAAAAAACTATTAAGAAGTGTGTGGTCCTTTTGCCCAGTTATTAATTGGGTTATTTGGGGTTTTTTAAAATTTTGTTTTGTTTTTTTGGTGTTGAACTTTTTGTGTTCTTTGTATGTTCTACGTATTGATTCCCTGTCAGAGGAATGGCTGGTGGGGATTTTCTTCTTTTCTGTAGGCTCTTTCTTCATGCCATCTTTATGTACACGTATAAGGCACTAAATATAAAGAAACAAGTAGAAAGAACAAATTTGGGGGTTAGGAGAGAAAGTTAAACAAAATTGTGAGCATTTACCTTATGTAACTTGTATTGTGAAGAATGTCAACCTTTAAATACTATTTGCTGTTTAGATAATAAGTCATAAAAGAAAATATACTTCCAAGAAGTTAAAGGACCAATGAGAATAAAGATAGCAAGAAAAATCTTGAATAGCATGAAGATGGACACTGGTGACCACCCCAAGCCACAAACACACAATATTTTCAGTTATAACTGTTGTACACTGGGCTACTTTGGGAGCCCAACTCATTATGCCTGTTCCCAAGAAGCAGTACTGTTACAAGGAGTGAGAAAAACATGTGCTGCTCAACTTCCTCAAGTTCCTTAATTTTGAGTAGTCCCAGGGTATTCTCATTCAAGAACAAGAACTTCAACATGAGTAGACAGCATTTAAAACTGTAGATCAGGCTTGCTGAATTACATTTTCTTTTCTCTCCAGGGTCCCAGGATCATAGAAGTTGCAGCAGAACATGGTATGAGAGAAAGTTGCTAATGCCTAGGAAGAGTTGTGAAAGGAAAAGTTGGACTCTAGGCTTTAAGTTGTAGAAAATGGAGCAAAAGAGGAACTGGAGGAAAGAATGTTAAGAGAAAATGCCCTGAAAGCTTGTGATTACTAACTAGAACCTCAGAACTTTCTCTACAGACAATCTTACAGATATTGACACACTGGAACTTCATCCAAGGTACTGTAGATTTTGAGATCTGCATGGGAACTGCAGAAATCACTGCTTGTCTTAGAAGCACAGGAAGGCATATTAGTAATCCTCTCCAGAGACTGAACTGCAAGATGTGCAAGGTTAAGAAAATGAAATCGTTTGAAAAAAGAAAAAGAAAACAGCACAAGTTTAGATCATTTGAATCTTTGATTAGTGTCAGCTGTTTCATGATGTCCTTAGACAGTTCTCTCCCTCATCTGCCCTCCTCCCAGTGAAAGAGAAGTTATGTGGCAATTTTGAGAATCCTCCCATTGAGTTTCAAAGCTTTCTATTTCATTAGGCAGGGAAACTAGAGTTTCTTCTCATAAATATCTTACTGATAATGAAGAATGGTGGTGGAGTTATCCTCTTGTTCTTTTTATTGTGTTGAAGACTGATAGAAGTTCTATCATTAGCAGCTTCTTGTTTAGCAGATGGGGCCCTAGACACCAAAGCCCCGTATGAGAGTGTCAAATGGGAAAGGTGAGTCGCTCAATGACTTCCTCCTTTGCTCTTCCCAGAGTGCCAGTGGAGAGATGGATATTGGTTGAAGCATCTATTATTACCAATTATTACCAATTCTTTACTGCACCTCCTGAATAGAAGGAGATCAGATTTTCAGGTAATTTCCATAGTACGTGACACTTTAAAGTTATTGCTAGCTGACATAATAGGGTATGAACTCAAAATCATTTTGTGAATCCTTCTTGGAAAACCTGTAAATGAATTTTGCCCTAGTTGCTCTTACCTGTGACTCGGATCCATGATTTCAATAATTAATTTCCTTGCCTCTCTGAATTAAAGACAAGAACCACAAGTGAGTCATGGACTCAGCACTACAGGAGTGAGGCCTTTAAATTCTGGAAGAGCATTAAGGTTCCAAAGGCTCAAATACCTGATATATAATTTTTGGGGGGAGGGGACATTTTTTTAAACTGTCAAAGATATTGGCTCTTACTCTGGAAAACTGGACTTGAAATGTCCCCAAAGTGAGTCAATCCACAAATAGAAAACATAGGACAAATCAGGGAGAACATTGCTAGTGTCTGACTTCCATGACTTCTGAATTTCATGGTAGTTTATTACAGATTTGCTTTTGCTGCTTCTGTGATGCATTGAGCTGATCTTACCAAGGTAGAGAGGCGGAAGAGAGAGGTCAGGGAGCATCCTAGTCCAGAATTCACAAAAGACAAACATGATCATGACTCCTAAATCTTCTTTACTTTTTATACGAAAACAAAGTTTGTGGTGTGTGCCCTCTGATGTTTCTTCCAGCAGATAACACACAACTTAATAACCTAATTTTAGAAAAAGTCAGAAAAAATGCTTTCAAGTTCATACTCTACACTTAGGAGTTTACTAGATAAACCAATATGTATTTTTCCTAAGCCTTAGGCAGTGGCCAACAATAGAAAGCTCACTGTTTGTTCTGTGCCTGAATCTACTTGGATCAGCCCGGAACCTGAGTTCTTGGAGGCTGGCCTAATGCCAAGCTGGGCATGAAGCTTGAGACCACAGGGGCAAATGTGGGTCCTGGGTCCACAGGGGATAACCCTGAGTGTGGCTGTGTAGAAGTGGTACTAGAGGATCAGCATGCAAGGGCCAGCTTAGTGCCTGAGTCCATTGGGGTGGGTCTAGACTCTTCAGATGTCATGGGTGGGCATTGTGCAGGGTGGACATGAAGCATGTGTCAATCTGTGCTGTCTGAAATCCAGGTTTGGATGCAAATCTGGTGCCAGTAGTTAGGAGGCCTTACCTGGGTTTTGGGACCATGGGGCTGGCCTGGAATTCAGTCCATAGATGTGGTCCTCCTTGGGCCTATGGGAACCAATCCTGTGCTGGGTCTACTGGAATGGGTCCAGACCCTGTGTCTTCTGGAGTGAGCCTGAGTCCTGAGTGTGCTGGACCATGGGCTGCAGTGACCAGCCGCTATGCCTGGCTGCAGGCATGGTGCCTGAAGCTATGGGTACCAATCTGATGCTGGCTTGGGTCTGAAGCCTGTGTCCGTGGGGCCAACCTGGCTCTGGACTGGTCTGAAACTTGGTGAGGGCTTAAAGACTGGGGCTGATCTTTGTGGCTTGGCACTGAAAATGCCTAGAGTCTACATAAACAGAGGCCCTATTTGTGCCAGTCTTGATGACTATGGCTCAGGGGACAGCTTCATTTTGGGTTGGGTCAGAAGCTTGGCGCTGTAGGGACCCGGGTAGTGCCAGCGGCTGTCCATGGCCTAGTGTTTTAACCCTGGGTACTGGTCTGAAGTCTGTGGCTATGGGCTCGTCGCCAGTATGGTTTGATTGGACAGGCCTGGCACTGAGGTCTGAAATTTTGGGGAGCCATTCATGAACTGTGCGTGGAATAAAGCAATGTTGAAGCCATTAGGCAGGAAAGCCTGGTATCAAGAATTCCCAGCAGTAACCCCGCTGGTTTGAGAATGTCTGGTCCATGTGGCATCCTGCCTAGCTCCATCTCAAGTTCAGCACAGCACCAGGGATGGAGATGGGTGACCCTCTGGAGCCACACAGCCTCTTGGAGATGAGTGTGGCTTGCCAAAATGCCAATCAACCTGTTCACTGCAAGACCTCTACCTCATCTAGAAGCAAGATGCCTCCCACCGAAACCTCATCCCTGCTTGATGAACTCCCCCTTAAATGAAGAATCAGGGCCCTTTGTCCAGTTGTTCAGTTCCAGCTCCCATCAGGACTAGAAGACCCATCAGTCACTAGCTTTATATCTAATTTCTGGCTCTGTCTCTCTTTCTTACTAATTATTTCAGACTTTTTATTTCCCAGGCTGCTCACACTCCCTGAGCAGAAACCTACCCTGGTGGGGGGCTGGTCACCCCATTATATAAAATATAGTCCAGTGCTCCTGTTCTTCTCCTTCCCCTAAGTGGAGGCTATCTCTCTCCCTACTATGGTGCCTGAGAACAGGGATGAATGATGTAGGGAAATCTAAAACAGCCAAACAGCCCTTCCTACTCTTCTTCAGTGAATCTTATTTCTGTGCTATCCCTGGAGGCTGTAATCTCTCACCTTACCACTTGGAACATATATTGTGTGTAGACAATTATTCAAATTGATGTTTCAAAAAACCTATTCTGCTGTCTATACTGAGTTTTGAATGCTGAACTTGTGTCTTTGCATCAATTTAATTTTCTTCATATAGCAGTGTGATCCTTTCTTCCATAGGACTGGGTTTAATTTGTTAGTGTGTTGTTAGGTATTTTGCATTAGTCTTCATAAGGAATGCTAGGCATTCCTTTTCTTCTAATATTTTATTTAAATTTGATATTAAGGTAATGCTATATATTATTTTATCTTTTATGCCTTAAACAGGGCATTTAGATTTTTTTGATAGAGTCACTAATGAAATCACCTAGATAAACAATTACCTTTGTGGAAATATTTTCCTTTATTGGATGAATTTTATTCAACAGGCACAGGACTATTTAGATATTTAAATTGTTCATGGGATCATTTTCGTAATTGTGTTTTGTAACTTGTAGTTTAGAAGAAGTTTTCTTATTTCATCTTAGTTTTCAAATTTATTGGTGTAGTTTCTCAAAATATTATTTCAAAATATTATTTGTTGTTTTAATATTTGTAGTTACCATAGTGACATTTTGTTTTTCACAACTGAAATTATATCCATTAATCTTTGTCAAGGTTTATTATTAATTTTTGTGGAAACTGTCTTTGTTAATTTGTTCTAATTTTGTCTGATTTGTGGTAATTCACTCACATCTGTTTATTTAATCCTTTTTTTCATTTAGTGTTTACTTTGCTTTCCTTTTTAATTTAACATTTAAAGATGGAAATTTGTTAAGGAGTCTTGATGCCAGCATTTGGGGATGTCCCCTCTTTTCCTTTCTAATAGGATTTGCATGAACATTATTTTCCTCCACACACTGCTTTTCCTGGTATCCCACACCCTTAGATAAAGTTCTGTTATCTTCTGTTCAATATATTTTATAATTTCCCTAGAAATTTCTTATTTGGCCTATGAGTTATTTTATAATACACAATATAAATTTTTGGAATTTGGGGATTTCCTAAGCATTGTTATTGGTTATTAATTTAGTTCTGGTTGATCATAAAGCATACTGTGTGAGATTTCAACCTTGTGAAGTTTACTGAATCTTATGTTCCAACAGTATCCCATTTTGGCCACTCTAAATACTTACTCTATGTCTTTGTTTGCAGCAATTTGACTGGGATCCCAAAAGTTCATTATACTTTATTTATTTTTTGTATTTTGACTTTTTAGAGTTGGTTGATTCCCTTTCTTCTGTAAGTCAATGTTTTCAAACATGAATAATATTTGCAGTATCTTTTAAGATGTCTTATTCTCTACCATTTTTATTCTTTTCTCTGGCTGGGATTCATATTACTTATGCAAGAGTTCTTGCTATTATTGTTTAATTAATTGGTCCACTAGACTGGATCATTTACCTTTAGCTGTTTTTCTCTCTGCGTTTTGGAGTATACAGTATTACAATTTAAATTTTTCTTCTGTGAGCTTCAATTTGCTATCAAGCTAAGTGAAGTTGTAAATTTCAGTTATTAAAATGTTCAGATCTTGAATTCCTATTTATGTGTTTATTTATTTATTTTATTGGTTCTTTTTAGTTACACATGACAGTAGAATCCATTTAGAATATATACACAATTAGAATCCATTGTGTATATAAAATACAAGAATGGGATATATCTTGTTCTAATTCATTCTCCAGCATCTCATACTTCCACGCCCCTTGCCCCCATTGCCTGTTCCCTTCCCTCTATTGATCTTTCTGCTATTTACCCATAGTTATTTTCTCTCTTTCTCTCTCTCTCTCTCTTTTACATTTCCTATGGATGCACAAAATGGTGATATTTACTATAATATATTGATATTTGTACATGGAAAGTTATATCAGATTCATTCCCCTGTCTCTTTTTCCATCCCCCTCTTTCCCTATCGTCTCATCCACTGGACTTCTATTTTTTATTCCACCTTCCACCCTCTTATTGTAGACTAGCTTCCCCGTATCACAGAAAACATTCAACTCCTGTTTATTTGGGATTGGCTAATTTCACTTAGCACAATAGTCCTCAGATCCATCCATTTACTGGCAAATGTCATAAAGTCATTTTTCTTTATGGATGAGAAATACTCCCTTGTGTCTATATAATAAAATATCTTCATCCATTTATCTGTTGAAGGACACCTAGTTTGGCTCCATAGCTTAGTTATTGTGAATTGTGTTGCTATCAACTTTGATGTGGCTGTGTCGCTGTAGTATGCTGATTTTAGATCCTTTGGGTATAGACCAAAGGGTGGAATAGCTGGGTCAAATGATAGTTGCATTCCTGATTTTTTTTTTTTTTGAGGCAATTTTATACTGCTTTCCAGAGTGGCTGCACCAGTTTGCAGTCCTACCAACAATGTGAATGTACCTTTTTCCCCACAACATAACCAACATTTATTCTTTATAATTGCCATTCTGGCTGGAGTGAGATGGAATCTCAGTGTGGTTTTATTTGCATTTCCCTAATTTTTAGAGGTGTTGAACATTTTTTCTTATATTTGTTGACATTCATACTTCCTCTTTTGAGAAGTGTCTGTTTCTTTGCTCATTTATTGATTGGGTTATTTGGGGGTTTTCTGGATATTACATTTTTTGAGATCTTTTTATATCCTGGAAATTAATGTCATATCCCAGGAACAGTTGTCAAAGATTTTCTCCCATTCTGTAGGCTTACTCTTTGTGCTGTTAGTTGTTTACTTTGCTGAGAAGAAGCTTTTTAATTTGTTTTCATCCCATTTGTGGATTTTTTATTTTGTTTCTTGCTCTTTGGGAGTCTTAAGGAAGTCAGTTCCTGAGCCAACATGTTGGAGTGTCATCCTACTATTTCTTCTCACAGGTGCGGGGTTTCTGTTCTAATTCCTAAGTCTTGAATCCACTTTAAGGTGAGTTTTGTGCAGGGTGATAGATATGGGTTCACTTTCATTCTACTCCATATGGATTTTCAGTTTTCCCAGCACTATTTATTACAGAGACTTTTTTTTTTTCCAATATAGGGTTTTGGCACCTTGGTCTAATATGAGATAACTGTATTTATATGGAATTGTCTCTGTGTCTTCCATTTTATTCCATCTATTTTCACACCTATTTTGAAGCTAGTCCATGCTGTTTTTGTTACCATAGCTTTGTAGTTTAATTTGAAGTCTGGTGTTGTGATGCTTTCTGCTTCACTTTTTTTTACTAAGGATTCTTGAATCTTCCTGGGCCTCATATTTTTTCAAATGAATTTCATGACATTATTTTCTATTTCTGTGAAGAATGTCATTGGACTTTTGATGAGAATTGCATTGAATCTACACGGCACTTTGGATAGTAGGGTCATGTTGACAATATTAATTCTGCCTACCCAAGAACACGGGAGGTCTTTCCATCTTCTAAGGTCTTCCCTGAATCTCTTCAGTGTTCTGTAGTTTTCATTGTAGTGGTCCTTCACCTCTTTTGATAGATTGATTCCCAAATATTTTATTTATTTTATTTTTTTATTGGAGTATTGTGAATGGAATAGTTTTCCTGATTTTTCAGCAGATTCATTTTTGGAGTAAGGAATGTGATTGATTTATGGGTATTGATCTTTGTATCCTGCTGCTTTGCTGAATTCATTTATAAGTTCTAGATGTTTTCTGGTGGAGGTTTTTGGGTCTTCTAAATATTATAGGATCAGGTTATCAGTAAATAGAGATAGTTCTAGCTCAGCTTTCTATTCATATCCCTTTAATTTCCTTCTCTTGCTCAATTGCTCAGGCTAGATTTTTCAGGACTATGTTAAATAGGAGTAACGACAGTGGGCATCCCTGTCTGGTTTCTGCATGTTTTTAGATGGAATGATTTATTTTTTCTCCTTACAGAATGATGTTGGGCTTGGATTTGTTGTACACAGCCTTTACAATGTTGAGGTATGTGACTAGAAAAACTAGGGATAGTTTTTCTAGTCTTTTAAACATGCATTGGTGCTGTATTTTTTCAAATGCCTTTTCTGCGTTTATTGAGAAAATCATGAGATTCTTGTCTTTAAGACTCTTTATGTTCTCTATTGATTTTCATGTGTTGAATGGACCTTGCATTCCTGGGATGAACACTCTTTGGTCATGAAGCATTACCTTTTTAATGTGTTATTTTATGTGTTTGCCAGTTATTTTATTAAGAATTATTGCCTGTGTGTTCATCAAGGGTATTTCTGAAGGTTTTTTTCCTTGATGTGTCTTTGTCTGGTTTTGGTATCAGGACAACACTCGCTTCATTGAATGATTTTGGAATAGTTCCCTCCTTTTCTAGTTCAAGGAATAATTTGAGGAGGATTTGTATTAGTTCTTTCTTAAGTGTCTGTTTGAATTTGGCTAAAAAATATAATCTGTTCTTGGGCTTTTTTTTTTTTTTAGTAGACTTGATGGCTTCTTTAATATCATTCCTTGAAATAGAAATGCATTGAAGGTACAGTGTTGGCTATTGCATTAAGAATTATCATTCAAGTGAAGCAGTTATTTATATGATCAGACTTGACATTAGAGTTGTTCATAGTATACCATGTCCAGATGGAGAAAATCTTGTTGAATCTTGTGGGAGGCCATCCTTGCATGTGATTGAGTTACCTCCCCTGCTGGGTGTGAGGTGCTCAGACACTAGGTGTTAGAGCTTTCCCCACCCTTCTTGGGTCCGAGGGCTTGTCCGTGTGGAGGCGTGCCTCACCACTGCCCTCGAAGATCCAGTCATCTCACACTGCCTCCCCTTGACCTTCATTGGATGGGATTTTCCCAGAATTTTTTGTTCCCCAATAAAAGCCCTCTCCTTGGCCTGCTCTCTTGCTCTCGCTAGCCTCTTCAGTAAACCTCGCTACTTCCCTGGGTAGCTTGAGGCTGGGGTTTGAGGAGCCATCTGGAGCTGGTTTAAAGATAATTGGAGTCTGTGTCTTTAATTTAAACTCCCTTAGGATTTTCCCACATGGCCTATCCATTCATACCGTTCATACTGCCTGCGCTGGTCACGGACTAAAGAATCTTGCCTGTGGATCTTTCCTGAGTTGCAGGGGCACAGGAGCCAAACTACCAGGAATTTTTGAATTGTCAGCTCAGGGGCCTGCATCTGACTGATCAGAGGGTTCAATGTTGTGAGTTGGGTGCTTCTATTGATTGCAGTAGTTCAGTATGCAGGCTTTGGAGTGTCCCCGAATTACTTGTGGGTCACTGTGCACTTGTTCCCTTCAGTTGGATCATATTCAGACCAGTGAAGCTCCCGATGGCTCTCTGTGAGTGCTAGAGTTCTGGTTTTGGTTTTTCCACAGGTGACCTGTGGTGCAGTAGTCCTCCCCAGCTAATGCTAGTTTCTGAGTTATAGTAGTGAAGGGTCTACAGTGGCTCACCAGGACTCTTTTCATCACTATCATATTTGGATACCCCAGAAACCTTCACAATGACACTTCTCTGTCTTGGACAGCTTAAAACCACTTGGTACCACCCAATCTGTCAGATGTCTATAGTTGCAGATTAGCATCTCTGTGAGCTGAGCTGACCTCTTTGGCCACATGCTTCAAATCTAGCAGCAGCTCTGGATTTTGGCTTTTCTTAGTTTATTTTAATTCCAAGGAGGAGCTCTGATATGTGGTATGACCCAAGGATGTAAGCTAGAGTGGGACTGTGGAACTAGATGAAGCTTTTTAAGTGAAAACAAAACAAAGAAGCGAACTCTTATGCAGAATGTGATTTTTTTTATTATCTCTGTTGGAGACCCAGTTCTTACAAGTTCCAAGGGGAATCAACATGACGGAAAACAGGGCAGGGCCACTGGGCAAGTCCCCTGTAAGTCATGCTTTACTCTTAATTGCCACCATCTACAGACTCAAGAATAGCAAATTGTAGGAAGTTTACATAGAGTTTCAGAGTATCAGGACAACTCAGAATACAATATCAGTTGGGTACGAAACAATCTTTTTCCTTAGTGTCCATAAGTCAACTTTGAATTCAGAGGAAGTTTTAGTAGGCTCCCATCCCAGGATGATCTCTGTTCCTAATTTGCCGAGTAACTGATTTTGACACTTCATTAAATATCTTTGAACTTTAGTTTTCTAACAGTAGATGAGAAATACATACCCATACCATGTAATACATTACCATGTAAGCACATCTGCAGTGACAGAACTGTTATACCTTTATATATAAATGTATAACAATATGTGTGTATGTGATTATATATATATATATATATATATATATATATATATATATATATTATTGGTGTGGTTATAGGCAAGAAAATGTTTAATTAGCATCTGAGTCAACTATAAGAAAAGAAAAAAAAAGAAAGGAGGCATTTTATGGCAAAACAATACAATACAATAATACTCCTTGGGCATTGAGCCACAAATAGGGCATCCGTAGTCTCGGACCCATATTGTGGTAAACGTCCCCATGCTCTCCAAATTTCCAACTCAGCTCCAATTCTTCCCCATCACACCTCCCCCACACTGGAACTGCTCCCTGGATTCTTAATGTAGCTCTCTACTTTCCCATCTAAGTGTCCTTAGGAGAGTGAGTGCGCCTGTCTGTTGCTTGTCTGCCACACACTACACAGAGTAAAATGGAGAAAACTATCCATCCACCTTTCAGGGCATATAGGAAGATTAAAGGACATAAAACAATCACAAAATACCCGGTACCAATATGTGATCGATAAAAATACAAGAGTAAAATTTCTTTGCAGATATCTGCTTCCTGCTATTCTACTCTAAAGAAAATCAGTTCTCTTCAGTGATTGCCTACTGCAGAAGTGCCTGGGACAACTTCCTGATGGATTCACACACAGGAATGTAAGGAGGAGGAATTGTGGAGGGATAGCCACGGAGGTCTGTTGGTACTTGGGTAGATGAATGGAACTGCATATTTCAGATACAGGGAGTACATCAGGGAGGGGCAGAAATTCTTTTATCATACTAGTGTGTTCATGCAAATAACCAGACAACAAACACCTCCACATGGACAATGTACCTGATTGTGGCCCCTTTAGGAGACAGATTCTCAGATATCCACCCTTCCAGGACAAAGGGATTTGCAATTATACCCCAGGCCGAATACACCAAACTTTTTTTATTTTTTTTTTAGCAGGTCATAGCCTATTCAATTGTGACTAGAGCCTAGCATTGCTCTAGAAAAAATTATTATTATTTTTTTAAAATATAAAAATTATCTATGTAAAATACGGAATTTAGAAATACAGACAAGTAGAAAGTAGAAGGCTCTTCTAAATCCCATTTTCTAGAAGCAATGAATATCATATTTGTTTTTAAATTTATTTATTATTCATTTATTTTTGTGTTGCTGGGTATTGAGCCCAGGGCTTTATGCTTGCTAGGGGAGCACAGCACCACTGAGTGACAGCCACAGACTAAAGCTGGTTTTTGTTTGTAATATATTTCAAGTATATATACATATATTTTTTTCTGTACTTGGATCTCATCTCCATGAGCACTGTTATCAATGGTATCCTGGCTTTAAGGAGGATTCTTGTGAAGTGTCCACATTTGAATCACGATTGAATGGACATATCTTGGATTTGTTGCCCTTGATTACCTTGAAGAAGAAAGCCAGAAGTTGAGATGCAGCTGGCCACACATTTCTCTCTTCACCCACAGGGTCTCCTCCCCACGAACCTCATCTCTTTTCTCACTCCTACTTATCTCCTGTATCCATTCCTGTGGTTGGCGTCACCTTTTCCCACTTGCTTAGGACTAGAAAATCAGCTAGTCACTTTATCCACATGAACACAGGTGGTATCAGGAAACAGCAGAAGAGAGAAGAGCTGGTGGACCCCAAGGCAAAGCTGAGTGGAGGTTTTCATTGGGCAGAAGGGAGGGAGGAAGTTATAAAAGGCTTTCCTCGTGCACCTGGTGGGAGGAATATTTGACTGTTGGTCCTGAGGATCAGAGAGATCTCAGCAGATGTGCTTGAACAGGTCATGTGTACATTTCAGTGGCTTGAACAGGTCAGCCTTTTTATTTTATTTCTTTGCTGTCCAGCATCAGCCTTTTGCAGTGTTCCATGACTTGCACATGAACGTGTGCATCAGTGTGACAAAGAGCACAGACACTGTCATCTACCATTTCTCTAAAGGGAAGTACTTGTGTTCTGATTTGCTCAGGGCAGCACTGGTAACCTACATCTCTGAGGGGTTTTGTTGATGACCTGTTATGTTAGAAAATATTTCCCCACTTTATAGATGGTGACAGAGAAGTGCCTCGTGTTTAAAATCTTTAGTCAATTTGAAAATCACAGAGCCAGAAGTTGAAACAAATCTTCCTTAATCTAACCCAAATCTTTCATTAAATTATTTCCTTACTTTGGTTAATTCAACATATTTTCATTATTTAGCTTAGGGAAGAATGAATTTTTAAAGTGTCTCTGAATTTACTTTATTTATTACGTTTAAAAATAGAATTAGCTTTTAAAAAATGATGTTCATATGTCCTAATCGGCAGAGCTTAGTTTTTCTTCCCACATGTTGAACACTCTAACAGCATAGAGAGTTTATTTTCCTGAAAGTACAACATAAAAAAAAAAAAAAACTTGTTTTGGAAGAATGATATTCCATAGAACACCCACCTTGATGTAACTGTGGAAAACAGATCTCAGCTGCCACTTATCTGCATTCAAGGTCAATTCAAAACAGAAGAGATTAAGTTTATCTCCTTCTTCACAGTTGATATAGGTCAGCCGTCCATACACCACCACTTCCATCTTCCCGGTATCATCTTGTATTTCATAATAAGTGCAATCTTCCCTCACATTTTTCTGCAAAAGATTATCAACATTCATCTTCTGAGAAATGTATCAGGAATTCTTACATATTTGACAAATACAGGCTATAAATGAAAACGTTTATCTCTGACAAGGTAAATAGATCTGAAGTTTCTGAATCACAGGTAACAAAAACTTAAGGTATTTTCCACCGAACATCTCTCAGGCTTTCCTAATTTAATGTCTGCATCTGTAAGGTTTTTCTAGAAAACCTTATCTTCCTAATCTGTTTCCACATAGGCATAGTCACTATAAAAATCTGATTACCTGTATAGGTTTCTTTGATACCTCCACAAGAAAAGAGAAGAAAGGTCATTTCAGGCTCCCTGGGTGAGGCTGAGGGAAACTATTACATTTCCTCATTAAGTAGATTGTTATCTCAATATACAATTTATTGTTTGTCTTCTTCATTGACTTGCTCTTCTCCAAATATTAAATCCAGATCATCTAGCCCCAACGTTTCTGGTCATATCTCCACTATATTTATTAGTTCTACAGCCACATATATTTGCACTATTGTTTAAACAGAAAACATCCCAGGTAAAAGAAAAAGAAAAAGTCGCCCTTATCTGGGTATGGTGGTGCATGCCTGTAATCCCAACTGCTCTGGAGGTTGAGCTCAGAGGGTTACAAGTTCAAGGCCAGCCTAGTCAACTTGGTGAGGCCCTGTCTAAGTAGATAGATGATTGAAAGACAGACAGGTTTAGGAATGTAGCTCAGTGATTGATTAACCCTGGTCTATTTTAGTTGTTGTTCTCTTCACTACCAAAGAGAACAACAACAAAAATAGACCATCCTCAAAGACATACATAGCAGATTGACACACTTCCAACAAGCAGTTATCTCAGCTAAGGGTACTAAGTTGCACGGTGTATCGGGACTGAAAGACCCTAAGTCTAAGAATTCACCAAGCTTCTTTGCCAATTGAGGGGTCTCTGATTGAGACTATAGGTCTCTGATCTTTCAGCTTCTATGTTTCTCTTATGATTTAATGCAGAGGTCAGCTGCTCAACCATCTCTGAATGAAAAGTAATGAATGGGAAAAGGTGAGAGCCTTTTAAAGGGACAAGAGTCCAGCTGATCAGAATCTGAGGTCACTGTTAAATGTCACCACATCCTGGGGCAGAGTCATCTATTTGGTTTTTTACTGTGTTTACCACAACCAGATCCAGATTTGCGAGGCCAACTCTTTATTTACAATTAAGTTGTCATTGATACTGATGGGGAAACCTCAAGCAAAATCCTAAGGATACATGTGTTGAGATGAACTGTAGGGTGTTATAGACCAGAGTGGCTATGAAAGTATCAGAATAGCTGTTAAAATGCCAAAGATTCTTGGTGAATCTCTCTCTGAAGAACTCTCCTGGTGAGATCCTGTAAAGACAACTGTTCTGAAACTTACTGTGCCATACTCTGATGATGAAGTCTCCACTTCCCAATCCCTGATCAGTCAGGCCTTGATTTCCTCTGTTCAGTAAATTGAGTCGACTCCCGTCAACAAGTTAAGAATCTTAAAATCTGGGCTTGCAGAAGAAACTTTATGAAATAGTGCTGTGGCTTACCTTATACACCATGTACACCCCATTCACGTATTTTGTTGTGCTTCTTGAGCAAAGATACTCAATTTTAGGAGTTGCATTAGCATTTTTAATCAGTGTCTTTGAGATCTCCATCTTTCTGTCTGCGCTCACATGAGACACAGTTGAAGCACTGTATAGCTCCAGGAACCCGTTGCGGCCAATGTAATCGGATATGGCAATAACTGTCTTTGGGATGAATTTGTCCTTCAAGTTGATGTCGAAAACTTTCACTCGGAAGAATTCGCTCTCAGTGGCCACTGTAGCATGAAACATCTTCTTCCCGCCTTCTTTGAACTCATAAGTAAATGTTTCTGTTACTTTCAACACCACTACTTCTTTGGGGCCCTTCTGGTGACCACATTCTTCAGAGGCTTCTTTAGGTACAGTTTTCAGTCTTGGATTCTACTTAGGAAATACACAGTAAAAACAGGCACCGTTAAGATAGGGTATCTTGGGTCACTATCTAGTGAGAGCTGACTCAGTGTTGATTCTCAAGGAACATCAAGAAGATTCTCAAGGTTGATCCCCAAGAAAACAGTACTTGGGCAGAACTGGGGGGAACTCTAGACAACACTAGCATAAATAGTATAATTTAGGTGGTGGAATAAATAAGAAGATTTAGGTAGTCATTTCACCGGCACTATCCTTACAGATTCGTAAACTAGTGTCCAATTTAACTCATTATGGAAGACGGAAGGGTAAGTGTTCACTTGTTAGAGTCTGTAAACAAGTCAGGATGGCGCCTGGCATTTTGCCAGGGGGAGTGGTTTGCGAAGTAACGCCAGCGAGCCATTAAGTGTGGAGATTCCTTATTGGTTGACTGATGTATCTAGTTTATGCTAATTAAGATAAGCTGTGTGGAATGTATAAATATCGCTCTGGTCCTACAATAAACGGCTCTCACTCCTGCTGTATCAATCTACGCAAGTTGCTTGTCACCCCCCCCCCCCCCCCCCCTTT
>NW_026000019.1:29472702-29492708 GCF_001458135.2 Marmota marmota marmota
GTTATTTTGCTGCAGCCGGACTGCGGCATTCACTAACAATCATATATATTACTTCAATGAAGTGGAGTATTATGTGAATGAGAATTCAAATGTAGGATAGGATCTCAAAATGTACTCAATAAAATGAGCAGTTGAACTGAACAAATGTGGGAGAAGCTCTTCCAAGTTTGTAAATCTCTGTCATTATAGTGTGGGAACAGAAAACTCTTACCGTGGGTAAGCAACTGCTGAAAGATGTCACAGTCTTCTGAGGAGTCTGCAGACTGGCAGATGGTGTTGCTGGCCCCACTTGTGGATTCTGGATTATGGTGGATGGTTCTGTGGGATGCATCTGAGGAGTTTGGATTCTACTGGATGATGCTGGAGATGAATGAGGACCCTGGATTCCTCTGGATGACTTTGGAGAAAAATGAGGAGTCTGGATTTTGCCTGATGGATCTTCGGGACACATGTGAGGGGTCTGGACTCTGCTGGATGATGTTAGAGATACGTGAGTGGTCTGGAACTCACTGGGTGATGTTCGAGGTAACTGTGGAGTGGGGGTTCTGCCAGCTGGTGCTGCCGGAGGCACCTGAGGAGTCTGGATTTTGCTGCATGATGTTGGAGATGTGTGAGGACCCTGGATCCCTCTGGATGATGTTGGAGAAAAATGAGGAGTCTGGATTCTGCCTGATGGATCTGGGGGAGACATATGAGAGGTCTGGACTCCGCTGGGTAATGTTAAAAGTAAGTGAAAGGTGTTGGTTTTGCCAGATGGGGCTGTCGGAGGCATCTGAGGAGTGTGGACACTGCTGGGTGGCGCTGTTGGAGGCTTCTGAGGAGTGTGGACACTGCTGGGTGGTGCTGTTGGAGGCTTCTGAGGAGTGTGGACACTGCTGGTTGGTGATGTTGGAGGCTTCTGAGGAGTGTGGACAATGCTGGTTGGTGCTGTTGGAGGCTTCTGAAGAGTGTGGACACTGCTGGATGGTGCTGTTGGAGGCTTCTGAGGAGTGTGGACAATGCTGGATGGTGCTGTTGGAGGCTTCTGAAGAGTGTGGACACTGCTGGTTGGTGATGTTGGAGGCTTCTGAGGAGTGTGGACACTGCTGGTTGGTGCTGTTGGAGGCATCTGATGAGTGTGGATAATACACTGAGGTGGTTTTATGCCAATTTCTGACAGTTGTGGAAGTTTACGCTGTCCCTGAGATTCCTGGGCCTTCACGTTATTTGTTTTGCTATTCGTGGCTTCCATTTCCTGAAGGAAAACAGGTTTCTTTACTTTGTTGTAGTTGTTGTTGTTTAATGGTTTTAAAATCAAATGAAATTCATCTTTTATTTTCATTTTTTTCCCTCTTTAAATAGGACTTTGACCCTGCAAATTTTATTCTGGGTCACAGTAGGAATCATAGCATACATTCAGATACTTCCAACACATTGCCTCCTCCTACCACAAACCTCCTTTTAAATGTTAAAATCAGAAAGGACTGCAATTCCATTGGTCTGGGAGGTGATACTGGTTCTACAGATCCTATAAAACTGATCTAAATCATGTGATTAGATAAAACTCTTAGGATTATTTTTTGGGGAGGGCAAAACAGCAGATTCACATTTATGGGCATTTCTTAAGTAAGCCTTTCCAATCAAGCAAATACATGCACCAG
Source organism: Marmota marmota marmota (assembly GCF_001458135.2). Taxonomy (NCBI): domain Eukaryota; kingdom Metazoa; phylum Chordata; class Mammalia; order Rodentia; family Sciuridae; genus Marmota; species Marmota marmota. The sequence continues at coordinate 29,474,343 of NW_026000019.1, forward strand.
TCCCTGTCCTGTGCTCTTTGACAAATAAGATATACAGGTCTCCATCCTTTCAGGTGTCCTATCATAACTCCAACAGAATAGGTCCCTCAAATTCACAGTTCCTCAGGAAGGATCCTGCTACCTCTATACTGTGGATCAGGAAGCCAGAATCTTTCTGGGTTCCTAGTTGCATTCACAGCAATTCAACATACTACCTAAAGCATTATCCTTAGCTACATGGTTAGACAATTTCAAGTAGTAATGGGAAATCTCTATAAAATCATATGCCATGACAATCTTCAGTTACAGTAATGGAAGATCATTAAGTATCATCATAATTGGGTCAGCACAACACACTACTGACCAGTTTTTTTTTAACTGTTTTGTAGTTGTAGATGGACAGCATGCCTTTATTTTGTTTATTTTATGTGGTATCAAGTGCCTCACACGTGCAAGGCAAGTGCTCTGCCACTGAGCTACAGCCCCAGTCCCCTGACCAGTTTTGACAGGATTGACAGCATTCAGTAATCTGACTTTTAAAGTGCCAGTTGTGTATATGTGTGAAAGAACTGCTTAGAGGGCCGTCACCTGGAGTAGAGCCCCTTAGAACAGCTTCTAAGCACCACAGGCACTTGTGCCACAAACCCCAAGCCTAGCACTTAACATAAAAGTGTTTAAAAATAAATTTGAGACATTTTAACATCTTCACACCTACCCTGCAGTCCATCTGTGTTCATTGAACATTCAAGTTTTACAGTTGAAAGATGACTGGATCTAAATCCTGGCACGGATGTCTACTACCTCTGTGACCTGTCTGATTTCACCCATCTCTATTTTCTCATGTGTGCAATGAGACTAACAAGACCATTTTCATATGGTATTATAAAGAAGAAATGAGATGATGTACATGAACCTGGGTTCTACATTTGCTGCCAACTCATTTGATCAAGCACAGTTTTTAGGGTTATGTTTGGGTAAAAAAGAAAAAAAAAAAAACTCTGTTTTTTTTTTTTTTTTTCTCTAAGGGAGGAAATTTCAGAACAAAGTCAGCAGCCTTTGAATTGAATTTTGTTTATTAACTAAAACTTTCCATTAAGGAAATGCACATTTTTTTGTCCTGACACCTGTTCTCCAGGCTCCTAAAAAGAAAAACAGACAAACAAAAAAGCAGATTTCTTTGACCTTTCAGGAAAGATTATTGTGAGAAATGTGGGTTCTGGGAACTAACAACAATACTAACAACAGAGGCTGGGCATGGTGGTGCTCTCCTGTGAGGAGGAGGCTGAGGCAGGAGGATCACAAGTTCAAAGCAAGCCTCAGCTACTTAACGAGGCCCTAAGCAACTTATCAAGACCCTCTCTCAAGATCAAAAATAAAGAGAACTGGGAATTTGGCTCACTGGTTAAGTTCAATCCCTCCTGCCCATAAATAAACGAATAAGTAAATACAACAGAAAAATCAAGCCAAAAATCAATAGTCTCCCTGTATAGGAGGTCTGTCTTCAACATCGGCATATGGCTTGGTGGTGAGGCTGGACCTTAAGTCGAAGTGCAGCGTGGGTCTTGAGTTAGAAACCAGAGTGCAGAAGAGTGACTTAACTTGTGCTCTTACCTGCCCCTCCTGAAAACTTGAAGAAATTTTTTCTTGCTTATTCACCAACGGTACAGACTTCTTGATCTTGGGTCGCTGGTAACCACAGGAATCACATCAAGGCAGGGAAACGAAAAGGCAAAACAAAAAGCAGAGTTTGATGGAGTTGATAATACAGGTGTGAATTCACTTTTCCACCTCTGTCTTTTCTCCCCTCTGGCAGAACTGACTACAATATGAGTTTATCATCTAGTAGAGAAGAAAGACACCTATTTTTTTTTTTTTTACAGTAGGATAAAAGTACAGAAAAGCTTAGGGCCAATGTCTGCTCTTTTGCATAGGGGGTCTTTCCATGAGGAATTATTTGAGGAATGCATTATTGCTGGTACCGGATGGGTAATAAGGAATTCCAAAGCAGGGACAGACCATGGGTCAAAAGACGTGGCAAGCAGTAGCACAGGTGGCTGAAATTAACTCAGAAGTTTGGTCAGTAAGCAAAGATAAAGGGTTGAGAAGAAATTGGAATCTAGAGTGAACATACTTGTATTCATGCATCTTTCTCTGTCTGGCCAACCCCCTATTCATATCCATCTATCCTGGACCAACACATGAACCTAACACTGTGGAGATCAGAAATTGTTTCATCAATGTATGCCTTGTAAATAGCCCTGAGATTTTGATAGATGCATTTTGTAAATCAATATGTGATTTAATTGTAGGAGGAAATGGGGTACAGTAAGGGATTAGGAAAAGTTCTTTCAAGGTTTTAATGACCCCTGAAATATGGTGTGGGGAGGGACAAGTATTAGGAACAGGAAGAGGTACCTTGACTGGAGGACTATTGGATGGTTCTGGTGGAGCCCCATGAGGAGTCTGGGGACAGACCGCAGTTTGTTCTTCGCTGGTTGCTGAAGGTTCCATAAACCGACCCTGTTCTGGGGGAAGCTGTGTTCTCTCAGGGTCTTCAGATTTTTTCATTTTGTTTTCTTGAGAGAATTTTAGTCTTTCTTTCTTCTTGACAGAGGTAGGTTTTCTTTTTTGGTGCTGCGAATTGAACCAGGGCCTTAATCATGCTGATTAGGTGCTCCACCTCTAAGCCACACTCCCAGCCTTTGGTAATGGGGTTTAATGTCAGTTGAAGCAGAGCATCTTTAGACAAGAAAGTCTGTATTTATAAGCAGATTCTAATTATACTACTACCCTTGGGAACTCCAGGGAGTCAGTCCATCCTCTAAAAAGATGGCCAGAAGGTAAGCACTGGCCATACATGACTGCTTCACAGAAAGAGGAAAAGTAATTTCTGCATGTCACCCTGTACTCACCTCTGGTGATGGAAGAGCAGGAGACTTGGATTTGGAAAAGCTAAATTTGGACTCAGTGTCTCTCAATAGGCTTTAGCAAGCCATTGTCCCAAACTGATTGCTATTTTAGTGCATATCTTACAAAAGTGTGATGATTTTCTGTTTCTGCCCTAGGGGGTCATATTACCTAAGTTCAAGTGCACAGCAGTACTGAAAGAAAACGGGAGACCAACAGGTATGAGTTTGCAGGCTCAGAAGCTCGTTTTTCACTACGTTCTTGATCTATACAGAGACTGGAGGGTAGATTAAAAGGCAAGAAGTGGAAGATCAGGAGTGGATGCTTTTTCAGTGGGGGCTCAGCAGTCCTACCTTCAACGAAGGTATCTCCTCCTCTGACTCTGGTTCCGAATCCTCCTCTGACTCTGGTTCCGAATCTGTATTTGTTGTGGACCTGGACTGGGCAGTAGGAGATTCATCCTGCTCCACTTTTTTCCCTGTAGATTTTTTTTTCCCTGTGGGTTTTTTTTCCCCTTTGGATTTCCTTTTAACTGATGAAGTAAAAGACAGCACAATAAACCAGGGCTCCTGGGTGAAGACAGTGGACTCAGTCTCAGTCTGTTTCCTCTCTGCTCCTGCTTTTGTGTCTGACTGGGGGCGTCCACCTCTAGCCCATCAGCTCAGCCTGGCAGAAGCCACCCAGGCCCAGCCTGTCCCTCCGCGGTTTCCTTAGCCTTCCTGTGTGCAGTGAGCACAGCCTTCCTATCCCGGGGACTCCCAGGGACCTCTGTCAATCCCTTTCCCAACCCTCTTATTGTACATTTGCCTCGTAAGTTTCTACACTCTACATGATGTTAAGGAGAGGTCATCTTTGTAGAAGATTCCTCCAAATTGGAGAAAATAGAGAAGGAAATATCATCTCCTTTGCGACATGGAAAAGTGGTGGTATTGGAGTTTGAGTTCTTACACGTGGTTTTTAAACCCAGTATTTCATAAGAGGGAATGTCTTCACATCACTGAAAGGCAGGTTTTTAATTAAATAGTGCTTCTCTTTTGTTGCCAGAGAAGATATTAATGATGAACTAGTATGCTAATAAAGCAATAATAATAATTGATTTAAATATTTTTTAAATGCACCTTTTTCCCCCCCAATTTTACTTTGTTATTTTCCAATGTAATGTATTGGAAACACTAGTCTCTCAATGAGTCCTTCTACCTATTTTCTTCATCTCCACCCTCAAAAGACATAACCCCTTTGCCAAAAAAAAAAAAAAAAAAAAAAATCAGAACACTTGACTGGAAAGGAGTTCTCTAAGTGGTCAAATGGTTGGCATCTCAAGAACCATGATTGCTATGGCAACTGAGGTTTTGACTTGGGAAAGGGATGTATCAACTGTGAGCAAGTCAGGGCTCTAGTCAATGTTGGGGAAGGTGGGTGCAGAAAGGATGGGAGTCAGGGGTGCCTCCTGGTTACCTTTCAACCTCCGAGTTTTAAGAGTTTCCGCGAGGTCTGCAAGTGCTGGAATGTCTTTGCAGACTGTTATCAGTTTTCCCAGCCCAGCATCCCTTTGGAACTTCTCTTCCATCAAGTCAGCAATCCTAATTCTGTCATAATCTTCTTGCATATTTTTAGTCAGTTTTAAGTCTTTGGCCAATAAGGACTTAATCAATCTAAATTCATAATCCTTAATGGCCTCTAGCCCCACCAGCAGGACAATTTTCTTGTATTCGTTCACCATCTCTCAAGTTACAGATGAGCCTACAAGACAGAAACAGCATAGAGTCTGACCCGTGCATACGGACACTTTAAAAAATGGCTTATGTGTATGTGAGTGACTGCCCCCTGTCCAAGTGCCGTCCGGAGGTGTGTGTGCGATGATGAAGAGGGCTTGGTTACCAGAGGTGCTGCTGTGGAGATGGGGGGAGGAATGCTGCAGTACACGTTTCTAAGAAATTCTTCCCTCTGAGTGATGAGAGCTGAGTGGATTCAATGGTGGGTGGTGAAGGGGTCTGGAAACAGGCTGGGGGGGTGCAGTGTCAGAGCCCCTGGCTCCCCTTGCCGTTCTTTCTTGGACCTGGGGCCCATCCCTGGGTGTATCTTGCTCCTGACTCTCTGCTCACCTGTTATGAATGAAGTGGCTGCTGGGCCAATGGCCGTGGTCTCCCGCCTCCCCCAGGAGTGACTTCTGCTGCTGCTGCACCCCACTTCCAGGCTCAGGCACTGACCCTGTCCACTTGGCTCTTCCCTACCCAGCTCTCATTAGTACTGCGTCTGTCCTGGTGTTGGAGCATGCATTCTGTGTCCTCTGCCCCCATTTCTGTCACTTTGCTGAACATCTATCTGCTTTCTGGGGTAGGGTCACAGTATTTATTGGTAGAAAAATTTCAACAGTTACTTGATTTTTCTTCTTTCAGCCTTAATTTCCTTAATTAGATTTTTCATGGAGTCAGTTTTCTCTCTAGGGTCCACAGCACACTACTGCTGAAAATTTTTAATAGTGTAAGAAATATTCCTGACTCCTTAAAGGATCCTGGAAGGCCCTGAGTGACCTCCTGTTTTTCATTTCTGTTTTGCTCTTCATATCCCTCATGTCACACACTTCTGATATACACAACACACTCTTGTCTTTTCATGCTTTATGACTTTGCTACTTCCCTTTCATGGCCTGAAAAGCCATTTCTGTATTTCCTTTTCTGATTACCTCCCACTACAACCTTTAAGTGTAAACTGAGGTTTTGTCTTCTGGAATCCCTAGAATTCCCACATGGACAAGAGTCACACTTCTGAACCTAGGTAGCTTTTTGTGCTCTACCGTAGTGACACTGGTACATGGTATGGATTCCAGTTTTCTGCTTACTTTACAAGTGTTTTTAGTTTAGAAATCATTTCTTTGTACACCTTTTGGATAAATGGAATGTTCAAATTTCTTTGGCTGTTAATTGCTTCTTCCTTGAGGGAACAGGAACATCCTCAGATTGAATATAGCATAACCCAAATATCTATTGCATAACCCAAATACCTTTAAAATAGAAAGTTTTGAGAGTGTGGCAACACAATTTGTTTGTAAAATATAACCATATGTGAGATGATAGGTGGCTATGTGTAATCCTTATTCTTCTGAAATCTGAACACTCTTGTTTGTGTTGTTGTTGAAATATTATTGCTTTTGGTATTGGAGTAAAGATACAGATTATCAGTGGAGCTTGTAGTAATACAATGTATAGAACAGATGTTTCAAATAGCCTTCTGTGAACTTCAAAAACTGAATTTCAAAATATATCTAGCCCCTCAGTACAGAAGAAGGTGCTCTAACCTGGCCTGAGTGAAAAAATAATTTTGGAAGTGTAATTTTAACCTACAAAAATGATATTTAAGCAGGAAAGCCTCAACAACTACTCTGTTTTTCTCAAGGCCTAGGTAGTTTTGAATTACAACAAGCCACGTGGAAATATCTATTGAAAGAAGTAGTCAATAAGAAAATAATAGATTAAGAAATACTTCAGGCCAAAAAATCAGGAGAATGAAAACAAACTTGATTAAGTATGACTATGTCTTAAAAATAAAGGTATGATTGAAGAGAAAAAATAGAGGAAACCCATCATCATGGCGAAAGTAGGAGAGAAACAGAAAATAACAATTTCTTTATGTATTTTTTATAAAGCATAAGATAGAACAATAAGTTAAAAACAAAGAGAATAAAGAAGTGTCATAGATTGAAGTAAAGATAGCAAAAACAAGACAAAATACTTTATACCAGCATATACATAAAGGGCCTAATCAGTTAGGTGATTTTATGTTTTTGTCAAAATTAATTGAAGACATCTATCTAAGTGTCATTAAAAAAACATCACTGACATGTGGAAAAAACAGACATCATTATCAGATAACATCTAATAATAAAACATTCAGCTCCTAGGAAACCCAGCAGTTTTAATTATGGATGTTTCCAATAACAGTTATAATAACTTTTTGGTCCTCCTGGTACCATAAATATATTTTTCTCCATATATACACACACAGAGACACAGATGTATACATCATTACATATATGTAGCTATCTGTATGTAGCTACACATATATGGATTTCAAGGAACCACAAGGAAAAGTGACAATTTTTTTAGTTGGTATGGCAGATCTCCGTATCTTTTGGCCTGAAGTATTTCTTAATCTATGAATTTTCTCAATTCCTGAATGAACAAAGTTAAAAAAATATGTAAATATTTAGATTATCTGAGCAACATACCTGATGTACTTAACAATATTTTTATATATATAAAAAATCTGATATCAACAACTAAAATCTCATAATCTATTCAAGTGCACATGAAATATTGAATTTGGCTCTACAGAAAGTCTTTTAAACCTTCTAATATACAAGACTTCTTTCTACTTGACTTCCCTTCTTCTCCCGTACTTGAATTTCCTTCTTTTTCTCTACCTCTTAACACCAAAACCTATGTATATACTATGATAATGAATTTTCAGGCTGGCAGAGCTATCCAAAAGTGATTGAAATCTGCCACTAGTCCTGTTTTCAAATGGAATTAAAGGAAAGTTAAAAATACTTCTGAAAATATTAAGATCAGATATTTGAATATCTGAGCTTGTGAATCTAAAATTTTCTATGATGCCTTTCCATTTATTCTCATGTTTTGGAAAATTGGGATAATGCTACACAACACAGCGTCATTCCAGGTGTGTGTTTTTAATTAACATTACTTTATGCTTCTTTTCATGTCTCATTCTTGTCTTTTCCTGAGGTCCCTCACTACAGTCACCAAGTTTTTTATACTCTCTCCAACCGAGAAAACCAAAGTCCTCTTCTGCAATATGAACTCCTGCCAATTCCTCCTCAGAGTTTACAATCCGAAATAGCCAAAATGCACTTCCCCTTTTTCAGGCCCCCGTGTTGGCGGAATAAAGAGGTCTGTTATCTTTCTAAGTGAATCAGTCTAGCTACTGAAGTTGTCGCCAATTCCAAAGCAGCTGATGCCGGCCTGACTCCCCTCACCCCACCACCCAGAAGACCCAACACTGATTTCCCTGGCTGACCTTGTGATTTGTGGGAGGTGTCCACAAAATCTTCTTCACAGAAAGCACTGACAGGACTCACTTCCCTGGGGATTTCTTCAACAGTGGTCCAGCTCTTCAGCTCTTCAGTAGTGCAGGAAGCAGGGCTTTTTCTGTTTGCATTAGAAAACTAGGTGAGATCTCTCAGAGACTGAACGAAAACGGCAGGATCTTGGGTTCTGAAATGCTGAAAAGATGAAGCATTTCCTGAAGAAAACAGGAAAAGTGCCCTGGTGAGTCACTTACTGACAATGCTGGGTGTCTCACTCGCTGGGCTCTCAGCCCAGGGGGAGAGGAAGCAACGTAAACAGAGCAAGATGCCTCTAGGTTTCGATTTCTTCAGCCAGAGAGGCTAAGTGCTTTTCCTGTAACATCTCAGTAACCCTGACAAGTTAGAGCAGTAGTTACATGTTTTTCTTACAAATCTCAATAGATAAGGAAGTCTAGAACTGGAAAATTGGCAGAATGCTTCGCAATACAGCTTCATGTCCAGACGTGTTTTTTACCTAATATTATATAATTTTTTTCATGTCTCATTCTTGTCTTTTCTTGAGGGCCCTCACTATAGTCACCAGGTTTTTTTTTTTATACTTTCTCCAAGCAAGAAAACCATATGCTACACAATACAGCATTTCAGGAACTCCATATCCAGCATTTAGGAACCTCTCTTCCTTTGCATGATGCTAAAAAATCAAAGAGGAAAGGTGCACATTCCAGTCACTTGCAATGCACACCTCCTAGTCTTCCCCACAATGAGAAGAAAAGAGAAAGGAGCACCATTAATCTCATCTTCATGGCATGAACAACGGGGAGTGTTTGGATACAAGAATGAACTGAGTTTCCAGTTCATCCAAGATATTGTTCTCTGACCCTCACTGTATGGACAGGGTAGATTTTTCTACTATCCTTGTCTGCCCAAGCTTCCCTGAAAATCACCATTAGTTATTTTCAGCTCGGAAGGCACTGCTCACTAGCAATGATGAAACATCTACCCATATGTGTATTGGAGATTGGATTGATGTTGTTAATACAATTAAAATACATTCATATTTTTTGGCAATTTAACAAGTGGGATGTTTATAGTAGGATGTGTGGTTCTGTATATCTTCTGCATGCAAATTCTCTATTAATCATATTACATATTGCAGATATGCAGATATGTTCTCCCAGTGTTTGGTTTGTATTTGTACTCTAATACCCTGTCTTATTTGTAAAAAAAAAAAACAACAACAACTTAGAATTTGCATGCATGCAATTGAATTTAATAAAGTTTTACTTTCTGGCTTGTACTTTTTTGTGCTTTAAGATATTTTCCCTCCCTCAATGTAATGAGATTTTCCTGTTCTCTGTAAATGATATCACTCATCACATTAGAACTTCAGTCTCTCATGCTATGTAATTTTTGTGTGATTTTGTGAGACACAAATCCAATGTTTGACTCTCATCTATGGAGATTTCTCATCGGCCCAACACTTTATATTTGGCCTTTCTGTCGGCTATGTTACAATACCATTTTTTCACATATATGTGCTTCTATCTTCATGCTATCTGTTAAGTGACATTTCATGTTGCCTTAATTATTATGGCTGTAATAGATATTGGTTTCTTGGAGAGCTGGGCCTTCCGAAATCATCAGTTTGATTTGTCCTTACTCTTTTATATAGGTTTTAGGCTTATCTCAACAAATTATTCAGAAATGTCTTTGAGATTTTTTTTTTTTAAAACTGAATAATCTGTACTTTTATACTTCTTTTTCATTAATTCATGGCAAACATACCTAATACTGAAGTTCATTTTGATACAATTGTATGAGTATGGAATATGATTTTCTCCAATTTAGTCCCTAGGACTTTCCCTTTCCCACCCATTCCCCCTCCTCCTCTTTCCTTTCCCCTGCTGTACAGATATTTCTTCTATTTATTTATAGTTTTTTAAATTAGTGCATTATGGATGGGCATAAGGGTGAAATTTAGTGTGATATATTTATATACAGACAGAGAAAAAATGAAAAAAATCTGTAATTTTAGAGCAGTTTGAGCAGAAAGTACAGGGTGTTCTCATATACTTCCTTCACACACATGTAAAACTTCTCCCACTATTGACACCTTTACTAAAGGGGTGTGTTTGCAAGGATCTTTGAGGTTTTGTGTGGAGTTTATAGGTTAGTGTGAAAAGAATTGTCCTATTCATGTTATTGAGTCTTCAAATTAAAAAAAAATCATATATATTCCTATTTATTTGTCTTCTTTGCAATCATCAGTAAAGTTTCATAGTTTTGTCTATAATGGTTTTATATATTTTTTGCTAGGTATCCCTAAGTACATCATGGTTTTGTACTTTTTATCAATTTGTTTTCTATTGGTATATCTGCAAAATAAAGAAATGCAGATGTTTATGTTGATCTTATTCCTAGAATTATTGATGAAACATTTCTGATATTTTGTATATTATTTGGATATTATATATAAGCAATTTTCTTTTTTTATTATTATTATTAGTTGTTCAAAACATTACATAGCTCTTGACATATCATATTTCATACATTTGATTCAAGTGGGTTATGAACTCCCATTTTTTCCCCTGTATACAGATTGCAGAATCACATCGGTTACACATCCACGTTTTTACAAACTGCCATACTAGTGACTGTTGTATTCTGCTGCCCTTCCTATCCTCTACTATCCCCCCTCCCCTCCCCTCCCCTTCCCTCTTCTCTCTCTACCCCATCTACTGTAATTCATTTCTCTCTCTTGTTTTTTTTTCCTTTCCCCTCACTTCCTCTTATGTGTAATTTTGTATAACAATGAGGGTCTCCTTCCTTTACCATGCAATTTCCCTTCTCTCTCCCTTTCCCTCCCCCCTCTTGTCCCTGTTTAATGTTAATCTTCTTCTCATGCTCTTCCTCCCTGCTCTGTTCTTAGTTGCTCTCCTTATATCAAAGAAGACATTTGACATTTGTTTTTTAGGGATTGGCTAGCTTCACTTAGCATAATCTGCTCTAATGCCATCCATTTCCCTGCAAATGCCATGATTTTGTCATTTTTTAGTGTATAAGCAATTTTCAATGTCTTGTTAGCATAAAAACAGAGAAGGAAACTAATGGAATGGAATAAAGAATCCAGAAACTGGCACACATATATAAACAACTGATTTTTATGTTTTCAAATGATATGTATGAAATACATGCACTGTGTTGTATGACAGTAAGTCTCAATAAACCTATTTTTAAAATAACAAGAATGGATGCCGTTCTCTAAGAATTTCAGAGACAGCATATGAACTCTGAAGATTTACTATTTCGGTAATAATGAACATCTCAGTTGGGAGCTTTTGTTTATCTTTTGTCCAAATATCCTTTACTGTACTAGAGTCATTTTATTTTTCATTGAAAAATGACATTTACATCTCTCCTTATTTTGATGGTAGGATCTCCTTTACTGGTGTAATCTTATGTCTTTGGATTTCTTATAGGGTGACTCCAATGTTGAGAGATAGATATTAAGAAATGCTGTTACTAGCTGGCCTGGAAAACCTCACTGAAGAGGAACTGGATCGGTTTTAGTTTTTCTTCCACATGAATGTGAGATCACCAAAGGCAAACTACAGGTTACAGACAGAACAGTTAGCCAACTTGCTGATTTAAAATGCCAGTGTGGAGTCTGCAATCTGAAGACCATTTGTATCTTCCAGAAGTTGAATTACTTGCATGTGGCCACGTCTTCAGGACGAGAAGAAAGTCAGTCTTTTGTTGGTGTGACTCAAAAACCTGACAAGAACAACTTAGAGGAGGAGTAGTTTATTTTGGGCTCTGGGTTTCCGAAGTGTCAGTCCATGGTCAGCCAACTCCATTGCTCTGGGTCTGAGATGAGGAAGAACATCATGCAAAAAAAAAAGGATGTGATGTGGGGAAAAAAAAATCACATCATGGCAAGTCAGGAAGCAGGGAGTGAGTACAAGGAGATAGGGACAAAATATTAACCCTAAAGGCATAACTGCAGTGACCTACTGCCTTAAGCTATACCCTAACTCCCATAGCTATCATCCAGAACAATAATCCTTTCCAAGTATTAATTCACCAAATGGACTAATCCACTGTGATTAGGTTACAGCTCTCATTTAATTTAAACAATTAAAATTTAATCAATTTACCCTCGAATAATACTTCACTATTTCACCCATGAGTTTTGACAAACACTTCATATACAAACCATGATATTGCACTGGGGTCCCCCAAAGCACATATTCATCTCACAATGAAAAATGCATTTAGTTCATCATCAAGAGTCCCCATAGTCTCAACTGTTCCAGCGTTGCTCAAAAGTTCAAGTTCAAAGTCTCCTCTGAGATTAAACTCTTGTTTGTGAGTGCCTATAAACATAAAAGGTAAGTACTTATATGCAATATGTAATGGCATAGAGCAAACATTTCCAATCCAATGGAGAGAGCGACCAGTATAGAAAGAAGGGATTAGGACCAAAGCAAGACTGAAATTCAACTGCACAAATAAGTTTTCTAGCTCCATATCTGTCATCTAGGTCACATGATGGCAAGATATGTTCTTTGAAGGGCATGTGCTGTCCACCCCATGGCCTTGCTGATTGCAACCCACATGGCCTCTCTTAGGCTGACCCTGTCTGCAGCCAATGGTTTACCTGGGCTTATGTTCCACCTTATTGTTACCTGTTAATCCCAGGAGTCTCCTCTGCAGCTTTGGGTTTCTTCTCACCCATTCATCCACAAACATGTCCTTGATCCCACTAAGTATGAGTGGGATTGCTGATGTGACTGGGCAGGAGGACATGTTGATTGTCTTGCCCTCCCTTGAATGTTTTCTATCCTATATGTCAACATAGAAGGGGGACTTTCATCTGCATAGCTCTCTGAAACCAGTTTCATGGAATGAACTTACCATAGCAAAGTTAATTGAGTATCTTCCTGAAGCAGATATTTTTCTGTAATTTCAACCACTTTCTGTGTTTAAAAGGTAGTGATAAGAAACCTATTAACTGGTAAGACATTTCACTGTACTCTGAGATTGTCCTAAGAAGTAAATTAATGTAATTATTCAATTATTTTTTTCTATTAAATCCAAACCAATCACTTTATTCCTTAGGAATGTTTCTATCAGAAATAATATCTAAATTTTACTTATGTATTTTACTACTGTGTCCTTAAATAATTGAAAATGACCATCTTGACATATGATAGTTTTCAAAGAATGACTGGAAGTTGAATTTTCATGATGAAATATAATTTGCCCATGGAGCTGGGGAACCTAAGTCAAATTTTTGAGATTATTATTTTTTTTTTTTTTTTGCGCTTGGAATTGAACCCAGGGGCTCTTCATCACTGAACTACGTCCTCATCCTTAGCCTTTTTTATTCTTTCATTTATTTATTTATTTTTAGTTGTAGGTGGACATAACATCTTTGTTTTTATTTATTTTTGTTATGTGGTGCTGAGGATTGAACCCAGGGCCCCACATGTGCAAGGCAAGTGCTCTACCACTGAGCCACAACCCCAGGCCCCTTTTTATTCTTTTTTAAAATTTTGAGATAAGATCTCACTAAGGTGCCAAAGCTGGCCTCAAATTTGTGATCCTCCCGCCTCAGCGTCACCAATGGCTGTGTTCCACTATGTCTGGTTCTAAGCCAAACTTCACAGTTGCATAAAGGTATCACTAGGAGCAGCCTGCATGTGATTCACTCATCCTTACATTTATCCATTCTAGTTAAAATGGACTCTTTAAGATTCTGCAGATAAATTAGCGAATTGAAATTTTATACAGTTTATACCCAAACTGGTGAAATATTTTTCTTAAGAACAAGTTAGTGAGTGTAATAACTAAGTTCTCTGAACTGAAAGGACAATAGCCCCTCCCCCCAGAGTGTTATTACTTTCCATAAATTACTATAACAAAGATCCACCATTGGAGGTCTTAAACAGCAGTCATTCATCATTCCCACTTTTCTAGCAGAATTCGTCAAAGATCAAGAAGTCAGTAAGTTCGATTACTCCTGAATAAATATCTGTTCCATGTCTTTTAAGTAATTTATGGTGGTTGCCAGGAATATTTTGGCTTGTGGATGTATCATTCTGATCTGTACTTTCATCTGCACTTGATGTTTTTGCTGTATATATCTGTCCACATACACATTTTATTTTTTTAATAAGGACCCCAGTGGTCATCTTAATGATTTCATTCTAATTAATTGCATGTACCATGACCCTATTTCTAAATAAGGTCACTTTTTTAGGTATTAAGGGTGAAGAAATGAGCATAAATATCTGGAGTGCTACTGTTCAACCCTTGATAGTTTACTGTTCATCCTACAAATGCCTATTCCCACATACAAAACACATTCATCTCATCTCAACAGCCTCCAGTCTTCACTATTCAACAGAATTAACCTAGTCCAAACTCTAAACCAAACATCATCAGCATAGGTAGGAATAAGACTCAAGATATGGTTAATCCCACAGCAAAAATCTTCTCCATCTCTGAAAAATTTTTAAAAGATCAGTTATAATCCTGTTACCCACTTCCAAAATTTTATAGCCTGACAGGCATAAAGATAGGTATTTCCATTAAAAAAGGGAGAAATTAGAAGAAGAAAGTATGGGTCCCAAATGATCAAAAAATTAGCTGGGAAAACTTCACTAGAGTTTGTAGGCTTGGGAATGATGCTCTGACTCCACGCTCTAGTACTTCTGTACATACTGGCACTGTTCTCTGAGATAGTGAATGACTATGGACACTAATGTCATTCACAAGTGGTTGTCCAGAAACACCCTGTGCTTTCCTCATTGGTTCTGGTGGTGTGCGAAAACTGTTTGATGTCCTTTGACTTACAGATGCATCACTCCAATCTCTGCCTTTGTGATTACACGGTATTTTCCATGTGCATGAGTTTTTTTAAAGGCACAGTCACATTGGATTATGGCTACCCTAATAACTTCAGATTATCTTGTTTAGCTTCAAAGGCTCTATTTCCAAGTGAGTTTGCATTCATAGGTCATGCAGCTTAAGACTTCAACATATATTTGGGGGATATAATTTCACATTCAATGGGAAAATACTATTCATGACAAATGGTAGTGAGATAACTAGTGAGTAACCTGAATATGAGTTAATGAAATTGGTCCATTTTCACACACATATACAAAATTAATCCCAAATGGATCAAAATCCTAAGTGTAAACTCTTAGGAAAAAAGGTATAAATCTCCAGGATGCTGGATTTGGCAAATTCTGGATCTACCTGTGATTAAAATGGGCTCGAGCTAACCTAGTTAAGCACATTTCTTTCGGTCATGCTTTGGTAGCTAACCCTCATAGGTTATAAAAACAGTTTCATACACAAAAAGTTGGGTTTCATACACAAAAAGATTGATGGGTGTTAATTACATAAGCTTTTGTTATCAAGCAAATATAGGGTCCTGTCATCTGCTACTCAGGCTCTAGGAATCCCAGCTCTATAAGGTTTTAGGTACTTAGATGATCATAATGCTGGAAGGATTGATTGTGTCAAACACACAGGTACAGGTGCAGAAGTTCACTGGTTTTGTAGCCAGAATTCTTCAGGATTCTCAACCATATTCAGAAATATTCAAGAAATAGTCAAGAAACCAACCAAGCTACCCATTTAGTAGGTTCTTATACCTTTTACCAAAGGCAAGGGAACTTATCTAAAATCATATAATTTGTGACATTTATTTTTACCATTAGCAATATTCATAATATTGGGTTGATTTTCACAGGTTTTTTTTTTTTTTAGAAATTCTGACATTATTATCTAACTCATAAAATGCTCTTCTTGATGGAGAGGAGAGTGAGAGGATTGAAGTACCTGCTTCTGGAGAGTGAGTTCCTTATTAGAATTTCCTCTGGCCACCCCCAGAGTACCCCTTTCTTCATAAGAATGCTGGCAGAGCCTGGACTCTGCAAACAAATCCCAAACATGACATTGTCACTTCCAAAATTTTTATAATATAGTATTCATATTTGCATGTCATAACCTCTATTCTAAAGCCATATATGATCGTTAATTAATCAAGATTTAGATTTCATAAAGCTGGATATAAATCTTGTCTCTAATATTCATTATTTCTGAGATTTTAAAAAGATTTTTAACCTCTATGTACCTCAATTTTCTTTTGTGTGAAGGGGGAGAGAGAATAACAACTTCATGACTCTGTTATGAAGAGTGAATGCGATAACCTACATAAAGAACACAGATTTTAGAATCAGCATCTTGTAACTGCTCAAAGTATAAATATAGTTATTGAAATATAATTATTGTCATTGTCATTCCACATTCTATGCAGAGTTTTGAATGTCTGCTCTGATCTATATGTAGCCTGTTAAGGGAAACCCCAGTTCAAAGAGGTATGAGAGATACCTTATAAAATATGTATCATGCACTGGAGGTCCTGTGGATCAGTTCTGAAAGTCTTGGGTCAAGAAGGATCTTGATGTCTGAAATTTGGAAATCATCTGTATCCTATCAATCACTAAAGCAAGAGTAAATCCGGGTAAATTAAGGAGGAACTGGTGTGAAGGACACATACACCTGTGGGGTTTCATGATACTATATTACAGTATTTAGTGCCGCTTATATGGATATATTTAGCTGGTCTTAATTTAGAGAGTAGTGAGGCTATTTATAATGAATTCAAGCATTTATAAACATGATCTCTTTATCAGAACGTACAGAATGTTAGCAAGGGTACAATTACAGAACTATATGAGGAGGCAAATATAATGGGATCATGCAGTTGGTCAAGTAAGAGGTCAGTTGACATGACAGCTTCATGGAAAAAGTTTTCTAGAATAGTTAGAATAGAATAGTATAGAAAGAGTTTTATAGCTGGAAGTGTGAGAGGAAATGGGTTCTTGACTTTATATTATAGAAAATGGAGCAAAAGAGGAACAAAAGAAAAATGTTAAGAGAAAATGCCCCGAGACCGTGGGACTCCTAGCTAGGTCCCCAGTACTCTCTCTACAGACAACCTGATAGATATTTCCTCATTGGAACTGCATCCACAGTAGTGTAGATTTTGAGATCTGCTTGAGAACTTCAGGAATCACTATCTTACAAGCGCAGGAGGGCATATTAGTAATCCTCTCCAGAGACTGAACTACAGGATGTTGTGCAAGGCTAAGAAAATGAAATCGTTTGAAAAAAAAAAAAAAAAAAAACAGCACAAATTTGGGTCACTTGAATCTTTGATTAGTGCCAGCTGTTTCATGCTGTCCTTAGACAGTTCTCTCCCTCATCTGCCTTCCTCCCAGGGAACGAGTAGTTATGTGGCAATCTTGAGACTCTTCCCACCGATTTCCAAACTTTCTATTTCATTAGGCAGGGGAAACTAGAGTTTCTTCTCATAAATATGTTACAGATAATGAAGAATGGTGGTGGAGTTATCTTCTTGTTCTTTTTATTGTGTTGAAGACTGATAGAAGTTCCATCATTAGCAGCTTCTTGTCTAGCAGATGGGTCCCTAGGCACCAAAGCCCCCTATGAGAGTGTCAAATGGGAAAGGTGAGTTGCTCAATGACTTCCTCCTTTGCTCTTCCCAGAGTGCCAGTGGAGAGATGGATATTGGTTGAAGCATCTATTATTACCAATTATTACCAATTCTTTACTGCACCTCCTGAATAGAAGGAGATCAGCTTTGAAGTTGCTTGTAATTTCCATAGTACGTGACACTTTAAAGTTATTGATAGCTGACACATAGGGTATAAACTCAATATCATTTTTGAATTCTTCTTGGAATACCTGTAAATAAAATTTTGCCCTAGTTGCTCTTACTTGTGACTAAGATCCATGATTTCAATAATTAATTTCCTTGCCTTTCTGAATTAAAGACAGTTACCACAAGTGAGTCATGGACTCAGCACTTCAGGAGTGAGGCCTTTAAATTCTGGAAGAGCATTGAGGCTCCAAAGGCTCAAATACCTGATATATACTTTTGAGGGGCCATTTTTATTTAATATCAATACTTTAAAATACTGTGGGAAATTGCATTTGAAATTGCAATAAATGGGCCAATTCACAAAAAAAAAAAAAAAATATGAGGCAAACCAGGGAGAATGTTATCTGACTCCCATAGGTACTCTGGGTTTTCATGATAGTTTATTAAAGACTAGTCTACTGGGGCTGGGGTTGTGGCTTAGGGGCAGAGTGCTCACCTAGCATGTGCAAGGCCCTGGGTTCAATCCTCAGAACCACATAAAAATAAATAAAAGCCCCCACCCCCCTCGCCTGCCAGGTAGGCGGAACGGTGACCACCGGCAGAAAAGGCCCAGTGGCCCGTGGCGGGACAGAGCTTCCAATCACTCCTGCAAGGTAGGCGGGCCTGCGACCCACCAGCAGAGGAGGAGCAGCGGCCTGCTGAGAGGCAGAGCCGCCCCCTCCCCCTGCGC
>NW_026000019.1:29498287-29714923 GCF_001458135.2 Marmota marmota marmota
GGAGGGGAGGGGAGGGGGGATAGTAGAGGATAGGAAAGGCAGCAGAACACAACAGACACTAGTATGGCAATATGTAAATCAATGGATGTGTAACTGATGTGATTCTGCAATCTGTATGTGGGGTAAAAATGGGAGTTCATAACCCACTTGAATCAAAGTGTGAAATATGATATATCAAGAAATTTGTAATGTTTTGAACAACCAACAATAAAAAATTAAAAAAAAATAAAATAAAATAAAAATAAATAAATAAAATAAAGGTATTGTGTCCAACTAACTACAATTAAAAAATAAATATTAAAAAATAAAAGACTAGTCTACTGCTTCTATGATACATTGAGCTGATCTTATTAAGGTTAAGAGTAGAGAGGAAGAAGAGGGAGGTCAGAGAGGATCCTAGTCCAGAATCCACAAAGGAGAAACGTGATCATGACTCCTAAATCTCCTTTACTTTATAAGAAAACAAAGTATGTGGTGTGTGCCCTCTGATGTTTCTTCCACCAGATAATATACAACTTAATGACCCAAATTAAAAAAAAAAAAAGTCAGAAAAATTCTCCCAAATCCATCCTCTTCAAGTGGTACTAAAGGATCAGTGTGCATTGGCCAGCTTAGCACCTGGGTCTACTGGGGTGGCCTGGACCCTGGTGATGGCCTGGTGTGGAGGCAAGGATGGAGCGTGTGCCATTGTGTCCTGTCTGGAACCCACGACTGTAGATGAAAATCTGGTGCCAGTTGTTATATGAGGCCTTACTTGGGTCTCAGGACCATGGGGCTGACCTGGAACCTGGGTCCACAGAGGCGGTCCTTGAGCTTGGGCCTACGGGAACCAATCCAGGGCTGGGTCTACTGGAATGGGCCTAGACCTTGGGTCTTTTGAGCTGGTCTGTGTCCTGAGTGTGCAGGACCATAGGACTACAGTGACTAGACTGTGACCACATAGTGCCTGGTTGCCAGCCTTTTGCCTAAATGACCTATGTGCCTGGTTGCCAGCCTTTTGCCTAAAGCTGTGGGTACCAATCTGATGCTGCCTTGGGTCTGAAGCTGTACATGGGGCCAACCTGGCTCTGGACTGGTCTGAAACCTCGTGTGGGCTTAAAGGCGGTTGCTGCTCTTTGTGGCTTGGCATTGACCATGCCTAGGGTCTCCATCTACAGAGGTCGGCCTGGAGGCTGTGTGTGTGGGTACCAGCTGATGACTATGGCTCAGGGGTCTGCCTGGTGCTGGGATTGGTCGAAGCTTCGGGCTTGGGGATCCAGGTAGTGCCAGGGGCTGTCCAGAGCCTAGTGCTTTGGTTCATGGCTACTGGCCTGAAGTCTGGAGCTGTGGTCACCTGGCCAGTGTGGTTTGATTGGACAGGCCTGGCATTGAGGTCTGAAACACAGTCCAGTGCTCATGTTCTCCTTCCCCTTTGTGGAGTGGATCACTCTCCGTACTGGACTGCCTGAGAACAGGGCGGGCGGGAAGATGCAAGGAGATGTAAAACAGCCCTTCCTGCTCTCTTCATTGAATTTCTGTTCTACTCCTGGGTGCTTAATATTTAAGGATTTTCTAAGTATTTTTATTAATGTATTTCTGTTTGTTCATAAAGCATACTGCATAACATTTCAGCCTTGTAAAGTGTACCGAGTCTTCTATTTCACCAGTATCTTTCTCTGTCCTTCTCGGGCTTTTGTAAACATTTTCACTGTGTTTTGGTTTTCAGCAGTTTGGCTGTGATGCTAATGGTTTGATGTTTTTTTTTGTTTTTTTGGTTTTTTTTTGTATCTTGATTGCTTAGAGTTGATTGATTCCTGTTTTTCAGTAAGTCAATGGCTCTACATGTATGTAATTTTTAGCATTATCTTTTTAGAAATCTTTTCTTCTTTCATTTTCTTGAGTTTAAAAATACTTCAGTGAGTTTTACTTTTTTTTTAATTTTTTAAGTTATATATGGAGATTCCTCTTTCTTTTTTTTTTTAATTTTTATTAGTTATTGACAGACCTCTATTATTTTATTACTTATATGTGGTGCTGAACATCGAACCCAGTGCCTCACACAGGCTGGGCAAGTGCTCTACCACTGAGCCACAACTCCTTCCTTCCTTCCTTCCTTCCTTCCTTCCTTCCTTCCTTCCTTCCTTCCTTCCTTCCTTCCTTCCTTCCTTCCTTCCTTCCTTCCTTCCTTCCCCTTACTGGCATAAGAGGGTTCTGTTATTTTTGCAATGTTCATTTACCTTCAACTTTTTTCTCTCTGTACCTCTGAATAGACAGTATAACAATTTTTACTTACTCTGTCTTCTGCAGTCTTCAATTTGCTCTTAAGCTAATTCAGTTAAGTTTTAAATTTTAGTTACTAAAATGTTCTGTTCCGGAATTTCTATTCACCTCTCATAATTTCCACTTCTCTTGTTTAGATGTTCACTTAATGTTATAACATATTTAACTCTAATTATTTTAGCCTGTCTTACTTTTCATTTTTGCACATATGGACAGTATCTGCTGGAAATCTTTGACAAACATAAGACCTAGGCCATCCCAGGATCATTTTATATTGGCTAAAAGATGGGCCTAGTGATTTTAGAGTATGTATTTAAATTTTTAATAATGTCTCAGGAAAACTTTGGATCATTTTTGAAATCTGCCATTTTTCAGGTACTGATTCTGGCTATTTTTTTTTCATAGTTGTTTTAATTATTGTCTGAGCATTCACAATTGTAAGTTTATTTTTTATTTCTTATTACAGTTAATTGATATGAATCCTAAAAAATTTCTTTGCTCAATATTACTTCAGTAGAACTCAGACTATCTGAATCAGTTGAGGCTCAATTTCAGGCTTTGTTAGGATAGACAGAGACAGTTGTTAGTCTGCTATATAACCTTTGCTCTTCTTTTATTTTTCCTTAAAAATGTTTACAGTTAACATTTATTTTGGGCGCTGGGGTTGTGGCTCAGCGGTAGAGCGCTGGCCTCACATGTGCAAGACCTTGGGTCCGATCCTCAGCACTACGTAAAAATAAATAAGTGAAATAAAGGTATTGTGTCCAACTACAACTAAAAAATAAATTTTAAAAAAAATTTATTTTTTAAAAAAATTTATTAGTTCTTCTTAGTTATATATGGCAGTAGAAATCCTTTTTGATACAATTACACAAGCACAGAATATGGAATATATCTTATTCTAATTAAGACCCCATTCTTATGGGGTTCTATTGTGAACTGAGCTGTTATAACCATTGATGTGGTTATATGTCAATCCTAAGATGTAACTTTCCTGTTTTGTTAGTTTGACACCCAGTTTTTACCAGATGGGTCACTATTCCAGCAATATCCTGTATTTTCCGCACTATTTTCACATTTACCTTTCTTTTCTGTTCTCAACCCCAAAGCAGATGCTCTCTGTAGATGTCACATTTTCTCATCCCTTAGATGTGCAACCGCAGGACTCAGCTAATAAGTGGGATCCGTCTCTGTATTTCTTCCTTTTCTCAAGATGCCAGCTTTAGGTGTCATGAGAAGTGGTACTTTCCTCTTATGCCCAGCGTGACTGCCACGATTTCCCAAATGCCCATTAGCCTTATCAGAAAATCTTCCCAGGTATCTGGGAGAGTTGTAGAGCTTGCTTTGTGAATTTGAGCTCTTATCTTTAAGTTGTATATTGTTCAAAGCATGAGAACTGTCAATTCATGTTATTTTGTTGAATTATATTATTGCTATGGTGTTATGGTTTGGAAGTGAGGTGTCCCCCCAAAGCTCATGTGTGAGACGATGCTTAGAGGTGAAAATGGGGGCTGGGGACATGGCTCAAGCGGTAGCGCGCTCGCTTGGCATGCGTGTGGCATGGGTTCGATCCTCAGCACCACATACAAACAAAGATGTTGTGTCCACTGAAAACTAAAAAGTAAATATTAAAAAAAAAAAAAGAGGTGAAAATGGCTTAGAGGTGAAGTGCCTGTGTTATGAAAGCCTTAACACAATCAGCGTGTTGATGTCTGATAGGGATTAACTGAGTGGTAACTGTAGGCTGGATGTGGCTGGAGGATGTGGGCCCCTGGGGGCATGCCAAAGGAGCAGACATTTGGTGAGCTGAGTTGAGTCTCCCTCTACTTCCTGATCATCATGTGAGCACTTCTTTCTACCACATTCTTCTGCCACCATGTTCTACCTCACCTCAAGCTCCAAGGAATGGAGCTGGCTGTTTATGGACTGAGACTTCCGAAACTGTGAGCCCCCAAGTAAAGTTTTCCTCTTTAAAATTGTTCCGGTCAGATCTTTTAGTCACAGCAGTGAAAAAGCTGACTAAAACAGTGGATATGCTACTCTTCTATCACCAGAAAAAAAAGACAGTAGCTACATTTTAAATATTGACTTTATACATTTTATTTCTATAGGCAATACTTACTGTCATGTAGAGTAGGTTTTATTGTAAAACCTAAATTCTTTTCTCTTGACCAACAGAACCCTTTCTCAGGGTACAAGCTTGCCAAGCTTAGATGGATTTAGGAATAACTCTGAAAAATCACAATCAGAATGCCGACCCCAAGGCTGATAACCTGTGCTCCACCCCTCATGCCTCACAGCACACAAATCAACCACACCAAAGCAGTGCACTATTGCATTAAAGAGAACATATCTGGCAGTTTGTGGGAAAGATATCCTTTTTTTTTTTTTTAGAGGAGAAAAAGTTTATTTGGGGCTCATAGTTTCTCCTGTCTCAGTCCATGGCTGGACAACTCCATTGTTCAGGGCCTGAGATGAACAGAACTTCATGGCAGAAGAGCTTGGTAAAGGAAGGCTATTCAGCTTATGGCATCCAGGAAGAAGCCAGGGACAAATATACTCCAAGGTCATATTCCCAGTGACCTACTTCTTCCAGCCACACCTACAATTACAAACCTGTAGTCCATTCAGCTATCAGTGGATTAATTCAGCAAATGGATTAATCCACTGATTATGTAAAAACCCTAATCATGATCTAAAATCCTTCCTCTGAACCTTGTTATATTGAGGATCATACTTACAAAGCATGAGGTTTTTATTTGGGGGCAGGGGTACTCTTAGATTGAAACTATAATATCCTTTTAAAGATTTTTTTATTTGAATTTTTACATTATGAATATTATAAAAGCAAAAAGTAGTTTTACAGAAAGGAAAATAATAAGAAAGTTTTATAAAAGAAAATAACAATTCAAATGTAAAACTCTTAATATGGTTGGGTATTGCCCCTGATGCTATTGTTTACATGAAAGTCTCAACTTTAATCGTATCACTGTTGAAGACACTGAAATGATTTATAGGGAAGTTCTGTACTTCAAGTTCCAGGCTTAAATTAGCATTGCTTTCTCTCTTCTTGTTCTTTGCGCTCTTGATGACCTTGAAGAGAGGTAAAGAAGACACAGTGAGATCCCAGCCATCGAGGAAAAGCCCTGCATTTCTGTGGCCCGTCAGTGTCTGTTCATCTCATGGGCCACACCAGTCCCTTCCCTTCTCTCAAAGGCTGTTGATTTTTGCTCACTTTTCTTCTTTATGGTATTATTCAATATTAAGTGAGTCCTTTCCCGTCATCTGGAGCCTCATGACCATCGTGGGTGTATTTGAACAGGACAGGAGTTCCTCAAAAGTGGTGAAGGGGAACTATAAGTAAAGAGGAAGAGCTACTTTAATCAGCGTGCAGCACTGATTGGATCAGAAAAGGGGAAGGAGGCGACCTAAAGAATTGTTTCCTCGGTGCTCTCCTCTGATTAGCAGGTAGAGGTAGAATACATGGGTTCTTGCATTAAGGCATGTCTCTGTGTCACAATCCATCAATATTTCTACTTGAACTGTTTATATGTGAGTTTAGCTCTCATTAGTTTTATCAAGAATCTCCTGGTGGACCCTTGTGTGGGTTGGTATGTGGGAATGTGTTTGTTTGGGTCTGAGACAGAGAGCATGATACCATGTGGAATCAACCAGCTATTTTGCTATGGGCCGGGACACGCATTTCCCTAAAAGATAGCACCTTTTGCTTTAAGATGAAGTTATTCCAAATCCCTGGGGATCCCTTGGTCATCTGTGTCTGGCATGAGCTATGTTGACCTTCTTCCTCTTTCAACTTGTTTTTATTGCCTATTTTTCTATTTTCCATTTCACCTTTGACCTCCCTGTTTGCATTTGTTCACTCTCATTGGTAGTATCCTTTATCTCCAGCCACTCCTGTCTTTCTTATGACTCTTTCTTCACTGTTTGATAGTCTCATTCATCTCGCCTAAGAATCTGCTTCTGGAACCAGACAGCCTTGGCTGGATCTCAGTTCCTCCGTTTATAGGCTATGTCAGAGCACGTTACAGCTTCTGAGTGTCAGAATCTACATCTATGAAATGGGTACAATTACTATAGCTCTATCATGGTTTCAAATCTCAGCACATAATGAGTATTCAGCAGGTATTTTCTATTAATATAAGTGCAATGTTATTATACTATTATTTATTTTTGATATTATTATCCAAAGGAATGATTTTAGCATGTATCTCTAAACTTAAAAATATGTACATCTCTAGCACAAAATTACTGTTTGGTTCTACAGATGTACATCCAGATCTACAGATCTTCATATTGATCAATGGATATTTCTTGGCTATCATATAGACAGCTCAAATCAACATGCTTTCATTTCCCAGCACATGTTTTTCCCCTGCATTCTCCTTGTTAGTGATTTGCAGAACCATTTAACATTATCTTGGAATCATGCTTGAATGTTCCTTGAATCTTTTCTTTCTCACCATCAGCACTTAGTCACAAACTCATAATCTTCCTGCAAAAGACACTTTTTCCCTCCATTAGTTCCAAACTTATTTGACTTTCCCTTTGTCCTGAGCAGTTTATAAATCATTGCCTTGAGCTATGTGAAACCCTGGATGACAAAGTGCTGTTTCTGGGATCCACGTGGTTACCAGGGGAATGCCCAGATTTGCAAGATGACTTCCGTTGACAGGGGAAATTCTGTGCTTGTCATTGAATTCACTAAATCAAAAAGTCAGGATTTTAAATCCCAGCCCAGAGATGGATATAATCTATTAAGCCCCAAACATGTGGTTTTCCCCCATTTCATCCTGTTTATCTCAAGAAGTTCTTCACACTGAAACTCTTTGTTGTTCCTAACTATAAAATAAACACACAGGCTTTCCTTCCTTTGTTAGATCCAGTTTCTACCAGAACTGGTCACCCACTACCCGCCCCCCAATCCCCCTCCACCCCCGCTTTTCTCTTTTAAATGAGTCTTTGTCTTATTTTTATAATTTCTACTTATTTTTCTCAATCTGGCTCACCGCCTGCATTCAGTTAACCGTCCATCCACTGGGACAAGGACACCCCCCTTCTTTTAACTTGTACAACCCATGTTTATTGAGGTGCTCTTCACTTAGCAAAAATATACATATCTTAGCTATACAGCAGATCTCCCCTTCTTAAATAGAATTCTGAAATATCCTCCTGTGGTGTTTTGGTAAACTAGCTGCCTGCTTTTTCAAAGCCCTGATATATATATATATATATATATATATATATATATATAGCTTTTGCAGATTTTGGTGGCGTGAGTACATCTGACATTGCTAATTACAAAATGCCAAAGTTTTAATAAACACTTTTAAAAATTTCTGGTTATTTAACAAACATAGTATATGAGCAGATACTAGATGTCACTGCTTCTGATTCTGTAACAATGGTCCACTTCACTTTTTGAATCTAGCCCGCCTTGCTCTGAGGAGACATTTCCTCTCCTCCTTCTCCCCCTCCCTAACCTGGGGGTGGGGAACAAGATTATCTTGAGTTCCGGAGGATCCACCAAGTGAATATCTCCCAAAGTAACAAGTGAATCCTCACATATCATCAGGGTGCCTGGGACCCCCTGTCAGGGTACACCTGGAATATAGCCTTTGAATAGCTCCTTTGAAATCCCCCTGTTCCTTCTGATGGGCAGCATCACAGCCTCTGGGACAGGAGTCCCCTGTGTTTCTCCTTTACCAGCAAAGCAATAAAACTTTTTTTTCCCCTTTTTCTCAAAATCATGTCCTCATTATTGAATTGGCATCGGGAACAAGGACCAAGCTTTTGATTACAATACCTGTCTCCAAACCTAGTTTCTTTCTAAGGTCTTTCTAACATGGTTACCAGAATCTTTCTTTTTGCAAAAATGTCAAAGTCCTCAGGCTGTTTTGTTTCAGAGCTTCCCATCAGATCTATATATCTCCATGTGAGAGGAGATAGGAAGAATCGGGCATTCTTAAAATCTTACAAATGTGACAGTGGTCCCTTCACCTTCTGAATATAGCCCTATTGCTCTAAGGTTTATTTTTTAAAAGAACATGTTTGGTTTTGTTTTTATCCTCTCTTCTAACCTCTCCCCCTCCCCTAACAAGATTAGGGAGACAGTGTTACCCTTTCTTCCCCTAGTTAATTGACCTTGAACACACCTGCTACAGGAAGGAGGTGCCTGCTGAGGAGCTGGGAAGTGAATAACTCCCAAATTAACAAGTGAATTCTAACATGCTATTGGGGCGCCCTGGGTCCCCCTATCAGAGCACATCTGGAATGTAACCTTGAAGAGTTCCTTTAAAACCCTCTGTCCCTCCTGATGGGAGAGTCACACACAATTAAAACAGCATTTATTGGTATTGGGGATAGACGGTTACACACCTTTCAGTGATTTTCACAATTAATTTCCTATTTTATATTTCTGACAAAAAACAAACAAACAAAAACATTTACCTAGCATTTTTTTTTTTAAATTATTTGGCCTCATCTTCCTATGGTGTTCCACATCTACTGAGTTTGAGCTCTGCAGAATTTATAGAGCTAGTTTATACTTTAGAGAATTTGCCTTAGTCATTTTCCCCTGGATTAGAAAAATAATACCTATCTAGATTAATTTCTCATCATGTCCTAGCAGTGAGATAAATAACATACATTCATTTTCTCCCTTAATGTTCAAAACAACCCAAGAAAGTGGAGTGCTCCATTATTTTAGCAGACCAATTACACTATTTCCCCCAAATCAGTCAACTGGTGAGTGCTGAAGGCAGGATTCAAATCAGATGTGTCTTATTTAAAACCCTTGTTCTAGATCATTATTGAAAATGACTTCTTAATTTCATGAGATATTTTATTATTCAGCACAATTATAATATTCTTTTGAAACCCATACAAATGTCATTTCCTTAGTATCTTTTTTTCTTTCTTTCATTTTTTGGTACTGGGGATAGAACCCAGGGGCACTCTACCACTGAACACGACCCCAGGCCTTTTTATTTTTTATTTGACACAAGGTCTCACCAAGTTGCCAAGGCTGGCCTCAAACTTGTGATCCTCCTGCCTTAGCCTCCCCAGTTGCTATGATTATAGGCATGAGTCACTGCACCTGGTTCCATTTCCTTAATATCTTGTGAAACAAGAAAAACCTTCTACTCAGAAACGAGGGCGAGGGCATTATTTGAATCCTCTTACCCACTGAACTGTTCACGTAGCACACTAGGAAGATGGTTTCTCAAATGCTAAAAAAACCTGATTTCCCTTTTGGCAAACTTATGCTCTGTCTAGTTCCTACCTTAATGAAACTGTGATCTCCACACACCAGTGTTAGCTTCTTGTTGATTGTTCTCAGTTGAAAGCAGAAGAGTCGAAGTTTATTCCCTTCATCACACTGGATATTGTGCCATTTCCCACTCCCCATCACATCTATCTTTCCTGTATTATCTTGTATTTCATAGATTGTGTTCTTCTTGTTCACTTTTTTCTGTGAAAATGAAATGAACATTCAGTTTCAGAAAATACGTCATATGTTTAAGAAAACTTTTGCGACAAAGTCAATACAAAATGTAAGAAGTCGATTATAGGCATAGATCTACATGTAGCTTGGCAAGATCTTCTCAAATAAAGTTGCTTTTCTTTGCCTGTTTTCCTAATTTTTGCTTTTCTTCTTCTAGGCATTTTCTAACAATTCTAGAACAATGAATTTTCTTCCTGGTCTCTAATGCTTCCTCCTCAGGAATAGATTTGATTCCTTTTAGAAAACCTGGAATTAATGTGATCATAGGTCTGGTGAACTTCTATGGCTCCTCTGTTTATGCAGATATAAATGGACATTTGTTACTACTGTTCAACAGGGGATCTATATAACAATGAAGTTCTAGTGACTTCCTAATGCTTTTTGAAACCTTCTCCATTGACTTATTTTTTTCCAATAACATTATTCCAGGTAACCTATGTTCCTCACTTCATACTGCATAGAGTCTCACACATTAAGCTGTTATTCATCAACTTTATAATCGCATAAATAAGGATCTTCTCTTAAAAAGGGTATAATAAATAATCAATATAAAATGAAGAGGCAATATTAAAAGACAGGCATATACAGTTATAAAGCATTTAAGTTTATAAGATGTTAGTTGAGTTTCACAAAAGTTTGTTAATTTTTTTATCGATTGAATGCAGAATACTGATGCTCTGGATTTGAGCATTGATCTGTCAGTGAAATGTCTGTATTATTTTTTTTAGATGAGGAGATTAGATTAACTTGCCTTTCAAATATCATGCCATACAATAATTCTAAATTGTTCAATAAACTCTTCATGAATTATCGATGAAATAAGTAAAATACAACAGATATGACTGAATGATTAGATCATTGCCTATTAAATGTTTTTGCACTCAGGAGAATATAATCAATCCATTTATTCCTCTGAATGCATGTTACAAGCAGAATTCATCCTTTTTTGGGCGATCCATTCGTCAAACAAAAGGAAAGGGGAAAAAGAAGGAAGGAAGGAAATAAGTGAGGAATTATATAGTTGCAATAGAGTTCAAAGGAATAAGACTCCAAGAATATCTTTCTGTGCCATGCATTGTCCTTGCTCACTGTGACTGTGGATAGGTAATGATAACTAGGGAAATGAGACTTCTTAGTGAAACTTTTGCAAAGAATTTTCTGGGAGGAATTTTGGGAAATAGTAGGTTAAAAGGTCACCTAGTCCTATTTCCCCTTCTGTGTCTGTAGTCGGGGTAGAATCCTAGGATCCAACATTTAGCCAGTAAGCAGACATTTAATTTCAAATGTTGGTGGAGAAAAATAAAAAAGCAATTATAAAAAAAAGAAAAAAAAAAACTTACCGTATGTAGCATAAACAACCCATACACTAATGTTCCTGGTGCTTGTTTATGAAGATGATCGATCTTGGGAGTTTCATTTGCTCTCTTGATAACACTGTTGGGGACCTCGATCTTTTGGTCAAGACCAGCTTCAGACACAACTGATACGTCATTTACCTCCAGGATTCCTTTGCACTCAAGGTAATTAGAGATAGTAATGACCTTATTTTTTGTAAATTTCTCTTTCAGGTTGGTGTTGAAAACCTTCACTTGGAAAAACTGATTCTCAGTAGCCACTGTGGCGTGGAACATTGAACTTTTCCCCTCTTCGGCAGACTCATATTCAAATGGGTCTGTTGCTTTCAGCACCATCACGATCATTGGGCCTTTGTGGAGGACACTTCTTCTGGAAGCCAAATGACATTGGGCCTTTTTCTGATGCTAGGTTGAACAGACACAGGGAAATAAATCTACAAGTTCAGGAGGAAATATAAAAATCACCTTTCAGTGAGAAAAATTTCAATCCCAACATTGGGGCCAGCAACTTTCATGAATAATTAGAGCTAGAGATATGTTAGAGAGGAAGGAAAGGTTAATGAATCCGTATAGTTTATCTAGAGGAAGTATGAAGCAGCCGACAGCAGGCGTGGAAGTTAAAATGCTCCCACTGAAACAGAATGATCTTTCCAAAGCAAAGCAGGACCCTCAGCATGAACAGTACAGGTGGGAGATGATGAAGACATTTTTATGAAGCACTGAACTTATAGATTGCAATATAATAAGTAACAAATTCAAGTCTATTCTTTATTTACTTAAGTGACACCCCCCAATACAAAAAAAGAAAAAAAAGGAAAAAAGAAAAAAAGAAATTGAGTAGTGTTGAAAACGGAGAAGGATGATTATCAGGTTAACAATCTCAAAAGTTTTTGGTTACCAGTAGAATACTCAGGGCCATTTTGAGAGTTCAAATTGTAATAGCTCTTCCCAGGAAATAATTGTCTATTACAAGTGCTGAGAAAGGCATTGGCTGGCTTGAAATCTCCTATTTTTAAATAGGCTTAGGCAGAGGTATTCTGTTCAGAGCCATATCCTTAAACCAGGTAGATAGCTTTCCTTAAAACCAGGGATAGACTCCAATCTCTTTTCTCCACAGTGGTCTGGGCTCACTGAATTTCAGCAGAGTGTTTTAACAGAGAGGAAGTTGGCTGATCTGTAAGAGAAAGTGTGTGGGGAAATAATAGGCTCTGAACTTCACAGGTGCAAGTATATAGAGATGTTAATTGTCCTCACTTACCAAAGCACTGCAAATGCTCTGCCCTGGTAGTACACTATGCACAGTATTCACCTGAGGGTGATTGGACTTGGATTTGACTTTTTATTAGTGTAACCAATTACTCTAGCACAAGGAATGCTTTTCTTTTTTTTTTCTTAATATTTACTTCTTAGTTTTCGGCGGACACAACATCTTTGTTTGTATGTGGTGCTGAGGATCGAACCAGGGCTGCCCACATGCCAGGCGAGCGCGCTACCGCTTGAGCCACATCCCCAGCCCCACAAGGAATGCTTTTCCAAGAGCAACA
The DNA here is from genome assembly GCF_001458135.2 of Marmota marmota marmota. Taxonomy (NCBI): domain Eukaryota; kingdom Metazoa; phylum Chordata; class Mammalia; order Rodentia; family Sciuridae; genus Marmota; species Marmota marmota. Next base: position 29,510,971 of record NW_026000019.1, read on the forward strand.
TTGTTAGTAGTATTGACTCAGACATAAGAAAAGCATTACTAACAACAAGATTCAAATTGACAAGAAAATTGTAGTGCATGCATAAAAGAAATGATTCAACACTCTACTGGACATAAAGGACTTCCAGTGGACACAGTACAAGCATGTCCATGAGAAGGGCACTGTGGTTGGGATAGTGGAATATCAATCTATAGAAAATTATTTTTAAGACAAATTACATTTATGCATGTCAACATTATATAGTCATTAAATAACCACTTATATTTTTATTTAAGGACTTAGAAAGGTATTCCTGATATGTTAAATGAATAAGGAAAGTAACTAAATACTAATCATGGTAGGATACTCTACTGGGAAAATTTACTATAGACTATGAAGAAAAATGTCTGATTTTTTTTTTTTTTTTTTTGGTTCTGGGAATTGAACCCAGGGCCTTGTACAAGTGAGGCAAGCGCTCTACCAACTGAGCTATATCCCCAGCTCCAAGAAAAATATCTGAAAAGACACAAAGAAAAAAGTTGGTAGGATGATAGCTAATTAAAAATTAGGTTTTTGGGTTTTTTTGCTTGACTGGTTGTAAGTAATCATGTGTTACTTGTGTAGAAAAAAAACAAGAAAGAAAGAATGTTGATGGTGTTGTGATTTTCCTTCTGTTACCCATCTTTCTTATCCAGAATCTTCAGTACATATTCTGGAAAAAAAAAATACTACCTCCCTTTAAAATAAAAGTAGATTTTTTTTATGTGTTATTAAACTGACACTGATTCTAAAACTTGTAAAAATGGAAAAGTCTGATTTGAAAGTGGTACAACTTAATCAGAGCATTCATTTGTAATAATGGTCATAACTGGAGAGGGAAAAAATTGAGATGCTATCCAAGTGAGCCCCATCATTTTTTTTTCCCCTGGTCTGGATAGAATCTCAGGCAGGAGTTCTCAAGGACAGGGTATCAATATTGGGATTCAGAGGGTGATTAGGTTTGGTCACCTAAGGGTTTTCCAGGTGGAGGAAATACATGGTGCGCAGAAATTCTGAACAAGATGGGAACATGGTGTGTGTTGAAGAAAATTTAACAGATTATTCAACTAAGAGAAGAGATGTGAAAGAGACTGGAAGAGGGGAAAGTGAACATACTCATGCACACACCTAAATCTGCTGGGTTTTACACCTCCCCCACCCTGAGATCAGCACAAGAGAGAAAACTTGCTTCAACAATAATTTCAAATTTGTCAAGTATCCCTGTGGGAGCAAAGGGTCAAGATGCAGTAATTTATATGGAAATATAAATTGGATATATATATGGAATATAATATATGGAATTATATATATAATATATAATTCCATATATATACGCCTTATATATATGGAATTATATATATATATATTTATATATATATTATATATATATATATATGCCTTAGAAAGGTGTTCCTGATATGTTAAATGAATAAGGAAAGTAACTAAATACTAATCATTGTAAGATACTCTTGTGGTAGAGTAATTGCTTACATGTCATTGGTTATATGTATTTATTCCCAAGTTGAGGTTTCCATCAGAATTTTGAGGTCTGACGTCTATATTTAGGTTGGGGAAAGTGGAACAAGAAAAGTGTACCTCTGTTGAGGGAGCTCTGAATAGAGTTGATGCTGGCATCTGAGCAGGCAGAAAATGGTCCATGCTTGCGGTCACACTGGCTAGTGTAGAACAGGAAGGATGAGTCTGATCCTCAGGCTTCTTAATTGTTTTGCTTCCAGAAATCTTATTCTTTTTGGTTTCAGTCTTTTCTAAGCTTGCTTTTTTTCTTTTCTGTAAATAGTTTAATTTTCTTTCCTGTTAATGATTCTCAGCAGCAAATGAAGTAGAACACATTTTCATTATTAGGTAGTAGGTTGATTATAAATAAAAATGTTTTTGTAGGATCTGTAGAGTGCAGTCCATCCCCTGGCCAGTTGTAAGACAGGGGCATAAACATTTTCATCAAAGGGAGAAGAAAGAGTTATAAACACCATTCCTCTAGTTACCTCTGTGGTAGAATGGGACTGACTTGGAATTAGAATTTTTTTTTTTTTTGTAAACATGGGCAAAGCATTTTTCTATCTGATTTTCAAGTTAACACCTCTCTAAAGGGAATGAAGATATATTTATGTCATGTGGTCAATTATTATGCAGTTCGGTAACTTTAAAAACTTGATGGGAAACTAATGAATAACTGTCTGATAGACTGAATGGAAAAGCCATCGCAGTTCTTCTGGGGGACTTTGAGCACACTTACCTGAGATTCAGGGGTCTTCATTGTGTCGCTGGTGATCGATGTACATGCGACAGGATCTACCTCTTGCTTCTTTTTCACTGGGGTTTTTGGTTTTACTGGGATAGAATTAATTCTCATCACAACAAATGCATTAAAAAGGAACCCATGTAAACCCAGGGCTGATGGGGTAGAATGGCTGAAGCAGTTTCCATACTATTGGCTCTCAGTTCCTGCTGTGGGGCTAGGTAGCTTGTGTCTATCTCTACTGCATTAGCTCAACCTGGCTCAAGGAGACCAGCCATCATAACCCAGGCATCCCCTTCTGCTCCTCAAAGCTTTTTTGGCTCATCCCCTGTGCAGTGTGCTAATCCTTCCTGTCCTCTGATGTACACACACTGCAGTCAAACCTTTTCCAATCCTGTCCTCCTCCTATCTCCTTTGAAAAAGTCACAGTGTTCATGATGCTGACTGGTTGATTCTGTTTTTCATACAATACATTAAAATTATAGAAACAAGTGAAAGGAAAGAGAGTATAGATTTTTGAAGTGAGATATGGTGATTGTGAACTTTGACTTTTTCATTTTTATTTAATTAAGTAACTTTACAAGACAAGAAGTTCACAAGGCTTTGGGGTCCATCTTCATTAAGAGTGTTGCCTTACCTTTGTTACGGGAGAGAATAATGATGATGGTATAGTATTGATAAACTGGTTCCAATAATTGGTTAATGGTTATATATAAAATCTAAACCATGATTTTTATACTTTTGATATTTTCTAAACTTTCTCAGGTAGTATGCCCGAAGCCTCTTTCATGAACTTCTTTTAGCTTTTGTTTTTTATTCGTAACCCAAATATACATTCTCTTCTAAATTCGACAGAGAATGCCCTGAGTTGTCCACTGGCTGGCATCTGAAGTACCAGCGTTGCTATGGCTTCTGAGACATAAACTGGGAAAGGGGTGTACCGACTTAGACCAAAGTGGGGTTTCATTCAAGGTCAGGCAAGGTGAGCATAAGTAGGGCAGTGTCAGGGAGAAAGTGTTGGGTTTCAATTACCTTTCATCTTCTCTCTTTTGAGTTCTCCGGCAAGTTCCTCAAGCATCGGTATGTCTTTGAGCACCGATATCAGCTTGTTCAGCCCGGCATCATTTTGAAATTTGTCTTCCAACAAGTCAGCAATCTTAATTCTGTTGTACTCATCTTGCATTTTCCTAGTCAGTTTTAATTCTTTGGCCAGTAAGGACTTAACCATGCTAAAGTGATAATCACTGATGACCTCCAATCCTTTCAGGAGAACAATTTTCTTGTATTCATTCACCATTTCTCAAGTTATGGGTGAGCCTACGAGAGAAAATCAGCATAACAGTGTTACACATACAAAAAGAAGTTTCAAAAATGGGATATGCCCATGTGAGTGAATGGCCAAAAGTGCGTTCATAACAAGTATAACCACCAGATATATCATTTGGGATATTGGTTGAGACTTGCTGCACTAGGGAAATCTAAAAAAGTTCTTTCCTATCAATGGGGATAGTTGAGTTGTGTCAAGAGTAGTTGTGGTGAAGGGCTATTTTGAAAAGTCGACTGTTGTAATGCTTAGAATATGGGCTGTGTAGTGTTAGACTCAGGCTCAGCTATGGAACCAGGCTAGGTGTCTGTAGGTGTCTGTCAACAGATGAACGGAGAAAACAAATGTGATACAGACACACACACACACACACACACACACACACTGTAGTCTTAGGCCATAAAGAATGAGATTATGTCATTTGCTTATAAATGAATGGAACTGGAGAACATCATGCTAAGTGAAATAGGCCAGACTCAGACAGTCAGGAGTCCAATGTTTTCTTTCATATGCATAAATTAGAGAGCAAAAAGGGTCAATTTAAAAATATATCTCATGAAAATAGAGGGAAGAACAGTATAATAGAGTAAGGGGATCAAGGGGGAGGGAAGATGGGGGAGACAGGGGAGGTACTATGGGATGAAACTGAGCAAATCATGCTGTGTGCATGTGTGAACATATGAGTCCATATATATATATATATATGCGTGTGTGTGTGTGTGTTGTAGATGGACACAATACCTTTATTTATTTATTTATTTTTATGTGTTGCCAAGGATCGAACCCAGGGCCTTGCACATGTGAGGCAAGCGCTCTACCGCTGAGCCACAACCTCAGCCCTAAGTTCTACTTTAATGTATAATTATAATGCACCAATTTTTAAAAAAATAAATGATGTTAGCAACTGATAAGCTAAAACCTGTTTCTGGAATTTGTTGTTGTTGTTGTTGTTCAACACCTTCATTTTTTTATGTAAGTTTAAAGTTATTTAAAATAAGGAGAACGTGCTCGTTTCGGCAGCACATACATTAAAATTAGACCAATACAGAGAAGATTAGCATGGCCCCTCCTCAAGGCTGACACGCAGATTCATGAAGTGTTCCATATTTTTGTCTCTGTGAAGCTGACTAACTCAAACAGAAGAAATTACTATAACCAGTGAAAAACAAAAAAAACAAAAAGCAAAATAAAATAAGGAGGACAAAGAGACAAAAATCAGACAAAACCAACCCCCCCCCCCAAAAAAAAAAAAGAAAAAGAAATGCATGAAATAATTTTTAATTGTGTTTTTCCCCAAATTCCATATTTGGGAACTTGTCTGAAACACGAAAAAAAAAATGTAAAACCTAAAGTTGTGAATATGTGAGCTTACTTAAAAACAAAACAAAACAACAACAAAAAAAAAAACACTTCAAAAACATCTGATGTAAAGTGGCAAAAGTCCATGTGTAATATTGTAAAATTCCACTCTAGTATAATAGCCACATGTCTAGCTGCAAAATATTAGTTCATATGATTTGGGAGTTGTGTCTTTTATATACTACTAGTCCTTTGGCATAAAACCCTATATATAATGTGTGTATTAAATACATTCTCTTTAAGTATTCCAATTTTGGAATTTCATAGTGATCCTAAAGGTTTCAGAGAAGTGCTACCAATCTAACTTGAAGGCAAAAGAATTTTGAAACCGTAACTTTATAGGTAGCCAAAATGGAATTTTGAGTGACATTGACTAACAATGTTAACAATCAGAAGATTGGCAACACAAAAACACCTACCAAACATGCTTTTGTAATAAATATCTAAGAAAGTAACTATATGAGGAAAAAAAAAAGTAGTCAAATATGCAGATGCTAGAGAAAAAGAGGGGAATAAAGGGGATTTCATGAAAATAGAAGGGAGCTCAGTGGAGCAGAGGAAGGGCATTGAGAGGGAGGGAGAAGGAACAGGAGAAAGGAGGAACTAACTACAAAACACAATTGACCCAATCGTTCTATGTACATATATGAACACACCACAGTGAATTTCACCTTCATGTATTTTCTATAAAGTACCAATTCAAAAATCTATAAGTAAATAGAGGAAAGACCAGTAGAGTGGGGGCGGGGGACAGGGAGGGAGGAGTAGACGGCAAGGAAGTACTGGGGAGTGAAGTGGACCAAATTATATTCCATGTCTGTGTGATTATGTTGAAATGGACCCCGGTATCATGTATAAATATAATGCAGTAATGAAAACTTAAAAAGTAAATGATGCAGTCTAAAAAGTCAGAGTCCAAAACTAACTTGATCAGGTCTTTCAATGTGTAAAAATAAGACTGTGAACAAAGAGAAAGGAAAGAGGAAATAAATCAAAATGGTGGATTAAAATTAGTGTGAAATGAAGGACTTGAATGCTCACTAATGTAAGGAAAATGCAGATATAAATTTTAAAATATTGACAAAAGGAGAAGGAAGCATAGAAAGAGTCTTATAATTTGAAATAATGGTGGCTGACTAGCCAAAATACATCATTTAAATTAATACACATTAAATGTTAAACCTGTGAAGAGATGTTTTCAAAACTTGAATTTAAAAAATCAAATCTATCTATAGATTGTAGACAAAAGTTCATTTAAAAATTCTTAAAATGTTGAAAAAAGTTTCATGATGCAAACAGTATTTTTAAAGCAAGCAGTATATCTCTTTGTGTATTAACTGACTGTAGGAACGGAAGTTTCATTAATGCTACAAGATTTAAGCCCAAGAAAAATAAAACAATTCTAATCATGTATTTACCTAATAGTAATAAATAGATGTTATTTGTTGTCCCTATATGTTTCTTTTTATGACTATAAACAGTAATATGTAGCATATTTCTCTCTTTTTTTCACTGTACATTTACACATGCAAAGTGAACAATAGAAATTTAAGCTGAGCATGATGATCTGTGTCTTTAGTCCCAGTGACTCAGAAGGCTGATTTAGGAGGATCACAGATTCAAAACCAGCCTGGGCAACTGTAGTAAGACCCCCATCTCAAAATGCAAAATAAGAAAAGGCTAGTGCTGTAGCTCAGAGTCCATAGAGTGCATTTGGGTTCAATCAACAGTACCAATAAAATAAAATAAAATAAAAAAGACAACTATAAAAAATTGATAAATCATAATTGAAGCTTGATATTTTAGCTTATCTCTATTACTGAAAAGAGTAAAAAGTCAGAAAAAAAATCAGAAAAAATAATTAATACAGTTAAAAAAATAAAGTTTTAACAAACATTTACATAATTCTGAAACCAACATTAAAAATTTCACATGAATTTCCAAAATTGTTTATATACCAGGATCTAAAAAAAGATAATGCTTTCCAAAAGCTACATATAAATTTTTTATTTAACAACTGTCTTTTGGTACATAAAATATTTAATTGCTTTCAACCACACCTCTTTCATACAAACTCTCACAACTGAAGTTCACCTCTGACTTTGAAGAAAGCAGGGAGAAGTCCAAATATGACTAAAATACTATATTTAATACCAGGATAGAGTAGAGAGATAAAGTAAAAGTTAAATATGTTTATTAATATTAAGGTAGTATGCATTGGAATAACTGGTTATGAAATGGAGGCATTTTCTACTGTTTGTTCTTATGTTTTGTAAAAGTGGGATAATACCATATAATCCAACTTTATGTTGAGATGTGTTTTTCCCTTAAAATCATTTCATGATAAGTTTTCATGTCACTATTTTGTCTTTTATTCAGGCCTGAAAGGACAATGAAAGCCCTCTCTAATTATCAACTTATGCCAACAAATACTTAGAAAAATTATTTTACAATCTGTTATAATGAAAATGCACTTCGCTTTATTCAGGCCTCAGTGTTGGAGAATAAAGAGGTCTGTTACCTTTCTAAGTGAAGCATGAGAATCAACCCAGCTACTGCAGTTGTCCCTGTTCTCAGCATAACTGATCCCACCCCTACTCCCCTCACCCCACCCCACCCCACCCCACCCGGAAGAGCCCAAGCTGATTTTGTCTGGTGATCTTGTGATTTGGGGGAGGTGTCCAGATGGTCTCTATAGAAAGCACCGACAGGACTCACCTCCTTGGAAGTGTCTTCAGCAATAGTCTACCTCTTGAGAGCTTCAGCAGGCGGCTGTTGTTTTGCTTGAGAAATAAGATTTCTTGAAATGTTAAGAAAATAAGATGTTTTCAAAGATCACCAGGAGAAAAAGCACTGGAGAGTCACTTAATAACTTGAGCAACACTGGGTGTCTCACACTGCACTCACAGCCCGGGACAGAGGAGATGAAGCACAACAAGGCTCCTCCTATCAATGCTCATAGCTTTCGATTTCCTCAGTCAGAGAAACTGAACTGTGTCCTTCCTGTAACAGCTTAGTAACCACAGAGAGCCAGAGCTCAGCTATGTTTATTTACAAAAAAAAAAAAAAGAAAGAAAGAAAGAAGGAAAACAAATATTTATAGTTGAAAGAATAGAGACATTTGAACTTTCTGGTTTAGCAGACTAACACATGGGACAGGAGGCACAAAGTTCACTTAAATGAAGCTCAAATACCAAAGGGGACATGAATGACCCAGTCACTTCTCCCTCTTCTCCTGCTCCCTGAATGACAGTAGCAGCAAGAGATCTTGATAGAGGTGTCTCTTGCTCTTATAGATGTGCCAAAAAAGAACGGAAGGGAAGGGAAGAAGGGATGGGATGTCACTTACCCTGCTAGGCAGTCACCAGACAATTAGTGATTTTTATCATCCTTAAGTTACAATATGTTTATCAGGTCCTTAATCACTCCTAGGTGGTCAGTGCTGTTCCAAAATTTGCAAGGCTTCATTGTTAAAATGATCTAAGCCATTTATTCATGGTTGAGAAACAAAAGAACTCCTAATATTAGACAAAATGTCAGAAAGAACCTGCATGATCCCCATCCTCCAAAGTACTTTTCCAGAAGGTCACTCAAAGTCCCCGAAGAAGAGCTCCCACCAGGTTGAAACCATAATCCAGAAAATGCCAAGATTCTTCTAAGAGAGGATCTAGATCTAAGACAACAATTGCACAAGCAGAGCAATTGTAATGTCACAGAAAAAAAATGGGAGGGGAAATCTTGGGGGTGTAGTTGAACCAGATTCTTCCGCCTGTTCTTTCTAAGGCCCAGAACAAAATCTGTTAGTATGTGAGCCTGAACTGCCCAAGGTGATGTAGGCATTCACTGTTACCTTTCATAAAAATCAACTTTGAGACATATTTATTTTCTTCGTATTTTTTGTCAGATATTCTATGTGTAGAATTTTTCCTAGCTTTATTTAAAAATACTATTGTTGTTTACTTAGCTCTCTTTATTTTAACATTATAAGATGTAAATTTACATCACTTGTATTACTGTTCTCTTTTTTTAGTATAGACACTTAGCAATTTTTCTTATTGGCACTGCTTTTTCCTATGCTCCCTAAGTTTTGTGGGATGTGTATTTATTTCCCTTAATATTCTTTGGCATGTATTTTTTTTAACTTACAGCTGATTTTAAAGTGTATTATATAATTTCAAGATATATGAGAATTTTCTAAATATTTGTCTTAACTTCTTAATCGGTCTTATAATTATGCAATCAATGCTAAAATCACAAATATGGACTTTAATGAAATTCACTGTAGTTCCCTACACACATTTCACTTTGATGTGCAGCTTATTAATTAATTAATTAATTAATTTTTGATACCAGGTATTGATCCCAGGGGTGCTTAACCACTGGGCCACCCCGCAGACCTTTTTTATATTTTATTTAGGGACAGGATCTGTCTGGGCTGCTTATGGCCTCACTAAATTGCTGAGGCTGGCTTTGAAATCTTGATTCCTCTGCCTCAGCCTAGGCCTCCCAAATTGCTGGGATTGCAGGCGTGCACTACTGCACCCAGTATCCCACCTATTTTTATAGTGTTTTTCAAATGATAAGCAGTTCATCTATTTTGAAGATGGTGTAAAGATTTTTCAGTCTTCTTTCTTCTTATTCCATCTATCAGTATTGAGTTACAGGTTTTAAATACCTTAACTATGATTATTGATTTGTGTTCTACTCCATTTGATGTTGTTTGGTTTTGCTTTGTAATTGGGAAGTCCCATCATTAGGTGCTTTTATGAATTGTTAGGACTTGGCAACAAATTCACTGAGGCATTTCCTTTTGGCATCAGTCTAAATCTAACTATTCTCTGACTCATGTCAGGACTTGATACGAGGCCTTGTTAAGGAGGATTTGAATAAATCCAAAGTTTTCTTAAACTCACTTATTTGCAGGACTCCAGCTCTGACTCATGGTGGAGGCAGGTTTTAGGCTTTGCTTTCATGATAGTCTCTACTTAGCTGCTTGGCCCTACTTCTACCATGTACTCTGGGGCATGCCGCTGGACAACAGGGGCGGTGTGTGTGTGTGCATTTGCTCTCTTGTTCCTGTGTTGTCTTCTCAACCCCACAGCAGCTGCTCCCTGGTGGGCCTCATGTTATTTCCCTCACATATGAACAACCCAATGTGTGGTGAGTGGGCCACCCCGGCCTAGTTCCTTTCTGTCCAGGTATCCGCAAAGTGGAGCTCTGTATATGTTCATGTATGTATTCCAAGTTTAAGAGAAAGAGGGCTAATTTGATCCAGTGACATTTTTCTGTGACTTTCTTTCTTCTTTTTTTTGTTGATACTGGGAATTTAATTCTACTGGGGTAGCACTATACCACTGAGCCACACCCCAACCCTTTATTTATTTATTTATTTATTTGTTTGTTTGTTTATTTATTAGTTGTAGATGGACACAATATCTTTATTCATTTTTATGTGGTGCTGAGGATTGAACCCAGTGCCTTGCATGTGAGGCAAGTGCTCTACCACTGAGCTATAACCCCAACCCTATCCCAAGCCCATTTTAAAATTTTTTGAGATAGGGTCTCACTAAATTGCAGAGACTGGCTTTGAAAGTGTGTTCCTCTGCCTCAGCTTCCTGAGTGGCTAGGATTACAGGTTTGGCCAGTGCACCTGGCTCTCTTATGAGATTGTTAATAACATTCATCAAAAGGTAAATGTGAAGGAATGACCAAAGGCAGAAAGTCTATCCAAGAAATAAAAGCAAAAACTCTTCCAAACCCGGGGAAAGATAAATATCCAGATACAGGAAGTCAAAGATCACCAAACAGATTCAATCCAAACCTTACTACCCCTCAGCATATTATGATCAAATGTTACAAATGGACAAGGAGAGGATTCTAAAGCAAGAAAGTAGAAGCAAATAACATATAAAAGGCAGAGCACACTGGTGCACACCTGTAATCCCAGCAGTTTGGGAGGCTAAGACAGGAGGTCCGTGAGTTCAAAGCCAGCCTCAGCAACTTAGTGAGACCCTCCCTGTCTCTAAATAAAATACGAAAAAAGGGCTGGGGATATGGCTCAGTGGTTGAGTGCCCCTGAATTCAATCCCCTGTACCAATACATAAATAAATAAATAGATAAGTAACATATAAAAGTTGTTCAATATACCTGGTGTCAAAACTTCTCAGCTGAGATCTTGCAGTCTGGGAAACAGGGGGATGATATATTCAGAATATTAATGGGGAAAATGCCACAAATACAGTCCTCAGCAAAAACTGTTTATGTTTTTAAGTTGCATTTGCTTTTAAGTTATTCTCTTGTCTTAAGAACTGTCTCTATCATTAGGCTCTTTGAGAGGACATTTATTCTGGAAGCGTCTCAGCATTGGAAGTATGTACTGAACGGCCACTGGAAAGAAGTGGTAGAAAGTGTAGGCAGGGTTCTCCTATTCCCCAAACTTATAGCTGGGAAGAAAAAAGATAAATAAATCACCCATTAACCATAGTGTTGTAAGTGGTAGCAAACAAAAGCACATAGTCCTTCAGAAGTACGTCTGCTAGCCTGCGAGGAGATGTAGAACAAGGTTCCTAGGAGGACATATGAACTCTGGGACACAGAGGATGCAGGGCTGACCAAGTTAGGAGGCACCCAGTTAGAGTACGTACGAGGAAAACCTCCAAGAAAAAGGAAACATGATGTGTTTGAAGAAATTTTAACAGATAAATAAACAAGTGGGAATAAATAGAAAAGAGACACAGCAACAAAGAATGCAAACACTGTTTATTCTTATATATGCTTCATAATTTCCTCTTCCTCCAGAACAACATGAGGTAGAACATTTTAGTGGTCAGAAATAATGTTAAGTTGATAAACATTATGGATGTATGTCTGTATCTTTGTGGACGTAAGAGGTTCATTGTAGTGCATGACCAATATATTCATCTGAACTAATAGTTTTTGGAGTTATGCTTAGGTATACCAGACATTATGTTATTTTAACGTTTGAGCCCTATTTGGTGTGTTCAATAAAAATGGATGGGAAAAAAAATAGAAAACAAGAGAAAGGACACTAATTAAAAGAAAATTCCCTTGTGATCTTGCAGTTACAAATGGTGTACCCGCATCTTCCTCTACAGAAATCTCACTTTACTGAAAGCTCTTTCACAGCAGTCTAGTCTTTGAGACATCTTTTTTTTTAAAAGAAATAAAAGGAATATCTGATAGAAATCTAAATCAGTCAAACTAAAGTCTGAATTGTAGGACGTTAGAATCTCATGTAAGGCTAATAATGAAGTATTTTGAAAGAGAATCATGAAAAATGGTATTGATTTGGATCACTTAGAAACTTGACTGAGGTTGGCTTCTTCATACTGTGAACCTGGTCTCTAGGAAACAGTGCTGAGGCTCCTCCCCTCAATGTTCTTAGCCTTTTGTCAGAGATACTGAACTTTGACTTTCCTGTAAGTAATTTAGCACAATTGAAACAGTGATAGCAGGATTGTTATCTTTTTCATTATAGCATGTCCATAAATGAATGAAGGTCTGATATTAGGACTTTATCAATCCAGGAGACTTAAGTGTCCCTTCATTGAAGAGAAAACATCCAAATGGAAAGGCAAGTCACCGGCCATTTCTTTCTCTTTCTTGTTTACAGAGTGTCAGTGGCCTGAAGAGAGGCTTCTATTTCTACCTTTACTTAAACATTATAGACAGCATTTCAAGATGTCAGGACTCCAGGATGGGGGAAGTCTGCTATGAAACTGCTTTTGGTTTAAATACTAAATGTCATCCATCCTATTGACACACTGAGGCTTGACATACCTAGAAGGTCATTATGAATATGTAAATCCTTACTCAAACCAATCAAGTTTGGCACTACTTGTCCTTATTATGACTCATGTTTTCTGCATTATTTATAAATAATCTCATGTGGATAGTAAGCTCATGTTACCATGGGAGTTTGGAAATTATAAAGAACAGAGAACTTCTAGAGGGTAGGGGGCCTGATATATTATTTGCATTACAAGGTTTTCTCTGTGAGGTATAGTGACGCTCTCTGTAGTTCTGTAACCCTTAAGTGACAAGTAAAAGGCACCAGGCAGTGGAGAGTGTTGTGGTAACCTACCAGCTAATCTGCAAGCGGAGTGAGGTCATGACAGGAAAAGAGGTTCCAAAGACAGCTAATATAGGCGAATGATCCAAGGCCATCTACGAGGAAGAAGTTGGTTGTCTTCCTCTAAACCAGCAGCGCAGAGGAGAGAGTCAAAATTTGGATTTGGAAATTGAATTTATACCTATTCTCTGAATAACTTCACCAAAGCAGGTGTACATCAGAAAAGAAGCAACAAGGATTTATTCGGAGTGACTGGGACAAACACCTACATGTATTCATGTATTCCATGTTTTTTTTTTTTTTTTTAAATACAGTTTCATTTCCTGTTTGTGTGGTTGAATGGGTTGAGCTGGTTATAGAGGAAAAGGAAAAGAATGACATAAGCAAAGTTCATAGAGGGTCCCAATTCAGTGTCTAGGGACTAATGGTGCCTATGGCAGAAATTACTCTGATTCAGAAAATGGTTTTCCCTGTTATATTTCAGAAGCCATCTTAATGTGGTGAGATGCTTTGGTGATTTCCCAGTAGATGATGTATGAACTTTCTTGCCCAAATAAAGATCATTCACAGCAATGCTTTCATTGAATGTGTTGTTGAAATTTTAACAAACAGACTAAGGTAATGCTCAAGATTATTAAGTTTTACTGACATATTGGCAGTGACTGAATAATTGGTGATCTGGGTTATTCCTCAGAAAACTCAAGTAGAATACAGGAGAGCTTCCCCCACCCCACAAGATGTTCAGATAAACTTGCAACACCTCCTAGTACCCCAAGTTCTGGTTTTCAAGATCATTTAAAATCTTGAGGGAAGAGTCCCCACCAGGTTGATTTAGGAACAAATCAGTCTAAAGATACCAAAAGTCTCTTAAGAAGATAAGGAGTGCTGGGTGTGGTGGCAAACCTGCAATCTCAGTGAGGCAGGAGGCTGAGGCAGTTTGAGGTCAGCCTGGGCAATTTAGCAAGACCCTGTCTCAAAATCAGGAATAAAAAGGCCTGGAGATGTGTCTCAGTGGTAGGACATCCCTGATTTTATCTCCAGTACTCTTCACACCCTGTTCCCCACACCCCCACCCCCACCAGAGCGGTCACACTAAGAATGAGTACTCACGTCCTTTAAAGTTCATGTGAGGCTCAGGAATGAAAGTTCACATAGGAATAAATTCCACAGTCTCAGAAAAGAAAATGTAATAAAAGGGTGTTTTTTTTAAATACTCAAATGAAAGATCTTCTTTGTTTCCCTATCAATAAGATCAAGAGCAGATTGTCCTATTAGTCATTGGACCAATAGGCCTCTTTAGTTTTCCTTCACAAGAAAATCCATTTGATTTTTTTTTCTTTTCTGATCATCCATAGTTTTTATCTGGAAGTATGAGCAAGACCATGCTTCATTCAAGTTGTGTTTTTATTCTTTTTAAATTATTTTCTTTTTTTTCCAATTAAATATTAAACCGATATGTAAACATGCAAATGTTAAACATATTTGTGGGATACTGTATCTTTTTTTTCATTAAGAAGTGCTTGCCATGGCACAAACCTATAATCTCAGAGTCTTGGGAGGCTGAGGCAGGAGGATTGTGGGTTCAAAGCTAGCCTCAGCAAAAGAGATGTGCTAAGCAACTCAGTGAGACCTTGACATGGGATGTGTCTGGGGATGTGGCTCAATCCCCAGTGTTCAATTCCCAGTACCAACTCCCTCCAAAAAAAAAAAAAAGAAGGAAAGAAAAAGAAATTCAAACTACCCTTGACTTAGATTTGCAAATTAATATTTTGCCATAGTTGCTTTAACAATCTCTCTCTATGCATTATTATTTTTTTCTTACACATTTAAAAATCAACTGTAGATATTTTGATCCATTATCCCTAAATACCTCAGTCTTCAATATCAAAGAATATATTCACATAATGATCCAAATGTACATTGATTAAAATCAGGAAATTTAAATCTGATATAAAATGATTACATAATTTATAGTCCATATTCAAATTTCTCCAGCTGCCCTGATATCATCTTGCAGGGTACTCTATCTTATTTAGAAACATGTATATATTGTATATTGTTGAAATCAGGTTAAATATGTCTATTTTCTCAAACATAGACCATTTCTTTATTGTGAAATTTATTCTAAGCTAAATCTTATACTGTCTCTCAAATCTATTTTTAATTCTCGTTTTAAATCAAGTTTCAGTTCTGCAAATTCTTTCAAAAGTTATTTCTCAAGATTAAAATCCTCCTGTTAGTTTCCTGTTGCTGTTGTTAACCAATTACCACAAACGTCACAGCTTCCACAAGAGAAGTTTGTCCTCTCACAATTGTACAGCCCCCAAGTCCCAAATCAGTATTACTGGGCATTAATATAGATGTTTCCATTTCCAGCTTCTGTGAGCTCGCTGCTTCAACACCTACTCTCCAAGCCTGTGCTAGAGGCACTTTGTTCCGGACACCCCGATAAGGTCACTGACTGAGTCACTTTTCTTGGCTTTCTGCCTCCCTTGTCCTCTCTGTAGAAGTCCTCCCGCCAAGGGTTGCATTTTTCAAATACAAACCAACGAATGCAGAGTTCAGACATCTAACCACTTCCTTTTTGGAGCATTCACCCTGGCCCACTGTACTCCTGCTGCAATCTCCCTAGAATCAGCTGTCAGACCATAAGGGTCAGCTCATGCCTCGGAGCCTCCCTGAAGTTATAACCAGCCAGCCCACAGCCTGTCCCTTAACTTGCCTCGCCTGTTCTTTTCTGCCGAAACCACAACCACAACAAAGGTATTTGCCTGCAGTTTCTTCCTTCTCCCTTGACCTCGTGACCTACCTCAGCACTTTTCCATATGGCCCTGTGTGGTGTGACGCACCCTCTCCTCTTGTGAACTGTAACCAACAAACTATCTTCCTAGTGGCATTTGTTTCCTGATCCGTGGGCCTTACTTTGCCTCAAATTTCTATTAGTATAAGGATCTTAAATCACACTAAATCTTGTATTAGGGGCAGGCTCATTTGGAAGGTTTTAGGGCAGAACCAGTTCCTTGCTTCTTCTGTCCTCTTATGGTGGTTGGCAGCCCATGATTTATAGGCACATCCCTCCAGTCTTGGAAGCCAGTATGACCGATTTGCCTCCACTGTGTCTTTATTTCACTTTCTCCTCCAGTTGTGCTTCAATCTCTCCCTGACTTCCTCTTAAATGGGCATCTGTGATGGCACGTAGGGGCCACTTAAAAATATTTTTTTTATTTCTCTAGGCTTCATTACATCTACAAAGATCCTTTATAAGAATAAAGTAACATTCACAGGTTCTAGGGATTAGTACATGCACATGCCTCTGGGAACCGTTCTTCACCTACCGCAGATCCCATTCCTAAATTTGAGAAGGAAGATCTTCCATAGTATCAACCCTCCCCTACGACCTTTCTCTATAGCTTCCACATGTTGTTTTCTTATCAAAAACATCTTACCATCCTCAGTGTAAGCCATGGTCACAAAAAACAAAATGAGAAGAAATACGACCCTGGGGATAGAAGACTGGAATGATGTGGTCACAAAGAATGCCGGCATCCACAAGAATTTGAAGAAGATGAGGAATGGGCTTTGCCCTTGGATTCCAGTGAGGACCTGGCCCTGCTGACATCTTGATTTTGAACTTCTGGGCTAAATCTAACAAAATATGTATAATACCTACATGAAGAGAACCAAAAAATATGATGGGAGAAATCATAAAAGAAGTAAATAAACAGAATAAATAGATAGGTGTTCCGTGTTCATTGACAGAATCCAGTTGTCAAGTGTCCTTGCTTTCTAACTTGATATGTAGATCCGATGCAATCCCAATCAAATACCAGTAAGTTATTTTGTGGATGTTAATACTTTTCATATTTTTTATTCAGTAAATTGAAGGAGTACAGCAATATTTTGATGTATTCAGAGTTAAGTGATTATGTGATCAACAAGTAACATATCCATCATGTCATAGAGTTACTTAAAAATTTTTTTTTGGCAAAGGCCTTATAGTGTTCTAAATGACAATAGGAAGAAATATTTATATCCTTGGGTATGATCACTCCTTAACTATAACATGAAGGGTTACTGTTAAAGATAACAATGTGTTATAGGTATTATGACATGTATTAAAGTAAAATATTAAAAATAAGAATAAAAGGAGAGCATGCAATGAAAAATAAAAAAAAAAATAGGCAAAGATATACAGCCAGGTGTGGAGGTGAACACTGCAATCCCTGCAACTTGGCAGGAGGATCTCAAATATGAGGCCAACCTCAGCAATTTAGCAAGACTCTAAGAATTTAGCAAGACCCTGTCTCAAAATAGAAAATGAAAAGGGCTGGGTGTGTAACTCAGTGGTAGAGCCCCCACTGGGTTCAATTCCCAGTACCAAGAAAATTTAAGAAATTTAAAAAAATGAAAAATAAAAATATAGAGAAAAAAAGATGTATGGGTGACAAATAAATGTGTAAAAATGCAACATCTTATGTCACTAGGTAATTTCAAGTTAAAACAATGAAATACCACTACGTACCAAATGGAATGCCCAAAATCTGAAACACTAACATCATCAAATGCTCATGAGAGCATGGAGCAATAGGAACTCTCATCCAATGCTGGTGAAGGTGCAAAACTGGTGCATCCTCTTTGGAAGATAGTATGGCAGTTTCTTATAGAATTAAACATATTATAACTGTATTCCAGTAATTGTGCTCCTTGGTCTTACCCAAAGAAATTGAAAGCTTATGCCCACATTAAAAATAACTGTAAAAAATGCTTATTGAAGCTTTATTCAGAATTTGGAAGCAATCAAAACATCTTTCAGTTGTTAAAAGGGTAAGTAAACTGTAGTACATCCAGACAATGGAATATTATTCAGTTCTAAAAGGAAAGAGCAATCAAGCCATGAAAAGACATGGAAAGTTGTGCACCTTAAATGTGCATCATTAAGTGAAAGAAACTAATCTGAAAAGGCTCTGTACTGTGTGATTCCAAGTATCTGTTATTCTTCAAAGGTACAAGTACAGAGACAGTGAACCAATCAGTGGTTGCCATGTACTTAGAAGGGGAGTAATAGGTGAAAGCAGATGATTTTTAGAGAAGGGACACTACTCAGTATGATACTAGAATGGTGCATTCATGTCACAATACATTTGTTCAAGTTCACAGACTGTGTAAAACCAACATAAATTATTGATCTGGGGTGATAAAAATGAATCAATATTGGTCAAATGTTCATTGATTGTAACAAATGTATCTCTCTGGTGGGAGATGTTTATGATGGGGGAGGTGGTATCTATGGGAACAAAGAGCATATAGAAACTGTCATTTCTGTTTAATTTTGCTATGAACTGAAAACTACTCTAAAAAAAGGAGTTAAATTGGCTTTACTGTGCAAATTAAAACAACACCGAGATTCCATCTTACTCCAGCTAGAATGGCAATTATTAAGAATACAAGTAACAGTAGATGTTGGTAAGGATGTGGGGAGAAATGTACATTCATACATTATTGCTGGGACTGCAAATATATGCAGCCACTCTGGAAAGCAGTATGGAGAGATTCCTCAAAAAAAACTGGGAGTGGAGCCATCATTTGTCCCAGCTATCCCACTACTTGTTATACAAACAAATTATTTGCATCACTTTTGATGCATCAGTTTTTATAGCAGCACAACAGCTAAGCTATGGAGCCAATCTAGGTGCCCTTCAACAGATAAATAAATAAAGAAAATGTGATATATATATATATATATATATATATATATATATATATATATACTACTCAGCCATTAAAAAGATTGACTTTGTGACATTTATCAGTAAATGGATGGAGACTATGATGCTAAGTGAAATAAGCCAATCCCCCAAATCCAAAGACTGAATGTTTTCTCTGATATGTGGAAGCTAACTCACCATAAGGGGTGGTGGAGGGGAAGAAAAGAAGTTCAGTGGATTAGACAAAGGAGAATGAAGGAAAGGGAAGGGGGACAGGAAAAGGAAATACAGTGGAATGAATCTGATATAACTTCTATGTAAATACATGAATACACCACAGTGAATTTCACCATCATGTATATCCACAAGACTGAAGTCCAGAGTAGAATAAGATATATTCCATGCTTGTATCCAAATGGATTCTGCTGTCGAGTATAACTAAAATGAATAAATGAATGAATAGAATTTTTAAATGCACTAAACTTTACAATTGATGATTTGCATAATGGGAATTAAAACCTAAGGTTTTTGACTGTGTTCAATTGTTATATTATACCAACACTAAAAGTTGCATTTGTGATTTTTATTTTTTGGTATCCTTTGAGAGTCATGAGAAAAGATATTATGTATGTGTATAAGCAAGCAGAGATAAATAGACAGGCAGAGGAACAGAGCTATTTTTTTTTTTAATTTTCTAAAAGGAAACTAGAGTTTGCTTTCCTAAAAACTGACAGTTATTTTATAACATGTTTTAAAGAACAAACAAGTTGAATTCATATGGTTTATAACCCTGTGTTTGTGTTTTTCTTTCTTTCTTTTTTTCTAAGTAGGAGTCAGGCTGTCTTGATACTGTTACCCTGATATCAAAATGTACTTATTTTAGTCAGAATTGTATTGTATTCCACATCATTTGTCATAGTTCAAAAATGTGCAGTTCAATGTCACCAGAGAATTCATAAAGTCCAATCTCTTTATTTTACATATTAAAAAGAAAGTGACCAAAATTTGCTATGTGCTTTGTATAAATATATCACAGTGAGTCTCATTTGTGTGTGCAATTATAATGCACCAATATGAAAAGAAAAGAAAATGGGAGGAGGGAAAAGTAAAACTAGAGGAAAGGGATCAGAGGAGGGAGGAGAAGGGAGGAGGGGCGGAGTCCTGGGAATGAAAGGGAGCAAATCGTGTTAATGTCGTCTATGAATGTGTCACAAAGAGCCCACCCTTATGTATGATTTTAATGCATTAATAAAAACATAATTAAAAAAAATGTTGAGGTCAGAGCAGGTATATGACCCATTCTGCCAGAGCTGGTTAGTGGCAGAGCCTAACAAGAAACTTAGGCCTCCTGTCAATGTGGGAAATGAACATTCGGTTCAGGCAAACTGTCCTGAACAGGCCTGGGGAAGGGATTCTGTAACAACGATATCTACAGCAGTTTCTTTCCCATCTTGGTCTGCATCCCCATGTTCCCAATTAGCAGTAATTGAAGGAGCCTCTCCAAGGCTCCCCACTCCTCATGTACGGGGTGGTCTCCAAAGAGAAAATGCTGATAATTACTGAAGTTGAGGCTGTGCGTCATTAGCAGGCACCAGGTTCCTCCTGGGAATCGTTCCCTGGCCTCTCTGGCTTCCCCAGGCACTTACTACTTGTTTGCCTTCTCATTAGCAAACTTGTTAGCACTTCACTCGGTTCCCCTGAGTTGCTCAGAAGAAAAGTTTTGTGGGAGGATTTCCTCACCTGGGTAGGTCTGGCTCTCCTGCTTCCTCCTGAGACACGAGGCATCAGATCTTCCAAACAGGCTATTTGTGACAGTGACAGTTCAGTAACGGGGCCGATGCTTCTCTTCATGACTCAAAGGAAATAGAAATGAGCATCTGAGCTGGCTAGGGATATGGAAGTTCAATGCAACTGCCTGAGTTTAACTGGGAAGGAGAAAACTGTGTTTTGGACACAGTGCTCACAGATTTGCAGGCTCATTGCAAGCTCTTGGACCTTTGAGCAGAGGTGACCTTGCCTTCTAGGTTCTCCTCCCCAGGAATAGAATTTCTACACACTCTCTATATTATTACAGTTGTTTAGTGCTCACCAAGAACTCTCATATTTTAGTGATATCTCTCCCCTGAGGCAAGAAAGGAAAGGGTACATGTTATTGTTCCTCCTCGTTCAAATAGAAGCCCGCGGCTTTAGAATTACCTAGAACAGAGACTGACCGCCCTGATAGGGGACTTTTTAGCACTTCTCAGTTGAGATCATGCAAAATGACTTTCAAGTTTGTCCAGTCTTTCACACCATTCAAACCAATCATCAGTAATGGAAGGCAACATCTATCTAGTCTCCATGAACAACTTTACATTCCAGCAGTAATACCACTTATTGAGTGCCCACTAAAGTTGGAATATGAATGAGGAAGCTGAGACCAGGCAATGTGACATGTCTAGTATCACAGAGAAAACCATGGCCCTACTGCTCAAGCCCAGATGACGGCAGTGGGAAGAAGACTCTACACAAGGAATATAGAGAAGGTAGAAAGTGGGTGCATAATAGTGACAGCTCAGAGTGAAGAAGGTACATAAAGCACAGTAAACGGGAGGCTCAGAGACACTATGCTCAGCAAATGTCAGAATTCCATCGTCACCCTGGTGTTACCTTCCCCATGTGTCCAGATCTACTAAAGAAACTCTCCATCCTCAGTTTGCTGAAGTACTGAGTTTCTGAATCAAATGTGGTAAAAACAACACCCAGTCTAGCACGGGGTCTCAGACCATGTCCCTATTTCTCCATTCTCTGCCCCTTGCCTCTAGAAAGAATTGCAAAGTTTTGATTTCTGAACCCATCCTCAGTTCCTGGAACTGAGCCTGTCTGCCTAAGGCCCTCGTTGTGTTGAGTCTTTCCATGGGGCACTCGATTGCATTATCCTGTCAGAAGGAAGCCATATCTGTGTCTGCCACAGGAGGCTGACCTCCTGCTTGCTTTATTCCTTCACACTGGTTCATCTTTACCACATAACCCAGCAAGAAGCAGACCCAACTTTCTTTCAGAAAGATCAAAACTACTGTGGAAATCATCTGATCCTATATTTTCTGAGAAACAAACAACAGCCTTAACAGAATAATATGTATAGTAGATAAGTACAAGGCAGAAAATATATATAGAGGGCTGGGGATGTGGCTCAAGCGGTAGCACGCTCGCCTGGCATGCGTGCGGCCCGGTTTGATCCTCAGCACCACATACAAACAAAGATGTTGTGTATGCTGAAAAAACTAAAAATAAAAAGAAAAAAGAAAATACAAATAGAAAGTTTAAACGGGGACTTAAACCCTTAGCAATTTCTGTGTCCTCTTTGCTTTCCCGGCTCCCCCCATCAATTCTCTACTGAGATAATTTAATACAACTCTCTACTTTTCTGAAGAGTAAACTGAGGATCCGGGGGATAACATGATCTGCCAAAAGATGAGCGAGCTAGCTCGTTAGTGGCCAAGACACACCAGAACATGGCAGAGACAGATCATTGTGTGAATCTTGACTAGTACTGATAAAAGTGTCTTTTAAAATTTTCATTTATTGGCTCAACAATACATTTTTGCTGCCATGACATGCGACAAGGTCATTCAGGGTCATCCCAGTTGAATTTGGGTAGAATGAAATAATTACACAGACAGAAAGAAGATATCTTTTTATTAGGGTATGGTGACAGCTCTCAACCTTAGGGGTCCATTGGAAAGAGAAAGAGCACACCCTGAACCCTGGTTTTATTGGGGGAGGTTGTTTGAAAGAACATTGCATCCATATAAGGCAGAGGGGTAATGTTACAAGGGGCAGCCCACTCCCATTGGGTACCGCCCACTCCCATTGGGTACTGCCCACTCCCATTGGGTACCGCCCACTCCCAAAGCTATGCTCCTCTGTGGAGCAGAGATGGGGATCCACCTGCTTCGAGGTCAGGAAAGCCAGTCTCTACATTTCCATTGCTCAAAGCTAGGGGGCGCTCAGCTCCCGACATTTGCTTTTTCTATTTCTGGCTTGTGCCAATGATATTCAGCTCCTTTAATGTCCTTATAATTCTTTATGCCTTTACAATCTTTATGCCTATGTATCTTTCTATTTTTATGCCACCTTTATATCATTTTGACCTTGATCCTTTTTTATAGAGACGATCATCTAAAACTGCACACAATGACTATTTCTGGTCTTGCTGTAGAGACGTGGATTGAACCACAAATCCCTTCCAGATGGCGAGATGACCTTTGCAAGACTTTTTAAGTCTCATTCCATGCCCACAACATGAGTAGCCGGCCATGGATGACTGCCCACACTCCTCCATCTCAGGGACTCTTGGTCTAAGTTTGCAACACTTCTTCAAGAGCAGGACCTGAACTAGGCTCAGATAGGTAAGATCTGAATCCAAACAGACCTCCTGCTTGCTTTCTTCCTTCACACTGGTTCAGCTTTACCGCATAACCTAGCAAGAAGCAGACCCAACTTTCTTTCAAAAAGATCAAAACTACCCTGGACATCATCTGATCCTATATTGTTGGATCCAAATCCAAGTTGTGTATGATTCTGAGCAAAATCTTAAATTCTCTTTCTTATATTTAAAAAGGTTACCAGGAACTCCATGGTCCTATAAAAATGAAAGGAAACAAGACACGCAACATTCCTGATTCTGTTCCTAACACCTCCCACAGCTCCTAAATAGTAGTAAGTTTTCTTACTCCTGGGGCAGGACAGCCTAATGGTTAGAAAAGAGACTTTGAAGTCTGTCTCCTTGGTTCAATCATTATCTCTATCACTTTCTTGTTATAAGGCCTTGAATTATTCACTTAGCTTTCTGCTTTTCAGTTTCTTCATGTGTGACATAAAGGCAATAAAATCATTTTTCAGAGAAATCTCATGAGGGTTAAATTAGTATATACATGTAAAGCATAAAAAGCAGTAAGTGTTCCACATAAGATACACATTACTTGAAATTTTTGCATTTAAATTTCTATAATAGAAATTCATGCCTTGTGAATTTTTGTCATCTGCAGGTCAGGAGAATTGATAATAATCCAAATAAAAAATCCCCTCTGTAGCCAGTTGTCTAAAATCACCCTGAGAGATCCTGTGTGTTTTTCCCTGACTTTGTGAAATTGATATTATCCCTTAATATATAGATTTTGGACCCCCTATTCGCCTCTTTCGGTCCTCCTACACTGCAGTTTGCTCGACCTGTCTTTAGGTGTGTGTGGTTGTGGGGACAACATAATACTACTTGACAGCAAATGTTCTGAGGACAATCCAAAGAAAGCACTGGCAACAGTATGAGTCACATAAATCAGTACTGTGGACTGTGGACTACGTGCTGAGCTTGCAGAATTTCACAGTCCTTCTGCAGAGACACAAGGAGTCCATACAGCTCAAGGTAACATGTATATACGGTTTAGATCTGAGGTGTCTCATGTGTGAAGATATTGGTCCTAAAGCAGCACTGTTCAGAGATGGAGCTTTGGGGGAGGTGAGGGGATCACAAGGGCTCTGACCTCCTCAGTGGGCTATCTATTGATAACTGAGGGAACTACTTGTAGCTGACGCCAACTATGGGTAGTGGGCCATGGTGGGAGGAAGTAGGTCTCTGGTGGTGTAACCTGGAAAGATATTTCTTTCCCCCAATCTCTTCCTCTTTCTTTTTCACTCTCTGCTTTCTGGTTTCTATGATCTGACCAGCTTTCTTCCTCCCCTCCCTTCACCATGATGTTCTGCCTCACTCAGTCCCCAACAATGGAACCTGTCAACCATCAACAGAAACTTCTGAATCCATGATCTAAAGTGAATTTTCCACCTGTAAGTTGTTTTTATCAGGCATTTTTGCTTTGTTTTGTTTTGGGGTTTTTGATACTGGGAATTAAACCCAGGGGCACTTAACGACTGAGCTAAATCCTCAGTCTTTTTATGTATTTATTTTAAGACAGGGTCTCACTGAGTGGCTTATGGCCTCATTAAGTTTCTGAGGCTCACCTCAAACTTGTGATCCTCCTGCCTGGGCCTCCCATACAGCTGGGCTTACAAGCATGTTTGACTGCATTCAGCTTTTCTCAGATGTGTGTCACAGCAGTGAAAAGCTAACAGCACAATATCCTCACCATTGATTCCCAGTACAACGTCCAGCGTATTTATCCATTTATGAATGAACAGAGTCCAGGATTACAGAGATAAACAGAGACAGAGTCTAGACAAATAGAGACTAAGCACCCTTCCTCTAACCCCACCAGAGGTCATTCCCTTTCTCACACTTCAGTTTGCCCAACACATCTCCTTTTTATTCCCCTTTGTGCTCTTTTATTCTCTGCAAACTTCTGAGCCCTCCCCCCCCCTTTTTTCCAAATCTTCCTCAGGACAGAGCTTCTCAACAAATGCAGATGTTAGGTGGCTGAACTACTCATCTCCCTGCCCCTCCCCCTTTGAGTGACTGTCCAGGGCCTGAGGAGGGAATGAAAAGCTCTGAGGCAGATTCCATTTGTAAGCGAGCAGCCTTTCTGTTCACCTCCGTGTGCCACACAAATGTCATCCTTTTTTTAAATTTGTTATGATGAAAAGAAGTGGGAAGCAATATATCAATGTGACACTGTGTGCCACGGACTGAATGTTTATGTCTCCCCCAAATCCATCTGTTGAAACCTAACCTCTCGGGGGATGATGTTTGGAGGTGGGTCCTTGGGAGGTGAGAAGGCTGTGAGGCTGAGCCATCATGAACAGAGTTGGTGCTTCTACCAGGAGACTCCAGGGAGCTCCACTGCATGTGGTCACAGCAAGAAGATGGCCATCTGTGAATGAGAAAAGGGTCCCTGCTAGACACGGACCCTGGTGGCACCTTGATCTAGATTTAACAGCCTCCAGGAATAAATTTATACTGTTTATAAGGTATCCAGTCTGCGGTAGTCTGTCATAGAAGCCTGAATAGACTAAGATAGGATAGATGCCCCTGGTCTAACTCTGTGACTCTTTCCTTCTTCCATGTTGATATCAGATTTATCACTCCTGAAAAAGAACGATTGCATATGCATATATATGTATATCTATCTATCTATCTATAATTCTATATACAGACAGACACACATTTACATCATAAACTCGGCAGAAGCATCAAAGTTATATTCTTGCATCTAGGATTTTCATATAGTTTGCCATCCAAGTACAACCTAAATATTTTTAAGGCTGAAAAAGGACCGTTCATAGTTATACTGGAACAATAGGCACTGATCAGAACTGTCTTCAGAAAACCACAAGTCTCTTATGGAAGGCGATAGGCCTTGTTGCAGAGAGGAGAAAAGTCATGTGAGAAATAAAGCTGGTTTGCTTCACTCCCATGAACCCCATATCCTGCCCCAGAGGGACCCCTTAGGGAGAGCAAGTCACACTCGGTAACTCTAGGGAACATAAGACAAGGAACTTTTGAGAACGGAGCATTTCCAGGAGCTGAAATGTCAATAGCCAGGGATAAAAGGGATGGCAAGGAGAATGCCACAGGTCCTGATGCCATCCAGTGTTCAGGCAATGGGCAGGAGGGTGCAGAAGAGATGAGAGGAGCTGAAGAAGACTAGGAGGGTGCTTTGAACTGTCCTGGGTGAGCCTTGTTAGGGTGGGGGAGGGAAATTCAAAAGACATTGCTGTTGATGCTACCCTAAAGCCAATACTCACTCTTCAGTTACCCCAAAGAGCATTAATTTGTCTGTGTTGTGCCTGGTGTGGTGGCAGGTCCTTAGGAAGCTGAGGCAGGAAGATTTTAAGTTCAAGAGCAGCCTGGGCAATTTAGGGGGCTGGAGATATGTAGCACAGTGGTAGAGCACCCCAGAGTTCTATCCCTAGTACTGCCAAAGGAGGAGGAGGAGGAGGAAGAGGAGGAGGAGAAGAAGAAGAAATAATCATCTATGTTGTAAGAGTTTTAAAAAGAACTGATTAAATCTTTTTGGTTTGTTTTGGAGGAGAGGAAGCTGAGGTTGAGTGAGAAGTTCCTCAACTCAGTGCTTATTGCTAGTGTCAGAAAGTTCATGCAGCCAATCTCCAGTTTCAGAGAAGGATCTTTCTTGTTTGGGGCTTCTAACTCATGTTTTTCTCTTTGAGAATTTCTGGTTCTTTGAGAGTCACCTTTTAGAAGGTGTAATGTGACTGCTGGGTGAATAATCATGAGTTACCATGGAGATGAGAGGTCAGGGATCATACTTCAGAGCTTCTGGAAATCTTTCATTTCCTTGATCTTCTCCCAGTCCTCACCAAAATAGTCTATACACTCAAGACAGGCTTCCTGAAAGAGGCCCCAACAGTCACTGTTAGCTGACTTTTCTCCCTTCACCCAGCCCAATTTTGCAGGTTCATTTATTGTTGGAACTATGGGAGGCATAATAGCAGAAGGTTCCTCTCTTTCTCTTCTTTTATTGCATAGTGATGTAGGGGAGAAATACAGTTGCTTAAATCTCTGGAGCCAAATAATACAACACAGAAAGGAGAAACAGGGATCAGGAGGCTTTGTGTCTATTTCCAACCCTGGCACATACAAACACTATGAAACTGGACAAGCATGCACCTCTGGGCTGCAGTTCCTCCATCGCAAAGTGATGACTTTACTGGATATTTTCCAAGTGCTTTCAAGTGCTCAAAATTGTCCCTGGCACTAGGAATATTTTCTGAAGACAGGAAGAAGGTAGATGTTACTTATTTTTCTGTCTTGACCCTTCATTCCTAGGAATCATGGATCATGTCAATCACAACTGGGCCCAAACTTTCATCCTTGCTGGTTTTACTACCACTGGGACACTACGACCTCTTGCTTTCTTGGGGACCCTATGCATTTATCTCCTCACCCTTGCAGGGAACTTATTCATCATTGTCTTGGTAAAGGCAGATTCTGGACTGTCCACACCCATGTACTTCTTCATCAGTGTCCTCTCTTTCCTGGAACTCTGGTATGTCACCACCACGGTGCCCACACTGCTGCACACCTGGCTCCACGGGCCCTCACCCATCCCGTCGGTCGCCTGCTTCCTCCAGCTGTATGTCTTCCATTCCTTGGGCATGACTGAGTGTTACCTGTTGGGAGTCATGGCGCTCGACCGCTACCTAGCCATCTGCCGCCCACTGCACTACCACGCACTCATGAGCAGACAGGTACAGCTGTGGCTAGCAGGGGCCACCTGGGTGGCTGGCTTCTCAGCTGCGCTTGTGCCAGCCAGCCTCACTGCCACTCTGCCCTACTGCCTGAAGGAGGTAACCCATTACTTTTGTGACCTGGCACCGCTAATGCGGTTGGCATGTGTGGACACCAGCTGGCACGCTCGGGTCCATGGGGCAGTGATTGGTGTGGCCACTGGATGCAACTTTGTGCTCATTATAGGACTCTATGGGGGCATCCTGAGGGCTGTGCTGAAGCTGCCCTCCGCTGCCAGTCGTGCCAAGGCCTTCTCCACCTGCTCCTCCCACATGACTGTAGTGGCACTGTTCTATGCCTCGGCCTTCACAGTGTATGTGGGCTCCCCGGGGAGCCGTCTCGAGGGAACCGACAAGCTCATTGCTTTAGTTTACGCCCTCCTTACTCCTTTCCTCAACCCCATCATCTACACACTGCGCAACAAAGAGGTGAAGGAGGCGGTGAGGAGGGTCACTGACAGGCTCAAGACTGTTTTGAGGGGACCCTGATGATCTCACCCGGCATAATCCAGATTCCGGGTAACTGGGCAAATCAGCTGTTTGGTTAATCAATCATCTGGTCTGAGTCAGTAAACGATAACATAATCAATCTGATTATTAGGTCAAAAAAATACTGCAAACTCCAAACTGATCTAAGGTGGCCCATGTAGGTAGAGAGGAGATAAGGTCTCTGATTTCTTCCCAATTGAATAGGGGAAGAAATGCCACAGGGAGGAAAAAAACATGGGGTCCTGGAGCAAATGTTGAAAGCTGAGTGATTGACTTAGAGGGTTGTGGAATTCTGAAAGAAAGAAGGCCAACTGAAGCAGGGAGTCGCCAGTTTAGTCGAGACAAGAGTTCTAGAGGAGGATGAAAAGGGTCGAAGCCAATTTGGCCAAAAGGAGACTAAAATTACAACTTGTATGAAGGTTTAGATGTGCAGCGGTGAGCCAGGGGTAGAAGCCATTTAGCTGGTGGAGTCCAGTGATCCTGAGATGTGGAGTGACCAGGGTCCGCTTCCTAGGGGACAGAACTATCTGGACAGATGGCTGGGAGCTAGAGATGATAACGTACTGTGTTGTGGGACAAGGGTAGGGAACTGAAGAATGTTGTCAGGGTTCTCTTTCACAATCAGGGAGTTCACATTAAAACAGGACTTGGAGCCATATTTTAAGATCAGCAGTGAACCAACAAAAAGCTTTATGAGTCTTACCTGTGAATAAAAAGCAGAGATAAGGACCCAATTCTCAGATCACACACTACTTTTTTATTTCCCCAGTTTCTCCAGCTTTCCTCTACTGAGCAGAGTTTTGGAATCACCGATTAAATTCAACCTTCATACTTTAATAATGTGTGAATTTAAATCACCAAATACCTGCCAAAGGATGCTCAGATAATCAATGTGAAAGGCAGAACAGAACACTGGGTGCCGTAGGGATCTTGAACACTGTTGTTCATTTTTCTCATTCTTATTTATCTCACTGCTTAAAAAAATCAATTCTTTTTTTTTTAAATGCCTGCCCTAAGTCAGAAACAGTAACTGTTGCTTCAAATACATTTTAATTTAATCTTCATAATATTCCTCTGAAGAAAGAAGAATGATTCCAATATTTACCTAATGAAAAGAGAAATATTACTGGAATTGCTGTAAAGAGACGCAGATTCCACTTTAAATCTACTCCAGATGGCTGAGTGACCTTGGCAAGCCTCACTTGGCCTCTGTCTGCAATGTGAGTGGCTGGCTGTGGATGACTGCTCACATTCCTTCCAGCTTAGAGAGTTTCTGTTCTCTGATTGCAACACTTCTTAAAGGAAGCAGGGTGAGAAAAATGAAGAAGATCTGAGTATTGAGAACAAGAGAGGATTTGTTGTTTCAAACCCCAGTATTGCCATTATTTTACCTATTCGATGCTGGACAAGCAAACAATATAACTTTCCTTTGACCTTAGTTTTTCTTTTTCTTTAGAAACATCTATGAGAAAATCTTCTAAAATTATTTGAAATAGCAATATTAAGTGTTTAGTAAACAATTAGCCTTATTTTTTTCTCAGAGTGGTGTGGTGGTTAGAGAAGAGACGTTGAAGCCTTTCTGTCTGGGTTCAGACAGTAATTCTACCACTAACTGTGATCTTAAGCAACACATTGAACTTCCCTGTGTCTCGGTTTCCTTATCTGCAAAATAGGCAGAATAATAGAATTTTAAGTGCCATGTAAATATCAATCATTATTCAAATGTTTTCCACATAGGTTTCTGTAGTGGGATCTATTTCCTTAAGAATGCTTAGTTTTACACATATCTCACTTTTGTGCTATGTGTGAGGCTGACAGACCTGGCACTAATCCAAATGATGCTTCTCATTTTGACTTAAGCATCCAGCATCATTTTTTTTCAGTCTCCTTCTGCTTTCATGAAGTCTCTGCCACTTTGCTAAATTCTAGGTGCAATTTTCCATTCTGTTGCCTTCTAAATCTCTTGCTTTGGGGCTTCAGTTCTGGCTGTCTTGCACCACAAGTTCCTCCAACGACTTTTCTTTGTTTTCCAGGAGTGGCTGTGAGCACAACAGGAGTTCTGTGGTTTCCTGTGGTAGCAGCACTAAAGAATGGCTGGAAACTGCCTGCCCTTGCAATGGCTTGGGTCACAGTAATTGATAGCTCCGTGAGCCCTATCTCTGTGGAGTCTGTACCCTGTGGCAAGCCTGGGACACTTATACTTCTACTGTGGGGACATAGTGTCATGCAGCAACTCAGGGCAGTAGGTACCACACCGTTGGTTTCTAGCACGATGCTTACCATTCATTCATATGAACAATGAATGAATGAATGGATGGATAAACTCTTAAGGGTGGAATGACTATGGCAGATATGAAGTTCTCCTATAACTTAAATACCAGGACAAGATCTCTTTTAGAAACCCATTCATAACCTCAAAGTCCCCTTGCCTTTCATTCTACAATCTTTTTATTTCTTAAGGGTTTTCTAGGTTTTGCTCTTTGGAATAGAAAGTTTAGGTCATCCTTAGCACAGAGATTCTCAGCATACATAAATGACATGTATGCAGAGTTGCCACTTCTCCCATGGTGACATCCAAATTGTGATTCTGGTAGGACAAAAAACTATAAGAAGCCAGGACTAAATGGTGGCACCATCACACCATTCCCTCTGCACTGGCTTTAAGGCTGACATTGTCATATGGTGTATTTAAATAGTCTGTAGTCTAAATCCTAGGATGTTAAAGAGCAAAAGGAGGTGCTATTAATGAGTGCCCTGGAAGACAGGTCCCAGAGTGTCTCACACAATGACATATGGCCACAATACATTACTTCTTACAAAGTTATTTAAAAACACAATTATTTGTTCAGATAATTACATGCCTAAAGGGTCCCCAAATCAAAGCAATCCAACAGTATCTACAAAACACAAGTCTTGCTCCATCTCTCATATCTATCTGCTCCTTTGTATCCTTACCTAACCCCGAGAGAGGCCACCTTTCCCTGTATGATTACTGTTTTTCTTTTGCAAAATTCAGAAGAGGTGAATATTTCATCCTCCATTATTATTCATAGGCTCTTTAATATATACTTTGCTTTATCCTTATTTTTCATTTTCTTAATTGGAAATATTAGAAATAATTCTCCTTCTCCTCCTCCTCCTTCTTCTTCTCCTTCTCCTTCTCTTTCTCCTCCTTCTTCTTCTCCTTCTCCTTCTCCTTCTTCTTCTTCAGACATTACCCCCCCTCGCATGAAAAAATAGCTCCATAGCACTCCATTGTGTTTAATTTAACTAATACTTCATGTAAGGAGTCTTGTTTTGCTTCTGGTCTTTGGCTATTAAAAACGACATTGTTAAGAATAACCTTGTATGTGTATAATTTCATACATATGTACATAGAAATTTCTAAAAGAGGAATTCCTGGATCATAGTGCACGTATAATTTGGGTAAATATTCTTCAAAAGCAATTATATAATTTAGTTCTTCCATCAAAAATGGATAAAAAGATACATTATATCTCATTGTAGTTTTAAATTTCAAGTCTATCTTATGTGTGAGGTGGAAATTTTGTCTTATGTTGAAAAAAACTTATTTTTTGTGTAATTGACTTAATTTGAGAGTCAGCCTCACCTACTCTGCATGGCAATACAGTAAATGTCATAGGAAAAGTACAGTGTTTTGTACATCTTACCCCAGGTCCTAGAATAAGGCCTGGAGCAAAAAAATATAATTGAAAAATCATATTAAATAAATGAATGATTGTGATTTTCCCTGTTTCTCACATTATTTTATTGGTGCTTCATATCATTTTTAATCTTTAAGTTGTGTTATAAAATAATGTATTACATATAAATATAGCACATTAAAATGTTTACATGAATGCATTTCTAAAATCCCCTATAATCTTAATACTTGAAAAAATTTCACATCTATTGTTTTTTAATTTCTAATAAACATACATTATTTTTTCATATTTTAGCATGTCAAATCCTGCTTTTTTTCCCTAAAATTTTTAATATACATAATAGAAGATGTCATCTTGCTCCCAAATAATGAATGAATTACCTGATAGAGATATCAGGATTTTTTTTTCTTTTAGTACTGAAGATTGAACAGTATCTCTTATTATGAGAGATTGTCTTGCTAAGCATCTGATAATGGCCTTGAACTTAAGCTCCTCCCACCTTACCCTCCCAAGTAGCTAAGATTACAGGTGTGCACCACCATGCCTGGCTAGGACTTGTTCTTTCTGCTTGTTTCATTCCTGATACAGAGTAAACACTGAGTTAAGTACTCTTATAGGCAAGACATGAGAGGGACCAAGAACTTTCTCAACTACACCAGGAGCACACGTGGAAGCCTCAGTCCTTAAATACATATTTCTCTATAACTGATTCTGGAACATGTCTATGATTCTATGTCAGGAATTTATATTAGATTAATATTCTTCTGAGAGACATAGTGCATGGGAATTGTAGTCTAATCAGTTAATACCAAGCCATCCAAACATACAAATGTAGAATTACATCCAGATATATAAGCGATATGAAAAGTCTGTCTCAGACTTTCACACAAGAGAAAAGTACAAGTATAAAAGTTTATAGAGGAATAAAAGCAATATTAATGTGGCCACTCTGAGCACAGCCTAACCATTTATTTGAAGAGTCTAGAGAGATGGCTAACCTATGCAGATTCAGGAAATAAGGATAAAATCAAGGAGTGTCTTGGTGTTTGGGGCCACGAGAGAGACAGTCATGTAGTGAGTGGTGCTTGCAAGTATCTATCCCAGAGAATGGTTAGGTATTTCGTAGGAAGTGGGGTACAGGCTCAATGCTGATTAAGGCTGAATGAGAACCAGATTGTCAAAATATTTAAGAAAGACTCTTCTTATTCTGAAGTTACTTCTGCACTTCCACAAGCAAATACCCTCCTTTCTTTTGGCTCAAAAACTTCCACCTCTTGCAAGAAGCTTTTCCAGTTTAATCTCAAGACATGCAATATTTTCATTCCATTTAATAGGATGTGCTTGTTAATCTTTTATAGTTACCTTCTTGCCTTAAATGTATTCAGCGACTGCCTTATGCCCATCTGCCTCTAAAATTTTTTTAAAAATTGGATCTGTAAATGATTCAGATACCTAATTCTAATAGATAAATGCCATTATTCTATTATTTATCTGAACTTTCTATTCATTCAAGTATGCATTGAGAGATGGTACCCAGCTGAGATCAAAGCTCACATGTTAATCCAAGATTTTTGATGAGAATATTGAGAATTATGGATATTGAAAATATAGATATAAGTGATTGTGAAACAGTAGCTTATTCTCACGAGGTCTTCCAGGGTAAAAATAATGATGGTGGTCGAAAAAGTAATGGTAGCAATCTTGCTGATGGAGACTTTAAACACTGCAATTAGAACAGTGTTTTAACTATTCAATAAGCAATGATCAGAACAATGAATAAACGAGGTGAACTCAGTGGAGGTGGGTGCTGATAAGAAGATGAAGATAGAGATGATCAGCACAAAAGTAATGGTGGCACCTAAGGAGTTAATTGTGCAGGGAGATTAGTAGTGTTGGCTGAGAAATCTCCTTGCAAAGAAAAACTTCAAGAAGATGAAATCGTTTCTGGGGTGTCCAAGGTGTTATTCTCCCTACATGCACAGGGATATCAAGTTGGATTTTCCTCTTTAATGAAAAGCTTGATGATGACTGCAAAGCTTCTAGTGGCCCAGAAGAGGCCATGTCCCTGGGATTAAATTCCAGAATCCAAAAATGAGAACTGCGAAGCTGAAACAAGTCATTGGAGAAATAGAGTTCATCTCTGTCATTTCTCTGTGCCCAACTTCTGGCCCCAGAGGGACCAATACTGAGAGGTAGCCTTAGCGACTGCAGAGAGCCCCTGGGAGACCCACATTTCCAGGAACATGAAATATAATGAGGGAAGCATTGGGGTAGAGAGGATGCTAAGGAGCATGCAACAAGTTATATTGTTATTAAAACAGTCAGGTAATGGGCAATGGAGGTGCAGATGATACGAGCATATCTGAAGAAGAGAACCAGGGGGTGGTTTTAACCTTTTCCACATATGGTCTGTTAAAGTGTGGGAGTAAAACTCCAGGGATATTGACGCAGACCACACATCTCCATGCTAACCTGATAAGCATTTTTCAATGACTTCAGAGAATCACAGACCTAACGGGTTATAAAGGGCTTTATAAAATACCTATTTAAACTTCTTCATTTTAAAGGAAGTTGAATAAAGAGGGGAGAAATGGTCAGGCCCAATATTCATTCTGAGTCAGTGGCAGAACAAGTTTGGAAAAACAATTCCCAAAAGAATGCTTGCTTTGTTTCAGCCCTTCTTGGCCTACATCATATGGGTCTTACCTCATCAATTCTCTGCTCTTCCTATCCCCTTTAGAATTCCCGATGCATGTGTCCTTTGAGATCCTTCCTTAAAATATAGCCTGTCTGCCCATTGATTCTTCATCCTGTTCTGCAGTTCTGAACTTGAAATGATCCCACAGACTCCTATTTCTTTTTTTCCAATCTCCTCCTCCTTCAGCCTTTTCTTATTTGGTGGGGGTGGGTGGGTACCGGGGATTGAACTCAGGGGCACTTGACCACTGAGCCACATCCCCAGCCCTATTTTGCATTTCATTTAGGCACAGGGTCTCACTGAATTGCTTAGCGTTGTGCTTTTGCTTTGAACTTGTGATCCTCCTGCCTCAGCCTCTTGAGCTGCTGGGATTACAGGCGTGCACCACCACACCCAGCTTCCTTCAGCCTTAATGAGAACATAGTTGAGTTCTAGAGAGACTCCCCACCAAAAAGCCTTAGCAATGACATCTTGTCTCCTTCCCCCAGTTCAGTGTGGCCAGTTGTTGGCTATAGCATATAGAATGGGTGGATATCTTAAAGAATCTTGGTAATTTTCATTAAGGACTATAGGATGATAAGCAAGAGAATTTTCCTCTCTCTCTCTCTCTCTCTCTCTCTCTCTCTCTCTCTCTCTCCTTTCTTGGTATAGAATGTGGAAGAAAATCCTGGGGCAGAGACTCTGGTGCCCTAGCTCTTCAACAGGACAAGTGCTGAATTGTGCATCAAGGGATCCGAACTCCCTTCATACTGATAGCAAGGGATATTGAATAAGTTTTTTCTATTTCTAACATTCAGTTTCTCTTTTACAAAGTTGGAAATCGTTTTGATAATATGTAAAATATTTTTCTGTACATATATTCTATTTTTGAGGTTCTGAAGAAATTTCTTAAAAGGAGGAATCCTAAAGTCCTACATCTTCTACCCTTTACCCCTCATTCCGAGAATCATGGATCATCTCAACCTGACTTGGACCCAGACTTTCATCCTTGACGGTTTTACTACCACTGGGACACTACGACCTCTTGCTTTCTTGGGGACCCTATGCATTTACCTCCTCACCCTTGCAGGGAACTTGTTCATCATTGTCCTGGTTCATGCAGATTCTGGACTGTCCACACCCATGTACTTCTTCATCAGTGTCCTCTCTTTCCTGGAACTCTGGTATGTCAGCACCACGGTGCCCACACTGCTGCACACCTGGCTCCATGGGCGCTCACCCATCCCGTCGGTCGCCTGCTTCCTCCAGCTGTATGTCTTCCATTCCTTGGGCATGACTGAGTGTTACCTGTTGGGAGTCATGGCGCTCGACCGCTACCTAGCCATCTGCCGCCCACTGCACTACCACGCACTCATGAGCAGACAGGTACAGCTGTGGCTAGCAGGGGCCACCTGGGTGGCTGGCTTCTCAGCTGCGCTTGTGCCAGCCAGCCTCACTGCCACTCTGCCCTACTGCCTGAAGGAGGTAACCCATTACTTTTGTGACCTGGCTCCACTAATGCGGTTGGCGTGTGTGGACACAAGCTGGCACACTCGGGTCTATATTACAGTGATTGGCATGATTAACACATGTGATCTTGTTATCATTTTAGGACTCTATGGGGGCATCCTGAGGGCTGTGCTGAAGCTGCCCTCCGCTGCCAGTCGTGCCAAGGCCTTCTCCACCTGCTCCTCCCATATTATTGTGGTAACGCTCTTCTTTGGATCTGCCTTCATTGTGTATGTTGGGCCACCTGAGATCCGAGCTGAGGGCAGAGACAAACTCATCGCCTTGGTGTACACTTTTCTTACCCCTTTTTTTAACCCTATCATTTATACTCTTCGTAACAAGGAGGTGAAAGAGGCTGTTAGGAGGGTCATCCAGAGAATGAGGACTGTATTGAAGACACCCTGAGGTCCTTTAAGGTTATAGTTCATCCATTTGGTAATTGTAGGATTTAATTGATTAGCCAAGGAAACCAATTAATTATTCAAATACTCTGTGAAATGTATAATTAAAATGGATTGATTCTTGGATTAGGGCAAATTAAGAAATATAGAGGGAGGAGAAACATAGTCCCTGGATCTACTAATAGGGGAGAAAGACCACATAAGTGAAGAAATAGCAAAACCAATAATTAGAAAGAAACACAAATTTCTAGGTAGACAGAGTTTGGGTTTGTGCTGAGAAAATTTGAAGAACCGACATTGACTCTGTGGTTGTAATCAAGACTGGATACTTAGGATCAAGAAGGTTGTAAGTGAGATTAACTAAAAGAAAAATATACGGACACCTGGGATAAATGTTCAGAAATGGACTGAACATGAAAAGAGTGCCCATAAGAATATGAAGTCGAGTGTTCTCGGGTGATCTCATAGGAAAAGACGTTTTAAGGTGGAGAAGAGAATTTGTCTAACAGGACACTGAAGACAAAGATGCTCAGTATATTGGTGGTCTGAACTGAGCTATAGATATCCATCTTGTACTTTGAATTTGAAATAAGTAAGTCAACCAGGAAATATCATCAATGGAGTCCCCTGTGTGCAAAAATTGCTCGAGGAACCAAGAGAATATGTTAAAAAAAAAAAACAAAAACAGGAACACTTTCTGTTTTCAAGGAGCTGATCATCACTGTGTTTTAAGGAAGCAATTGTCTCACTCTTTCTCTCTCCAATCTCCCACTTTCTTCCCTACACACACACACACACACAGACACACACACACCCCAGTAAGCAACAGTCGCAACACGTTGCCTAACACCAGGAAATAAACTGAAATTTTACTCTATGCTTATCTGCAATAACAGGTATTGGCTGGAAGGGAATGAGGGGGAGAAAAGTGAGTCTCACAGTTTTACTCAGACATTTTCCTCAAATTTTGGAATCCTCAAACCCTGAGCATCCAGGTGATACTCGTCTGAAGGGTCTCTTCAGACCAGAGGTAGCTTTGAAAGATCTTCCTAAGATTGTCCCGGGATAACATGACTATAACCCTACTGAAAATACAACACGAAAAAAACCAAACAAACAAATAAAACCCTCATTTCAGGTAAAAACTATA
This sequence comes from Marmota marmota marmota, assembly GCF_001458135.2. NCBI lineage: Eukaryota > Metazoa > Chordata > Mammalia > Rodentia > Sciuridae > Marmota > Marmota marmota. Next base: position 29,548,798 of record NW_026000019.1, read on the forward strand.
CAGTACTTTTTCTTCTTTGCCACCTTTTTTAGTGATGGTGAGTAGGTTTGTGTTTCCTATTTTTGAATAAGTTCTCAATTTGAGTTTTTTTCTGTCATCTAGCCCAACTATGGACTACGTGGGTCCTATATAATGTGAAACAAATTTCAATATTATAAAATAATAAAAAGCAATCTTGTGGAGAGATAAACAGTAATAGTAGATGGGAAAACTAACTGGGATTCTTTCCTTTCCCACATGAAAGCAGTTTTTTCTTTTGTGGTGAGAAGAGGCTCCGTTCAAGTCTCAGGTTAAACCAACACATTACTTTTGAAGTTTCCCTTTGAGCAAACTCCATAGTTACTGAATACCACCAGGAAGTCACTGAATCATTAAATTTTTTATTTGGACAGCATTTAAGATGTTGACTCATTTAACCATCTGACTCAAACGGCTCCATAACTGCATAATAGAAAACTAAGGTAAGAGGTAGGAAGTAACAACAGTTCCTCAGCAATTTCAAAACAGACTGGGAATGGAGTAGCAACCAGGTTTTCTACCCGCTTTCTTTTGTTATGGTTTGGATATCACGTGAGCCTCAAAAAGTTCACGTTAGGCAATGTGGCAGTGTTCAGAGGCAAAAGGGTTAGGTTATGAGAGCTGCAATCCCATCCCACTTGATGGACTAATGATGCGAACAGATTACTGGGTGGTAACTGTAGGCAGGTCAGGCCCAGCTGGAGGAAGTAGGCCACGGGGGCAAGCCCTAGGGGATTTTATTTTGTATTTTTTCTTTTTTGGGGGGGAGGAGGGAGATTATATCTTTGAGTTGTTAATGGACCTTTCCTTTATTTATTTATATGTAGCACTGAGAATTGAACCAGTGCCTTACACATGCTAGGCAAGCACTTCACCACTGAGCCACAACCCCACCCCTTTCTCCGCTTCTTGACTGCTCAGAGGTGAGCAGTTTCTTTTTACTAGACTCCTCCACCATGATGGGCTGTTTCTCCTCAGGCCCAGAGCAATGGAACCAGAGGGCCGTGAACCAAAGCTCTGAAATGGTGAGCCCCAAAGAAGCGGTTCCTCCTCTAAGTTGTTCTTCTAGTCACATTAACAAGACGAAACAAAGAAACACACACGTATCATTATAATATGTGGTCTCAATTGTGTTTTCTTCTTTCTTCCTCCAGAGGCAGCAAGCTTGTGACACTGAGCACCACAGGGCAGCAGTGGGAGGAGTGAATTCCAGGAGTCAGAGACTTCCCTGGGGGGTCTATAGAGCACCCTCCATAGAGTAACCCTCATCCCGGTGGCGAACGTGGCCTGCCATGGGATTTTCCAAGGCTTGCCTGTCGCCTTTCTGCTGACAGCCCCCAGCCTCTCCATTTCCTTTCTGGAAGTAGGACTCACCTCCATACTTCACAGAATCATCCCCTGCTTTTGCCTGATTTCATGATGCCTGCTGACATGGGGATCCCTGACTACACAGGCATACACTTATAATTGAAGATTACACGTTCAGTTTCTCATTAAATCTCCCACAGCAGGAAAATGGACAAATGCCTTTGCAAAATCAGTTAGTAGGTAAATACTGAACTCATCCAAAACATTTCAGTCTACTGAGAAAGAGGAAAGAAGGAGAACATTTTTTTAAAACCAGAGGATCGAACCATGCTGACCGAGGCTTGACTCTCCCTACCACCCCCCGACAATTGTTTTGTTAATGTGGGTTTTACAGAACCTATATGAATCCAGAATCAGAATACATCTATCTTTCACTTAATCTTTTACTTAAATGTAGGCTATTAAAGAAAATTTCTTCTGAACATAATTTGTTTGAGCCTGTGGAGTAATTATTGAAAAGGTATTTTGCTATCTACAGTCATGAAAGTCTAAAATTAATGCCAATGCTTTATAGATCACTGATTTAGTTCTTTAACTCACTTATTAAACAAGTTGCAAAACTTTCTTCAAATACGAGGATATTGATTAGTTGTGGAATAAATAAGGCCCAACAAATCACCTGAAATCTTCTCAGGTAAAACTTAACTATGAACAAAAATTTTTATTTTAAGGAGACTGTGCAATTCAGATTTGCTAAATTAGAAACTTTCAACTGGGTGATATATTTACTATTATTATTATTATTATTAGGGGGATGAACGCGGGGGTGCTTTACCACTGAGTTACATCTCCAGTCCATTTTATTTTTTATTTTGTGAAAGGGTCTCACTAAATTGTTGAGTCTGGCTTCAATCTTGTGATCCTTCTTCCTCAACCTTCCAAGTAGCTGGGATTACAGGTGTGTGCCACCAAGCTCAGCTAGCAATCTGTGCTTTGATATGCTCCAAGACGATTTAGATGTAGTCATGAACCGGCTGGGGATGTGCCTAATCAGACTGGTGAGACTGGAAGAAGAAATTGCACATGCAAAGCCCAGTTATTGGTTCTGCTCTGCCTAGGAGCCATCCAACCCTGGCTGCGTGCATTACTCCATCTTGCCACAGCAAGAACAGAACGTCTTTGGTTTTCAGTACTGCATAGTAATTGGGTGGAAGAAACAAAAGGAAAAATAATATGCCTATTCTCATAGTAATGTTTGAAATACCCCCACTGAGTAGTTAAAATATCAGGCAGATAAATCATAAGTAAAAAGATAAAATATTTGAGGGCAATAATTAACCAGACCCACCTAACAGAAGTATACAGAATACAGATCTACATCAAGCACAAGTGAAATTAAATGGTAGGCCATAAAACGAGTCTCAACCCAGTCAAGCGAATTAATAATATTAATTTTATGTAGATCCTTGCTTCAAATAATGACATAATTAAATTGAGACTAAAAACTAAATAATAAACTTAACATGTCTATTTTCTTGATATTTAAAAAAAAAAATCTTCTCCGTTCCTGGAAATAAGAAAGTCCTGACAATACTAATAAAAATAAAAGGGAGAGATGAGTAAAAAAAAAAATTAAACAGATTAAGAATGAAAATTGGTTAGTTAAAGCTGCAGCAAAATTTGAAATTATTAACAATGTATGCAAATTAATTAAATATTTTAATTGGCTAAATTAACTTCAAGAAAAATTGAACACTAGCAATATTAACTTCAGGAGAAATACAAAAATCTTATAATACTGAATTGGAAGTTAAAAATATAACTAGAAAGAATCAAATCCAGATCATGTAACAAATGAGTGCTACAAATATTAAAGAAAGACAATCTGTAGTTTTTACACAAATTCTTCAGGGAGCAGAAACATAACTCAATATGTGTTTTTTAGAAATCTTGCCTACCACTAATTTCAAAGTGAACAAAACCACTAATATCAAAAAAGAATTAATTCACTAACAAATACAAAAATTTCTTGCTGCAAATATTATACTCCTAATCAATTAAAATAATTTGAATTAAATGATTATGATTGAGTTTGATTTATTTCAGGAATATAAGGTTGACTCAATATAAAAGTCAATAATTTATCACACTAACAATAGGGAAAAAGTTATCTCATTTGATGCAGGAACAAGAAAACATTCAATATTCATTCATAATTGAAACATAAGAAACCACAACAAAACTTATCGTCCATGTCCAGTGTGGGCAAGGGAATGGGTTTCCTTCAGCAGGAGGGGCTGGCTAAGAAATTAAAGCTAAGAAAAGTAGAATTGAAATGATCACAGAACACAGAGAGGTAGTTTCAAAGAGGGGGCAGAGACCAGCAAAGCTGACCAACAGGTCCAGCTTCTAACAAGGAAAGGAGTCTGATGGCTTTTTTTAAATATCGGAAAACATCAAAGGCTTTTGATAGAAAGTTCTTCACCAAATCAGGATAGAGATGGGGGCAGGTAGGCTGCTCAGTTACGCCCATCTCCAGTTCTGGCAGAGTGGAGGGGCAGTCCACTTGCACTGGGCCATCTATCTCAGTGGGAGTGACATGAGAAGTTCCTAGTGCCAGATCTACCCTCTCACTGGCTATGATGCTGAAAAAGGTCCTCACGCGTTTCACTGATAGCTTCCCACAAAACTACAAATAGAAACTTCTTTATTCTGATAAAGAGCATCTTTTAAATCATGTAACAGACCTAAGAGAAAAATGTGAAAAAATTTTCCTTGAAGATCAAAAACAGAACAAGATTAATGGCTAATATAATTTCTATTTAATATTGTGCAGGATATACTAACTAGTGTAGCAAATAAAAAAGAAAAAGAAAGAAAAAAAATAATTATGGATGTTGTTCTTATTTTTATTGAAACATACATAATCACAAATAAACTAGAATTCAGAATGGTGGGCAACAGTGATACAATGCAATAGTAAAAAATGAAGCTAATCGTATTATTGAAAAACAGTAACAATCAGAAAATGCAAATAAAGAGACAGCATTTTTAATAGAGACCACATATGTATGTGTGTGTGTGTGTGTGTGCATCCTAAGAGAAGTTCAAGACTTTTTTTGGAAAATAATATATTTATATTTAAAGTTATTTCCACTTTCATAAATAGTGTGATAGAGCACATTCATGGATGGGGAAATTTATATCAGAAAAAAGTTATTTTCTCTAACCTATTGATGAAATAAAATCTGATATGAAATCCTGAAAATGTATTTGTGGAAATTTGATAAACTTTTTCCAAAGTCAAGCCTCTTCATGACATTTAAGAAGATAGAAAAGGAGAAAAGGTGGTATATGGTAGTGATAGGTATTTCCACCAACCCTCAAGTGATTGAGACTTATAAGATTATGTTAGTCTCAGTGGCATATGAGGGTGATAATATAAGAAGACATTATCAATTAAGCTTTGGTTTACATGGTACAATGCTATCTTGAATCTGAAGTTTTCCTCTAATAGCTTTTCAGAAAGAGAACTAAAATGGGCCATGTGGAAGGGTATTGAATCTAAACAAGAAGCTTAAAAGTATTCAGAATTTGAATATTTCAGCAGAAGATCATAGGGTACCTGTTACAGTTAATAAAAAGCTCCACATTGGATTCAGCTTAAAAATTGTCAGAGCGTTTTAAATTTTTTTCAAGGTTGCTATAAAGTCGAGTTGAAGTAAGACAATAAAATGTAACCATGGCTTTCAAAATTAAAATCTCTTCTGAATGTTTATGACTTTTCTCTTGTAAAGCAAAAGCTAAATTGTTTTTCTCTGATGGGGAAGCATCAAATTCAGATACATATGAAATGATTAATCATAAATATGTTATGAACCACTCTAAATCCTTCATACTGGAATGCTTTACGACATCTTAGAATCTACTAAATAGTGTTTTACAGCTCACGACAAATGTGACAGTTCATATTTTATATGCATAACAAAATTTAACCGTGATATTCTTTACTTCTTTCTAGAATGCAGAGAAACAAAACATGAGTTTTGTGGTTAGGACAAATTAGCAAGCTGAGGGAGGTAATGCCAATCTCATTTAATAACTTTACTTCAATTTGGTTAGTGTACACAATTGTCTAGTTTACAGAATTTTATATAATTTTATTTTATGCCTCTCCTATCAACAATGATCAAGAGATTTATGAAAGTTTATGAATAAACTGATATTCAAATAATGTGCTTTTTAAAAGATTTTCTTTCATTTGTAGCTTATTTGCTTCCTCATAGATGGATATTCTTATTTTTGATTTTCCTTCTTCAAAGGTCATCTCTTCTGTTATCAGTGCATCTCCAGGTTTGCTGGAGTTAACTCTACCATAGCCCACTCACCTAAAGGATACTGCCTATGTGTTCTAAGTGCCAGGATGAATAGATATCGAGCTGCAAATATGTACATTGTAAAAACACACTGAAGCCCAAAGAGAAAACTTGCATGAGAATGTGCATTTTCTCTTTATGCATTTGGAACTTTTTGATGAATACTTTCTGGAGGAGGGTGAGATATATTTTCAGGGATTGTATCAAATGGGAGCATTTTCAAAATTCTAAAATTAGAGAAATGTTATTCAAAATAAAATGTGGTTTTTTTGTGTGTGGGGTGTGTATGCATGTAATGGGTTACCATATTATGACCCTGGATCTAACTCTGGCCTGTGGATTGAATAGAATCTGCTGTCTGTTTTTGTAAATAAAGTTCTATGAGAGGACAGTGACATCCATTCCTTTACATATTGCCGGTGACTACGTGTGTGCTACAACAGCAGAGTTAAATAGTGACAGAGACTGTAGGACTTGCAAGATCTAAAATATTGATTTTCTGCCGCTTTAAGGAAACATTTGCCCACAATTGCTCTAAAGTACGTACCTGACATTCTGTAAGTATAGGCTGGTAAACTTTACATTGATTGAATTTTTATCTTAGCCATGTATACTTTTAATCTAATTGTACTAAGACAACCTGTTTTTACTTTAAAGTTTGCTTTCCAGCCTTAGAGATTTTTAAATCTTAGAACAAATGATAGTCTCAGGATAAATTAATAAGTGGTCACATACCAACGACATGTTGATTTCCGATTTGACATCTCTGCACTGCTGATTCTGAATTCTGAGATGGCTTCCTTAGATATTTTACATCATGCCTTTCTTAGCTCTGCTTAATTAATACCAGCGCTCCTTACCTTTCCTCTCTTTCTGCCTTCATGATCCCAGTCCTGTGGACACGTTGTGGATATGCTGGAGGGGGAGAAGGAAAATGTTGGTTGGATGAGAGTATGGTTATGAGAGTTTACCAGCTGGATGAATAACTTGCCCTAATGCATGTTAATTTCATGACTTCAAAGAGAAGGACCCACAGTGAGCTCTGCTGAATCAACAGTGATAACTAATAGCAGACAAGAAGCTAAATAGCACACTTGTCAAATTGTAGTTAACTTAAAGTGAATAAAAGGCACAAAAAGGGCACCAGGAGAATCAAAATCTAATAACTTCAAGCACTGGGAAAATACACCAAATTCCACAAGACGAATTCTAATGGAGGCAGAAATTGGTCTTGTGTTTGGTATCAAAACAAAAAGAGCAAGTACAATGACCATAACAAAACCCTTTAAATGAGTACCAATAGGAGAAGCTATGTTGACTACAGCCATTTATTAAGTGTATTTTATGCCTTCTCTCTGCCAGACATTGTGTACAGATATGGTGCTGAACAAATATAGAATAAAAATGGTTTCTGCACTTACGATTCAGAAATAATAACATTGAATGAACTGTTAGAAATGGGATGAATTCAGAAATAGAGAGTGCTCTGGATACTAAGCCGAGAGAGCATTTCACCTAATCTGGGTGTAAATGTTGTGTATGAGTGTGTGTGGAGAGTGGACTGGGGAAAGTCAGACAAGCCTTTCCTTGATTCATCCAATAAGTAGTTTTTGAATGTGCCAGGAACAATACCAGGTACTGAATGATGGTGTTGAGGAAAAATTGGTCCCTGACCTCACGAACTTTTTGGTTTTTTGGTGAGAGAAACATATAACTATGTGATTAAAATTATGGTTGGGGCTATAAAAAGAATAACTGAGATGCAAAAAATAGAATAAGGATTGGGGACCAAAATATTTACACAGTGATTAGGTCAGACTTCCTTGAAGAGGTGATGCTAGAAGTGAATAACGGAAGGACAAGGAGAATTTACCTTGGTATAATGTATCTGTTGTGGTTTGAATGTGAGGTGTCCTAAAAAATGTCACATGTGAGACAATGCAAGAAAGTTTGGAGGAAAAATCTAATCAGTGAATTAATCCCTGATGAGATAAATTGAGTGGTAATTGGAGGCAGGTGGGGTATGGCTGGAGGAACTGGTTCATTGGGGGGCGTGACTATGGGGGTATATATTTTGTACCTGGAAAGTGAAGTCTCTCTTCCTGCTTTTGGAGCACCAGGTAAGCTGCTCTCCTCTGCCACACTCTTCCACCATGATGTTCAGCCTCACCTCGAGCCCCAGGAATGGAGCTGGTCTTCTATGGACTGAGAACTCGGAAATGTGAGCCCCTAAAACTTTTCCTCTTCTACAGTTGTTCTGGTCGGGTCTTTCAGTGGTAGCACCAAAAAAAAAGCTGAGTAAAACAGGATCCTAGAACAGGAACTGGATTTTGTTCAAGGATGATTCCAAGTGGAGGGAAGGGTGATTTAAAAACTTAGGCGACTTAGCCGATTTCTATTTTTATGTGAAATGTCTGTAGCCTTTCTGCTCATTTCAGAGAGTGAGACAGTACAAACCAAAGCCAATTTGAGAAAGAGTGACCCTCATAAGTCAAGGGGACTCCATTATACATGTAGGTTGGATAAAGGCTGTTCTGTAGAAGAAGAGACTAAGACCAGGCATGAAAACTGTGTTCTCGTGTTTGCAGATCTGTCTTAGTTTATATGATGACCAACAATGTATGAGGGTTGTTTTTCTTCACATCCTGCAAGCTCTACCATTGAGCTACAGCTCCAAACTTTTTTTTTTTTTTTTTTTTGGTATGAGGATTGAACCCAGAGGCACTTAACTACTGAACTACATCTCCAGATCTTTTTTAATATCATGCTTAGGGCCTCGCTAAGTTGCTGGGGCTGGCTTTGAACTTGTGATCCTCCTGACTCAGCCTCCTGAGCCACTGGGGTTATAGGCATGCACTACTGTGCCCAGCCTGCAGCCCTTTTTAATATATATTTTTTTATGAGATAGGGTGTCCTAAGTTGTCCAGGCTGGCTTCAAACTTGTGATCCTTCTGTCTCAGCCTCCTGAGTTGCTGGAATGACAGGTGTGAATTACCACATACAGCTCATTGTAGTTTTTAATTTGCATTTTCCAAATGGCTAAAGATGTTGAACATTTTTTTTTATATAATTAGCAGCCATTAGTACTTCTTCTGAGAAGTGTGTGTTTAGTTTATTTAGGGTTTTATTTTTTATTTGTTTTTTTTTGAGCTCTTCATATATTCTGGATATTAATCCTCTGTTAGAAATCAATTAGAGGAAGCGACAAGTAGATAGATTTAATTCATGAAAACTAAATTTTAAACAATCCAAAACTACACATTTATTTTAGTTATTTTGTAATATAGTGAACTTAAGGAGGGCAGTTTCAGTTAATGTTGGAAACACTAAAAACTAAAATAGTATAATGGTCATGGGGAGAAACTTAAAGTTTATAGATCATCAATTATGGACCAGATTTTATAATTCAGCATTTATGGATTTTATCTGAGAAAGAGAAAGGCAGAGGCATCCTCAATGGAATACCAGCATCAGACAGGGTCTCTCTGTGACTACGTGATATCGTGAGGGTGGGGGAAGACCATTTACTCTGTTTAAATACAAATAGAAACAAGATCACTATACAAACCAGCATATTTTTTCCTCTCCTAGCTAATATGAATAGCTTCCCTGTCTTGGTCAATGCTAGCTTCAGTCTGCCTTCTTGATGTTTCAGGCCCCAGTAACTGACAGAACCCAGTCCATAGCAAAATCTGCTTCCTTGAATCCTTCCCAAGTGACCTGAAACACGTCCACATCCTCTAACAATCCTTTCCCAATACCCTCTTACTGAAATGCTTCACAATTCTGGTGGTGTGCGATCCTCTTCATTGAAAAAGTCAATGAACCTAATTTTGTCAAACTACAGGTGTGTTCCTTCTTTTTGACTTTAAGGCATTGGCATGCTGTTTGATTCTCAAAGTAACTCAAATGTGCTCTCTTCCAAGGTGGAGAAAATAAGGCCCTGAGATGCTAAGTCACTTACACTAAGCTATTTGGAGGAGCATGTCAAATACCTGCACTTAATAAGTGAAGCAAGAAAGGTAGAATAACACATTTTACAGTTGATATAATTTTTATCACACTTAAATTTTACACACACACTTAAACATGACAAAATACACATTCGAAGAAACAAGTGACTTCCTCAAGGCACATAGGTAATCTGTAGTGGTCAAGAGCACAGGCCAGGAGGAAAGTGCCACTTTGTGCCCCTGTGGACGTGGTTATGTTTCTTTGACCACCATCAATGCTTCTGGAGGTGACGGTACTTAGAAGTGGTGACCACAGGCCTTCGTCAGAATGCTCTGGTTTAAGATGCTGACAGAGGCACCATTTGTGTGGCTGTGGGCAAATTGTTAAATGCTCTGTGCTTCCATTACTCAGGTGTAAAATGGGACTGACAATCTTCCCAACCCAATAATTACTCAATTATTCATAGAGTAATACTGAATATTGTATCAGTTAATACGTGCATTGTGCTTAGGATACCATGTGTGGCCTACCAAAAGCTCAGTAAACGGATGTTGTATTGGAACCAAAAATCAAAATAGAGGCTCCGCAGCCCATATTTATTTATTTCAGAAGAAGTAGCTCTTATTAAAGAGGCTTTTTGTTTTTAAAGGGAACATTAGGCTTCTGTCCTAAGAAGTCACTAGAGATGTGGAGGTGCGGTTCGCAGGAAGGGTAATGGGATAGCATAACATGTACTCCCTGATCCCAGCTCCCCAGGTGGGAGGAAAACTTAACCTGCCTCCAAGGGCCCTCCCAGGAGCCTATCCCTGAGCCCAATTGTCACCTGCCTCTGGGACTGGGGTCTCTCCCTTCCTTGTGTCCCTAATGGCCTAAGACTGTTAGTGTTGGCTCTAGCAACCCTACCTGCAGGATACGAATCACTGAGGAGGAGAAAAGGCTACTGGATCCAGTCTTGATCTCCCACATATATACCAAGCCAGACAAGACCAAGCAGATGATGGTCAGCAGTAGGTGAGCTGGGGCCCATGCTAGCTGTTTATCAGGAATCCAAGAGGTGGGATGGGCAAGGGATTTGAAAACAGATATTATTCTTAAATCATAGAATTGGTTTAGTGGGAAGCTGACAAATAACTGGGTCTTGGAGTACCCAGATTTTAGATCTTAGAGCAACAGATCCAAAAGAGACTTTAAAGTTCATCTTCCTTTCCATTTGATACTTAATTTCAACCTACAATCAAGGGATTGACTAATACCTAGTTTGAAAATGTTAGGAGACAGAAAGTTGCCCTGAGTGCTGCTACAGAATGGTTAGGTTCTAGCACAGATAGTTGAGAGTAGAAGTTTCTGGAAAAAAAAAAAAATCGTGCATGACATAGGAGCTGTGGCTAAGACCTAAAGAAATCAGCAATGAAAAGGAAGAGAAGGGAAGGGATATGTCCGGAGCAGATGCATTTGGAAAGACTTCCATTTGAGAAGGCCTTACCCAGGTTCTGGATGTGAGGGCTTAAAGACACTTGGCGGTACAAGAATTTATGGTTGAGAGGTCTTCAGAGTGCTCCTGAAATTATTCCATACTTGTTAGACCTTCCTTGATTTACACAGACAATCAACTTCAGACAAGCTCAGTTTTAGCAAGAGGAAGCATCATCAATAACAGTTCCTTGTGCACAAAAGATGATCAAGAATATTGCTTTAATTCCTGTGGGTTGGTGGAAGTCAATAATGAGTCCTTAAACAGGACTAGGGGAAGTGAGAATAGACCAGATTTGAGATGCTAAATTCATTTGGATGTATTGAGCTTGAGATGTGGGAGGACAAGAAGGATATATGTTCAAGTGCAGTTGGAAAATGTAACTTAAATTGGCATCAGAAAAATAATTCAAGTGTATTTAAGAAAACTGAATTGAGTTTACAGTTCTATGCTTATTATTGAAGTTATAAGCAGGAGAATATGCAGTAATTAACGAAGTGCTATATTTACTCTCAATTACTTTACCAATTTACAAAGACAGATTTGATATAAAGATAACAACAGTGTAAACAGTAGACAGTGTAAAGGTTATGAGGCTACAGAAGGTGGAATAAGTAACTTTTTTTTTTTCTTGAGAGAGTCAGGAAAGAATCATTAACATCTGATATCTGATCTGATTTTTGAAGGATGAGATGTGGTTTCCAGATGGGCAAAAAGGAAGAAAGATAAACCAGAAACAAATGGTCAGGAGTGATAATAGTACCAGAAGTGTAAAGAAGAACGAATTGTTATTTTAACACATCTGTTTGCCATAATTGGGAAAAAAATGAATGTACAGTCTCCGTGGAGCAGAAGTAGTTTAGCAGAAATTCCTGCAAATGCTCATTGCTCTGAGTGAATTTAACATTTAAAAATATCAAACCTATAATTTTATCTTTTTTTTTCTTTTTTGGTAGTGGGGATTAAACTCAGGAGTGCTTTACTACTCAGCTACATTCCCAACTCTTTTTATTCTTATTTTCAGGCAGGATCTTACTAAGTTGCTCAGACTGGCCTCAAACTTATGATCCTCCACCTCAGCTTGGGTGACTGGAGTTACACTTGTGCACCACGGTGCCTGGCTCTCAGGCTTACTTGTCTTAAGAACTCTTTTCAGTTACCCTGGTCTGAGAAATGTGCCCCTGGGTATTCTGCAGTGTTCTGTACTTCACAGGTTATATTGAGAATACTGACAGATGTGACTGCATAGGTTGTAAGATTTCTGGTGGTAGAGATTATACCTTCTTGAATTTTGAATTCCTTATGCCTGACACATATTTGTTCAATTGATTGTTATAAAAGTGTACTGAACAATGAGAAAAACTTGCTATGATATTAATCTCATAGACAAAACCAACCTTTTAGCCTTGACTAGAGAAAAACTGTGACCCGGGGAGAAGGGATGTTTGGGAAACTCACATTTATAAAGAGACATTAAATAGCAGGGAGTTAAAGTGCATAAATTCAAATTATGTTTCTGAGAAATAGTATCTATGTCAAATGGAAAAGTGTCATCATCCTGCCATCCTCTATATTCCTGAGTTTTCCATCTGTAAAATAAGCGTAACGATGGTATTTATCTCATGAATGTATTTAGAATAAGTGCTATTATTGTTTTTAGGGTGGTATTAATAATAATAGCAATTAAAGCGCTAACTTTAGATTTTAAGAGACAGAGACAGAAAGAGAGAAATTGAATTTTGACTTAGATTTGGCCGTCCCCTTAATCCAGTGTTTTCTCCTTTCCTTGTTCACCTCAGTCTCCCATGGAGCAACATAATCACTCCAGCCTGAATGAATTTGTACTCCTGGGCTTCCCCAGTGTGGGACATGTCAGGGGCTGGCTTTTTGGGCTGCTATTGTTGGCTTACCTGTTCACCATTTGTGGCAATGCACTCATCTTCTTAGTCATACGACTGGACAGAGCCCTCCACAAGCCCATGTATCACTTTGTCAGTGTTCTCTCCTTCTTGGAGTTGTGGTACACAGCCACCACCATCCCCAAGATGCTATCTAATCTTCTCAGTGAGAAGAAGACCATTTCTTTTGCAGGATGCCTCCTTCAGACCTACTTCTTCCACTCCCTAGGGGCCTCTGAATGTTACCTTCTCACCGCCATGGCCTATGACCGCTACCTGGCCGTCTGCAGGCCCCTCCACTACCCTGCCATCATGACCACAGCACTCTGTGCCAAGATGGCTGCTGGCTGTTGGACTTGTGGCTTCCTGTGTCCCATTTCTGAGGTCATCCTGGTCTCACAGCTCCCCTTCTGTGACTACAATGAAATCCAGCACATCTTCTGTGATTTTCCACCTCTTCTGAGCCTGGCTTGCAAGGACACATCCACTAACGTTCTGGTGGACTTTGCTGTCAATGCGTTTATTATCCTTATCACCTTTCTCTTTATCATGATTTCTTACGGGAGAATTATTGGAGCAGTGCTGAAGATAAAAACAGCAGCGGGCAGGAAGAAGGCCTTCTCTACATGCGCCTCCCATCTCATTGTGGTCCTCATCTTCTTTGGGAGCATCATCTTCATGTATGTGCGGCTGAAGAAGAGCTATTCACTGACTCTTGACCGAACACTTGCCGTAGTCTATTCTGTATTGACACCACTAGCCAATCCAATTATCTACAGTCTTCGTAACAAGGAACTCGTTAAGGCCATCAAGAGAACCATCTTCAGGAAGGAGGGGAAAGCTAGTCCTACTCACCATTGACTGTCTACCAAGGTCCTTCCCTTACCTCAAGGTTCACCTCAAGTGCCTTCTTTTTTTTTGTTGTTGTATTTTGGTGGTACTGGGGATTGAACCCAAGGCCTTGTGCATGCAAGGCAAGTACTCTACCAACTGAGCTATATCCCCAGCCCCCACCTCATGTGCCTTCTGCCTGACCTTGAATAATCTTCCCATTGTTACACATACTCTGAATCCATCTCCTCTCACCTTCTTATAGACTTTTTTTCTATTTTCTACCTCTTTACCTTTCTAGTCTTCGCTTGATCAATACTTCCAGCATTTAAGAACACCTTAGTATTTCCATTTTTTCCCCTAAAGAGTATACAATTTCTTTGCCACATATCTTCATCCAGCTAGAGGTTAATATCTCTGCTCCCTTCTCTACTCAAACATCTCAGTGGATCTCCTCCTCCTGTTCTCTTTCTATTCACGTTTTGACCAGTTTCAATCTGATTTTGTCTGAGACATTTCAACAAACATTTTGCCAAAGTTATTGATGATCTCTGTATGATGCCAAATCCATTGGACCTTTCTTGTCCTTCCCTTACTTGAAATCTTAGGGCACACAACTAGTCCTCGCTTCTTAATGATTTTTGCATCCTGATTTTCCATGACACTATTTTTCTCATTTTGTCCACCTAATAAGTCCTTCTCAGTATTCTTTACTTTGTAGAACTCTCTCTCAATTCGGACCTACGACTTCAAATACCATCACTATCAATGCCAAAGGCTCATAAGTTTTTTTTTTTTTTATCTCAAGGCCAGCACTCTCTTTTGAGCTGTAGACTAAACTATATCAAAGAGAAAACCTAACAACCCTATTTGGAGTCTCCCAGGAGTTTAAGAAACATCAAATATGAAATCTTCAAAATTTCCAACCCTGAAAATTTGGTGTTCTTATTTCCCTCTGTTTTTGCCAAGAAATTATTGTTATTCTATTATGCTTCCTCTTCTTCAGTTTCTACTTCCAATTCATTACTAATATATGTCAGTTTTCCTCAAAGTATAGTCTTAAATCTGTTTAGTTTTTATTCTCTTACGTATTGCTACTCTAGTGTGAATCGCCAACCTTTCTTGACTGAATTAATACAATAATATTCTACCCATTACCTGCTCTTCCTATTCTTACTCCGTTGTATTTTTTTTCCACACACAATTCAAAGTCATATATTTTAAACCTAAATTGGATAAGTCATTCCTAAAACCAGGAAAGATACCTAGTTGCACTTAAGATAAAATCATAAGCCTCCACATGTTTTATAAGGCTAAACAACATTTTTTCCTGCCTTCCTCTCCAACATTGACTCCCACATCTTTCTTAGCTCATTTTCTCCGGCCACGTTATCATTTTTGGTTCTTTAATATACATTAGGATTGTTTTAACTTTTTATTTCTGTAGACAAAATGCCTAAGAGAATAATTTAAAGGATGAAAAGTTTATTTTGGACTCCAGTTCAGAGGGTCAATCCACGGTGGGCCAGCTCCATTGCTCTGGGCCTGCAGAGAGGCAGAATCAGGACAGAAGGGTGTGGGAGAGAAAAGCTTCTCAGGTCACAGCAGCCAGGAAGCAGAAAGAGAGAGGGACCAGGAAGAGATATAGGCCCAGGTTAGGTCCCCACTGACCTACTTACTGCAGTCACATTCCACCTGCCTAGAGTTACCACCCGGTTGTCCATTCAAATTATTAATCCATCAAATGGATGAATCCACTGAGGAGGTTACTGCTCTCACAGCCTAATCATTCTCCTCAGAACATTGCTATATTGTTTTATTTATTTATTTATTTATTTAATTGGTTGCTCAAGACAATACAATGATCTTGACATATCATATATTTGATTCAAATGGGGTATGAATTCTTACTGTATATCATGTTTCAAACACAGGAGCTTTTGTGGGGACACTTCAAATCCAAAACCATAACAAGGAACTTCCCACTGTTTTAGATCCCCCTGAAAGTTCATTTGGATCATTTATCCTAATTGTATAAGTTTCTGTTCAAAAATATCCCTTTCAAATGACACTATGAGAGAAACTTGAATACCCAGCCTATTTATGTCACTCATTTTTTCCTGTAAGTTATATTTTGTTTTCCTTCAAAGTGTGTATATATGTGCATTTGTATATATGTAGCTGTACATAGAGTTCATCACTCTTTCCCACAAGTCTATAAACTACATTTGGTTGGAAATCATTTCAATTTTGCTACTTACTATCTGTTCAGAATCTAGCAGAGGGTCTAAACATGTTAAGCATTCAATAAAAGTGCAACGAATGAAAAAATATAATGAATCCTCTCCACCCTCATTGATATCATGTTTGGTCCTTAGTGATTCCATCCTGATTCTAATCCGTAAGGAACCTACTCTTCATTTTAGTGCTTTGGTCTACACTTGCCTCTGTCTTCTACAACACCAACTTCAACACTTCCCACATCTGCCTTTGAATTTCTTTGGATAATACTGTCCTAGCCATTGTGTATCAATCAGTAATCTTTTCTGGATTGTATTTCTTTATTCATAAAACTTCAGTGAGTAGGTAAGCCATCTCTAGGTGGTGTTCATTGTTAACATTATATGGTTCTAAGAGTACATTTAACTCTTTATTTTCTTGTTAGTTCTTTGTAAGTAACCCTTGAATTCCAAGACAAATAACTTGTCATAAAAATGTGAAGTTTTTTTCTTGAGTCACTATTTCCCAGAATATTTGCACATTCTTGGGATTTTCTAGATATTCAAGTAATATTTTAAATATAAGAATTTTCTTAGTCATGCAGACAGGTTAGTAAAATATTTGAAAATATTTTTCTTGTGTATGGTGTGTGTGTGTTTGTGTGTGTGTGTGTGTGTGTGTGTGTATATATATATATATATATATATATATATATATATATATATATATATATATATATATATATATATATATATACATATATATATATATAATTGAAGTTGTAAAATTTGTATAGCTAGACACTCACACGTACACATATACATCCATGGAACAAAAGGGTAAAACTCATGATACTCATTTGTGGATGAAAGTATTCCAATATTTTAAAATCTGTATTTCAATTTTTCTCCATTTTTCTGTATCCATTTCTCTATATATGTGTATTATTATGTATAATAATTAGTATGAATTCTCCTTCTGATTCCTAGAGGTAAGTGGAGAGCAAAACCCTTCCACATTATCCTTTCCTATTTCCTGAGGCTTAGGAAGAGCATGTTATTCCTCTGTCTTGCCTTCATTCTGCCATCTGTTTTATTGCAGCAGAATCTAAATTTCCATGGAAAACTGAAAGCAAAAGGATCCAAAAATCATAGGAGAAAAAGACTATTTTAGTCTGCTTTATATTTATAGTTTCTTTTAAATTCAATCTTTTTTGTTTGTTTGTTTTAATCATCATACCACTGGTAATTCAGTACTATGTGTCAATTGCTGCTCCAGGCACTGAAATTTTTTTTTTTTTAATATGGAACATACAGTTTGCCAAAGGAAGGCAAAATATGCAATCTAGATAAGTCATCGGTTTTTAAAATTATTGAATATAATGCATATGAAGTACTATAACTAACATAAGTGTGCAACTCAATAATTTTTCACAGATTGAAATGTAATTTCTGTTAAGTAATGAGCATTCAGAACAGAAAATTCCAAGTATCCCAAATGATCTCTCTCTCTCTCTTTCTTACATCTTTCATTCAGTATACTCCTCTTCCCCTCAGGTATAACCAGGAGCCTGACTTTTAATGATACGGCTTGTCCTGCCTTGATATTTTAGTTAAGTTGATTCATACAATATATACTCATTAGTGTCTGATTTTTATTTTCATATTTTGGTATTGGGGGTTGAACCCAGGGATGTTTTGCCACTGAGCCATGTCTTAAGTTCTTTTTATACTTTAATTTAGACAGGGTCTCAATAAGTTGCCCAGACTGGCCTCTAACTTGTGAACCTCCTGCCTAAAACCTCCTGAGTCTCTAAATTACAGGCCTACAATCTTTCATATGACATTGTTTATAAGATTTACCCCTTCCGTCTCAGATAGTTGTAGCTCCTTCCTTCTCATTGATTATAAAAATCTGTTATGTGGGTTTATTTATTTGTATATTTATTTATTTGTATACCAGCATTTATTTGTATATCTTGACAAGCTCTTTAGTGATTTTCAAATTTGGGGATATTATAAATAGCACTACTATGAGCACAATTGCACATCATATTCAATGTGCATTTGTTCACTTTCCATTTGGATATGTTTCTAAGAGTAGATCTGTGGAGTCATTGGTCATGTATACATTCATTTTTGTACTGACACTGGGACACACTTAAAAAGTGATTGTGCCAGTTTACACTCTTATTACCAAGGCTCAAAGTATCGGGGTACAGATGTGGGAGGGCCATGAGAAATCATTACTAGTTTTAGAAATGAGGAAATTTTCAAGGAAGAGGTAAGAAGTCAATTGAGTAAAAGTAGAAGTTTTATAACAAAAATCAAAAAGTGATACAGGTATAGAGGCAAGAAAATATTTGGGGGAAGTTAATTAAATAGTATGGTTTATTTTTTTCATTTTTATGATTTATGCTTTTGGTATTATAGCTAAAAAACTATAACTTACGATCATAAAGTCTTATTATTTTCTTCTCTGTATTTGTAGTTTTAGTTTTTATAAGTTTATGATCCATTTGAGTTGACTTTTTTATATATTATGAAGGATATCTCAAGGTTCATTTATCACAAACTTTTATTTTGAAGAATTTTCAGATTGCAGACCTTTCAAATATAGTACAGTGTTTCTATGTAAGTTTCACCGACTGTGTCCAGTGATAACTTTTTGCAAAATCAGAATTCATTTTTTAAACCAAGGAATCTATATTGGTATGATCCTATTAACATAAGAAAAACCAAGATTCCTTTTTACTTATGTATATCCAGCTGTTCTCTTCTCATCATTTATCGAGAAGGCTATTTCTTCATTGAATTTCCTTTGCCTGTGTGTTGAAAATCAATGGGTGATATATGTCGGGGTCTATTTCTGGATTCTCATGTATTCAAAAATGGTGCTGTCTTCATTACTATAAATCTATGCTACAAGTCTAAGTCCATCCCAAGTCTGGGCTCAAGTTCATGTCCTCCAACTTTGATTTTTCAAAATTTTCTGACTGTTCACGTCCCTTTGCTGTTCTGTATACATTTTATTTCATCCTGTAATTCTTTACAAAGAAAAAATCAAGAATAGATTTGTCGCTACAGATCAGATTGAGAGAACAGATACCCTTAATAGTAGAGTCTAAATTTATAAATATGGGCTATATCTTCACTTATTGAGGTTGTCTTTGATCCCATCAGTGTTTTGTAGGTTTTTCCATGCAGTTGGTGTACCTCGTTTGTAGGACATAGAATTGTCATGTTGTTGTAAATAATGATTTTAAAAATATAATTTTCAAATAGATGAGAGATCAGCGGAGTAGAGGAAGGGGATAGAGGCGGGAGGAAGGAGGAGGGACAGGAAATGGAAGGAACTGGAACAAAATTGACCAAGTTCTACTATGTACTGTTCATGCATATACCACACTGCATTTCATCTTTATGTCTATCTACAAATCATTAATAAAATAATATGAAAGGTAAGTAGACAGGAAAGAGAACGGGGGAGGGAGGAGAGGAGGGAAAGAGTAAGTATTGAGGACTGGAATGGGGAAAACCACATTAAAAAAAGGTAAATATTAATAAAAAAAAGAAAGCTGATTTGTATTACTGTATTGAAACCATATGATCAGGTTTTAGAATTAAAAAAAATACTCTTACTGTACATATTCCCTTCAGAGCCATGAATAGAAGCACTGGCTATCAAAGACGAGGCTAGCAGGCTGCTGCTGGCTCATCCCAGACCCCGGTGTCTCTTCCCGGTCACAGCAGACCCTCTCTTCTGAGGGGTCATCAGTCTATGAATTTGGTGGCTAGTGCTTCTTTGTTTTCCTTTCTATTTTTACAATCATTATATGTATCCATAATAATATGGGTTAGTTTTGCCTGTGCTCTTAAATTCTATGTAAATGGAATCATACTGTATGAATTTTTGCTTTTTGTCCCTCAAGGTTTTAGATCCATCCATGTTACTGTGTGGACTTAGAGTCCGTTCCTTTCTGGTGAGGTATTTCATTGTGTGATGGAGTTAATCTACTTATCCATCCATTATTAGTGAGTATTTCAATCAATTCCAGTGTAAGTCATTTAAAATAAATATTTATGTGAAAACCATTTCTAATTGTTTTATACAAGCATTTAGAAGTATAATTTTTATATGTTGGCCATATAATCTACAAATTTAATTTGGGAATTAAACCCCGGGATGCTCTAGCACTGAGCTACATCTCCAGACTTTTAAATTTTTTATTTTTTTTATTTTGAGATAGGTATCATCTAAATCTCTGGTATTACAGGTGTGTGCCACTGCACCCGGCAGTTCTAGCAGATTCTTTTTAAAAACATTTTTTTTCTTTTAATATTTTTTTAGTTGTCAGTGGACCTTTATTTTATTTATTTATATGCAGTGCTGAGAGTCAAACCCAGGGCCTCACACATGCTATGCAAGTGCTCTACCACTGAGTTACGACTCCAGTCCTCTAGCAGCTTATTTATTTATTTATTTGTTTATTTATTTATTTATTATTTATATATGACAGTGGAATGCATTACAATTCTTATTACATATATACACACCATTTTTCTTTTAAAAGAAAGATTCCTTGGGATTTTTCACAGTCGGCCTTGCCATTTATGAAAAAAGATAACTTTATTTTATTTTTTCCTTTCCATCAATCCATTTTTGATTTTCTTTTCTCTGTTTATTGCACTAGTGAGGTCCTATGCTATAATGTTCAACAGGAGTGATGAAATCAGACCCATTTTTCCCTTCATTCCCCCAAACTTCAGGGGATAACATTCAGTCTTTCATTATTAAGTATGATATTAGTGTGGGCTTTTTGTAAAAATCCTTCCTCAGAAAGAAGGTGTTCATTTATATTGCCAATATTGGATTTTAAAAAAATTTATTAACAAATGTTTAATTTTTTCAGACTTTTCTGTATGTGTTGAAAGGATTTTACATTTTTCTTTAATCTTAATCTTTTGATAATATATATTTTCAGTTTTGGATTCTCATGATACATCCTACTTTGTCATGATATATCATCATTTTTATTGTATTTCTCATATTTTGTTGAGGGTTTTTGAATTTTTGCTTTTGAAGGACAATGGATTGTAGGTTTATATTTTCATGTTGTAATGTCTTTGATTTTGGGAGTTGGTTAATACTAGTTTTACTTAATAAGAAGTGTTCCCTTTTCTTCCGCACTCTGTAAAACTTTATGTAATTATTATTTCTTCCTCCAATGTTAGAAGTTTCCAGTAAAGCAACCTAGTCATGGCTTTTTAGTTGTTGGAAATTTTAAATATTAAGCTACTCATAGGTATGAGTATTCCTGTTAAATATTTCTTATTCTGTGAGATTTGTTTCTTTTGTCATTTAAGAAATTACCTGTCTAGGTGCAGAGGCAAACACCTGTAATACCAGCAACTGGGAACTGAGGCAGGAAGATCGCAAGATCAAGACCAACTCAGGCATTTTAGCTCAACCAAGTCTCAAACTAAGGTTCATACCCAACACCAGAATTTTTTTTCCCATTTCATTTATGCTGCTGAATTTATTCCAAGGTTGTCTTATTTACTCACTTTTATTGAATAATCTGTAATATCATCTTATCCATAGCATTTACAACTGTGTTTTGTCTCTCTGCTGATATTTGTTATTTAGTTGTCTGGTCCCACCCCTACCTTGGTCAGTATCATTAGAGTACTGCTGTTTTTTTTTTCTAAAGAACTAGCTTTGATTGCACTGTTTTCTTCACTGTATAGTGTTCTCAATATTACTTATTTCTGCTCGTATCATTAAAATTGTCTACTTTTGATTGCTTTGAATTTAGTATATTCTTTTTTAAATTTTTGGTCCTAAGGATTGAATCTAGAGGAGCTTTATCACTGAGCTGCATCTCCAATTCTTTTTATTTTTTATTTTGAGACAGCATCTCCCTAGGTTGCTGAGGCTGGCCTTGAACTTGTGATTTTTCTGCCTCAGCCTCCCAAAGCACTGGGATTACAGGTGTGTGCCATCATTACTGGCAACATATTCCTCTTTTATAGTTAAGAAATGAAGACTTATTTCATGGATTTGTAAACTCTTTTCATTTATATCATTTAACTCCATTTGATCTTTCGAAACACTGCTTTAACTTTATTTCAGATTTTAAAAAGTTGTATTTTCATTTTACTTCAAAACATATTGTAATTTTTAAATATGATTTCTTTTTTGACCTATAAGTTCTTTAGAGATGTGGAGGGGTTTTTTTTCTCCTCTTTTTTTTTTTTTTTTTCAAATTTGTGGACACTCTCAATGTCAATTTCTTAAATTCTGGTTTAATTCTGTTACATTCTAAGAACATGCTGTTATGCTCGAATTCGGGACCCCCAAAGACCACCAGAGACCCAAGATCGATGTAAGCAGCAAAGAGGTGTTTATTGCGAGCTAGCTCCGTCCTCCGCGCGCACACACACAGCAACTGGTGACGCTGAGAGGCCCCTAGCCCAGGGTTTGCAGCAGTTTTTACATTCTTTGGAGAGGGCAGGGACTTCACATACATCATAGCAAATCATCACACAACGCGGGAAAATCAAATAACAACTCTAAAACATGATTAGCACATTCACTGGCAGGAACAAGTTGGGTAAGGGTGATTGGTCAGTACAAAAGGGGTATTCGTTTGAACTGATTGGTTTGAGCCAAGAGGGGTGTATGTGCTGAACTACATGATTTCCCAACTTGTTATCAACCACCATAAAATACTGGGAGGGTTATCTGGCATCCCAGGTATTTCCCTGTCTCATGCTCATTGGTGGCTGCTAGGGGGCTGCTATGGATCCCCACCTAGCCTGACTGAGTCAGGGACACCTGGCGCAGTAGATCTCTCCTGTTATTTGTAGATAAAGAACTTAGCAGGGTGGGAATGTGCTTAGGAGTGCTCTGTGGGTTTTTCTAAGGACTAAGGTCATGTCCCTTCCTTGGACAGTCTTTGCTCTGAGGTAGAGGCTGGTTTTTCAAACCAATCCGAAGTTTCTGGGCCAAACCAATAGCCTTGGCATTTTCTCAGTACCTGATTGACCCATGCCCTTACCCAGTAGCTATATTAACCCCTAGACTAGTACACTTAGGTTGTAACCTCTATCAGTTCCCCTTCTTGCCTCCAGAGAGCTGTTTCTTCTTATTTAAATAAATCCAATTCTTTTATACTCACTAATCATTTGGATTCTCATACAAGAACCCAGAAAGTCCTCATTACCAGGTGTCTGGGATCTGCTGCAACACGAAGCAGGCATTCCCTGCTGCAGAGGGCTGCAGCCCAAGTAGATCCTGCTGTCCACAGAGGAAGAGTCTGCTCCTACATCCTGAGGCCAGCCACTAATGCTGGAGAGTTTACCGCCTGCTGTCTGCAACCCTGCTCCGCAGTGATTATTGCGGTTGAGATGGAGAGTCCACTTTTCACTCTAAATCCAGTTTCATAAGTACTAATGATACCACCAGAAATCAGTGATCAGTTCTTCTTCCTCAAATGTTGAAGTCTGAACATGAGAGAAGCATGCCCAGGCAAGCATGGAAAACAAATTTTATTTAAAAAATAGTAACAGAGACTCCTCCCAAGGAGGAGAAGGGGGGCCATGGCTGGTGTCCTGATATCCCAAGAAGTGAGAGCCTCCTGCCTCTTTCCTGCATTTTAGGTTTTATTTGTTCTCCTGCCCTCTTCTTCCTGTGTACATGACTAGGCCCAGGAGATGTGAGTGGGATGACCAAAAGGTGAGAAGCAGGTGGCTGGCAGGGCCAAGGTGGAGTGATTCAGGCAGTATGAGAGCAGCAGCACATGGGCATTCAGTAGCAGCTCTGGTCTGTTCTAGCAGGTAATCTTCATAGTCAAAGGGCTCTGGAGGCCTTAATATTCCAGTCTCCACTTCTGGACCCAAACTGGCCTGCCTTCTCTCATTCTGACCTAATTACCTGTCTACACTGATTGCCTATCTTTAATTTTTGATTCACTAATATAATTAGACTAAAATTTACTACGTACTTATTTGCCTTCTCTTTTTTCCATTTTTATTTTTGTTTATTTATTTATTTTAAAGATAGAGAGAAGGGAGAGAGAATTTTTAATATTTATTTTTCAGTTTTCGGTGGACACAACATCTTTATTGTTTTTTTTATTTTTATGTGGTGCTGAGGATCAAACCCAGCGCCCCGCGCATACCAGGCGAGCCTATTACAGCTTGAGCCACATCCCCAGCCCCTTTCATTCCATTTTTATTTTAATTCATCACCTTTTTCTGATCTTTAATTTAGGATTGCTGTAATTCCATTTTATCTCCATTTTCTTTTAATGGCACTTAAAGTTCTTTAGTGGTGGCCTACATAGGTATGTATAAGTTGTTCACAGAGACCAGGTAAGTTTGAGATCTGTTGTGATTTTTGTAAGAAAGAAATATACCAATTCTATGTTGCTGTGTCCCAGGGAGAATCTGGCTGTCTGGCCTATTTATAGCTCTAAACCTATGACTAATAAAATGATGATTTATTACTACAGTATGGCATGGCCTATGATTCTGAATGTGCACTCTGTTTTAATGTCATCGTGTTAGTCTGTGCAGGATGTCTGACTTGATAAAGACAAAAAAAGTCTGATGGCCGACAGTGACAATTCCTATTGGAAATTAATTTTGTTTGGTTGATGGTTCTCGGTTTATTCTGAGCTGGATAATTTAGATATACCTTGTCACGTCACGACATTATTCACTAGCATTTGGTCTTTTTTCCCTATCATTCTATTATGTAAATTTTTCTTTTTTCTTTTTCTCCTGAGTATTGAAAGCTTGCAGGCTTTGGTCCAAAACACAAACAAGTTCACCAGTTAGCTCAGGAGGTTGAAATATGGGAAGAAGAGGCACCTCCACTAAAATGGGTGAAAAAATTCAAGGAAGGAGAAAGTATGTGGGGGAAAACCCCAGTTGGCACCCCAGCTGGTTTTATGCTTGATGTTTATGGCGCCTCAACTTGCAAGTACTTAACAAATGGGGACATTGAATATTCCTAAATTGGTTTTCTTCAATGCTGATCTATGGTCTTTGGTTAATAAAACAAAAGGTCAAAATATGTATAAATTTTTGATTGGCCATTTTAAATTCTGATACAATGAGAAATGTTTTAAAATTTAAAGCAAGCACTTTCTAAAATGACTAAAACCTGTGATAAAGCAAGTAGAAATGTCTTGGGAAGCTTAAAGAAGTCTTTTCCAGGTTGGGTGGGCATGGAAAGTGCTCTTTGTCTTACATCTGATTAAAAAACAAGTAGGTCAGAAGGTTTTATTAATTGGGCTCAAAAGTATAATTTTCCTAACCCTTTACTAAAGAAATTTCCCTTTGTAAGGGTGTTTCCCTCTATGGGTTAGCTGTTAACAATAGAAAAAAATACATAAACAAATCTGAATAACAAACTTCAGCTTTAAAACTGTTGCTTTCACTGGTCTTTGCCTACTCCCTGCTTAAGGATGTTTTGACTAAGTTCTTTGAAATGTAAATTTTCTATCCTGTCTCAACTGAGCAACTCTTTGGGAAGTACAGATGTAAGCTTAAGGATTGCTAATGGCTGTGGAACCTTATCAACAGTTTGACTTTAAAAAGTGGCAAATGAGGATTCTAAATGGAAGATAAAAAATCTTTGTTTTCAGTTTATTTTATGTGTGTTTGTGTGCTTGTGTGTGTTGAATGTTGTCTACATGGTATCATTTTGACTTATAAATAAATAAGCACTCATAAGGTAAAACAATATAAACCTAAATGCCTTTTAGTTTGTGTGATTTAACAGAAATCCTTGACAAATAAGTTAATTTTGATTTCTTAGATAAAAGTAAAGATGTCTTTAGAATTATTAAGACATTTATTTATTTATTTATTTATTATTTTGCCTATATCATAAGTCATTCAGGACTGTATTTATTTCTGTTAAAGATGTTTAAAGTACAATATCCAATGGTTTTGGGGTTCTTCTTTGGTAGGTCAAAATGACTTAAAATATTAATAATACTACTGGTACCGGCGAGGAGTTCTACTCCCTCACACGTTTAAGTATAAAATTAGAGAAACACACTGAAGCAAGCATATAAAGCAGGGTTTATTTAAAAATGGATAACATAGATTTCTCCCAAGAGGGAGGAGGGGGCCATAGCTGCTATTCTGGTATCCCAAGAAGCAAGAGTGTTGTGGGAGGCCATCCTCGCACGTGATTCGAGCTACCTCCCTGGCTGGGTGAGAGGTGCTTAGACACACCTTTATGTCCAGAGCTTTCCCCACCCTTCTCAGGTCCCAAGGGCTTGGCCATGTGGAGGCCCGTCTGGCCACTATCCTGAAGACCCAGTTGTCGCCCCTGACCTTGGGACAGTGCCCCCTTAATCTTCAATGGATGGGATTTTCCCCAGAATTTTTTGTTCCCCAATAAAAGTCCCCTCCCTGGCTTGTTCTCTCTCTCTCCCTGGCCTCTTCAGTAAACCTCGATACTCTAATAGGTAGCTTGAGGCTGGAGGTAGGGGAAGCTGTCCTGGAGCTGGTTTAAAGGTAATTAGAGTCTGTCTCTTTAATTCAAACTCCCTTTTTGGATTTCTCACGCAGCTGAACCTTCATTTATGAAGCCTGTGCTGGCCACGTGCTAAAGAGTGTTTTGCCTTTTTCTATGCCCTAGGCTTCCTTTGTTCTCCTGCCCTCTTCCTCTTATCTCCATCCTTCCTGGTAAGTGACTAGGTCCAGGAGATGCTCAGTGGGATGGCTGAAAGGTGAGAAGTGGGCTGGAGGGGCCACGTTGGAGAGATCTGGGCAGGAAGGGGGCATAATAAACAGTCCCTCTGACTGGTTACCTTAGCAACAAGTTGGAGGAGGGACTGGTTATCTTGACAAGGGTGGAGGAGGGGTTCTGAAGTCATTTCAATCCCTCCATTCTCTGGATCTGACCCTTGCCTATCTGCCTGTTTAATTCTAGCTTCATTAACTGTTTCTCTGATATCTTTATTTTTCAAGAATAACCAAAAATAGCTGTTAAAATGGGTAAATTAGGGTTGATATAAATGGGATGAACATAAATGCATTTGTTAGAGAAAACATCTGAGTTATTTGCAGGTCAAACTACTGACATATCAATTGCCAAATATTTTAAATTCAAGTACTCTTGGCCTCTTAAATTCATACACATACAAATATGCACATCTATAACATGAATGACTGGCATACGAGAAAAAACAGGTTAAGATGGTTTTGTTTCTAGGCCTTCACTAAAAAGTAAGGTCACTAAGAGTTAAAATTTTGACTAATAAGTGATTCTATATGTTAAGAATATAAGGGGGCAAATAGATGAGGATGATGGTGAGAAACTGATGTGACTCTATTTTTGAGAAACCAGCTTCTACCTCAAGGCCTGTCCTAAGGAAGGGGGCATGACCCTTGACCTGGGAAAGACCCACAGAGCACTCCTAAGTATATACCCACCCTTCTGTGTTGTTTCTCTGCAAATGACAGAAACATCTGCAGCACCAAGTGTCCCTGACTCAGTCAGGCTAGGTGAAGACCCATAGCAACTCCCTAGCAACCACCAATCAGCATGAGACAGGGAAAATACCTGGGATGCCAGATGACCTCCCAGTAGTTTATGGTGGTTGATAACATGTTGGGAAACTATATAGTTTAGCACGTACTCCCCTCATGGCCTAAACCAATCAGTTCAAACGAATCCCCCTCTTGTACTAACCAATCACCCCTACCCAACTTGTTCCCACCAGTGAATGTGCTGATCAACGTTAAGAGTTGTTGTTTGATTTTCCCACGGTATGGAATAATTAGCTGTATGATGTTGTGGCACACAGAGTATCCCCCCAAAACCTATAAAATCTCACTGAACAAAGGACCAGGACTCACTCCCTGGGACCCCTGCGTCAGGAACGGTTGTGAGTCCAGGCTCGAGCTTGCAATAAAGACTCTTGTGTGATTGCATCGGATTCAGCTCCTGGAGGTCTATGGGTCCCACAAATCTGGCATTACAATGGGAACACAAGTTTAACGGAATAATTCTATACAATGAGTCCACTCTACAGACTCCCCACATCTGTTCTTTACCAAAAAGCAATCTGCCTGCAGCCCCACTGGCCCTGAGGAGACAGGAAATGTCACATTCCTCAACAAACTGAGGCAGGGAGCAGAAGTCTAGCAGTCAGGGTTGATGATGAATGATGGGGATCCAGAGAGGACAATGGCTTGTTGTCACTGGGTTGCTGGCAGCTAACCTCCAGGATTACTGGGTTGTTAACAGTTAACCTCCAGGGACCTGCTTCCCAGCTCAAAGGGTTGCTAGCAACTCAGAGAACCACAGTTCCCAACTGCTCCTTCCTGGCCTTGGGCACCTACACAGAGGAGAAAAGAGGAGGTGGGTGGCTCCAGGGGTCCTTAAAAGAACAAGACACACCCATGCCCTGCAGGCACCTACTCCTGGGACCCCCTTCTCTCCAGAGAAGTCTACCTGGACCTCTGTCCCTCACTTAAATAAAACTTGCTTTCTAAGTTTGCCTTGGTGTTTCTTGGGTGTTTAATCTTCAGCACTGGGGAATGAAGATCTCCAAGACTGGTGTCAAGAGCACAAAATAATAATAATAATAATAATAATAATAATAATAATAATAATAATAATAATAATAATAATAAAATTAAACTGAGGTTTGAAAAAATACTTTGAAAATCATATTGCATTTTATTTTATTGAGAAAAAGGAATAATTTGTCTAAATTTGGAAATTTTATAAAAGTCGTTTTACACTGTAAACTTAAGGAAGGCAAAAAGGGCAAAAAGAATCAGCAAATGAGATGGGGGAAAGGTCAGGTAGTCAGTGTAGGTGAGAATGATGAGGGTGAGTAATGGGAATATTGGCTGTGAGCAAGAATGATGAGTCAGGAGGGGTCAAGAGGATCTTGGCTAACAACTGTATTTGAAGTTAAAAAAGGGCAGGTGTGTAGTAAGGGACGGGGGGAGATGAAGAAATGGTTGAGAATGGGGAAACTGATGAGTGTTTGTATTCTTTTTGATCAAAATCAGAAAGAAAACTGCTGATGATTAATTTGTCCAGAAGGAATAAAAATAAGTTTTGGTGGTTTTGCTCCTGGGTACAGGCAAGGGAGTAAAAGGCAATGATTAATGAAAGACAGGAGTTCCGAGGGCTATAAAAAAGGCAAGTTGCTCCCCTCCCACAGGCTTTTGGCTCTGAAAGTCCCCTCTTCTCAGAGGAGTCTGTTCTCCATGGCTTTCTTGAATGAATCTTGCTATGATTGCTTGCCTGTCTGCTCATGGTTACATTCTTTGACTCCCTGGAACACAAACTTGGCCCCAAATCCCCAAGATCAGTATCACAAGCAGGAGAAAGATGTAGAAGAAGGTTGTGAGTATGAGGTCATATTTTTGGAGACTGCTGCTGGATAAAAAAGGACTTTGTATGGTAAAATAAAATTTTTATCCTAAAATTCAGACATCTAAGTATGTATACAAGTTGCAGAAGGTTTGTAGAAGATAAACCTTATAAAAATTTATGTACACTGGGTCTAGTGGCACATGTCTGTAATCCCAGCAACTTAGGAGGCTGAGGTAGGAGGTTCACAGGTTTTAGGCCAGCCTGGGCAACTCAGTGATACCCTAAGCTACTTAGTGAGACATTATTGTTATAGAGCTGGGGCCTCCCAAGAAACTGAGGCAATGTGAAGATCCCCCTTCAAATCCTAATTCTTGCGACCAAGTCAGAAAGGTTTCAGTGTGTTGCTCAGAGTAACAGGAATGGGTTTATTGAGGGGAGAGGAAAGGGGAATGGGAATAATCTCAAGGGAGAAAGTGGATCCTCTAGAGAGTAGAGGGACAATGTGTCTCTCCTATGCTCCACTTTTATTGGGGATCTCAGAGAACTTTCCAGAGAATCCCACTCAGGTCCACCTCTTGATTTTTAACTGAGAGCAGAGAGATGTCAGACTTTCAAGTCCCGCTGCCATGGCAACTGTAGGTCACCTTGACCCATGCTGATAGGGTCTAACTGGATGCTTTTTAAAATATTTGTTTTTTAGTTATAGTGGACACAACATCTTTATTTCTATGTGGTGCTGAGGATTGAACCCAATGCCTCATGCATGGTAGGCTAGCACTCTCCACTGAGCCACAACCCCAGCCCCTACCTCGATTCTTAACCATACATTCTTAACCTATTTTATAGTGAGGAGGAACGATCCTCATCTTCCAGAATCTGGTGTGTGAAATGGTCACAAAAATTTCTCCCATCAAAATTACTTGAGTCCCTCTTATTAGTGTTGTTCCCTGCCTGCATTTCCTTGCAGATAATAATTTGCTGAATGTGACCATATCCTGTCCACTTAGACCAGGCAGGGCTGCAGACACATTGCTTTTTGGCAAAGAAAGCATGCAGGGGTTAGCACAGTGGGTCTATTTTATAGAATTGTTCTCTTTACCTCTTGTTCCCACCATCCTCATCTATCTGTTCCCTACTAACACCCATCTTAACATTGAAAATTAAAAGGGGGAGATGTAGCTGTGGTAGAGTGTCACTGGGTTCAACTCCCAGTGTTAGAAAAAAAAAAATGTTATTGAGATGGCTATAATTTAAAGTGCTATTTAAAAGATTTTCTAAGAGCAAAAAGTAATGTATATAATATATATATGTATATAATATGTATATAATATAATAATGTATATGATATAAAACCAGAATCAGAGTTTTCTTAAAACCTTAATTTTCTCTTAGTAACATTTAAAAGAACTGGCTTAAAGAACAAAGATGATGTATTTTATTAAGATAATTTCTTATGGTTTCTTTTTCTGTCAGGTTTTCATTATTTAGGGAAACTAATCTTAAAAGAATTAAGGATTAAGTATCTGTTTTTAGTGTTTTAAATGATCACCTTACAGCTCTGGCTAAATCAAAAACTATTATTTTAGTATATTTGTCATCATAGATATTTAATCTGTTACTAGAGATATATCATAATGCTAAATATGTTTGTCTGAGCTTTGTCTAATTGCGATGGGAAAGGATTAAAGGATTATCCTATAAAGAATTAAAAATATGAAGATTTAATACAAGTAAGTTAACCAATAAGTGATATCCTGTATACAATATGTATTGAATCTGGACCTTAAATGTATAATTATATGGTCAATGAAAGTTTGGGCATTGCTGTTATTTGTCTTCAGTTTGTGTTTGCTTGCTTTAACTAAGTAAACATTTTGTTTTTGTATATGGGAGATGCACTTGTACATCAGACAATAAATATATTTGTGCTTATTGGCACTATTTCTTAAATTTAAAGGAGGTCTAAAACTGTCATTGATTTTTGTTAATGCTGTTAACCTATGTAGACCTGCAATTATAGTTATCCTATGGAGACATGGAATCCAATTTTGCTTCAAAAGTTAAAAGTAAGTTAAGATGTCTACAATTATATATCTATATTACTATCTCCTATCCATCTCTACATATGTGACTTCTGAGTAACTTTCATAGTAATTATTTGCATGTTACACGTATTTATGCTCCCCAACGATACAAGCCTTCTAACATATAAAGCTTAGGAGAGCACTTTACCATGATGTCCTCCAAAACTAAAATAATTAGTAGTAATAGCCTTTGTTTTCAGGCTTATATAAAAATGGCACATTTAGATGGGGAATTATTTGTGTAATTTACTATTTTGTAATTGGATAAAATTAATCTGTCATTGATAAGTTATATATGAAGAATTATGGTATTCTTTATACTGGTGTGGACATTTAAGTGTATTTTTGGAAAGATAATAAAGAGAGTCTAACTGAGTAAAAGGTTGACAATGTAAAACACAAAAATCTCTTGCCACTTTTTCCACAAGGGAAGAAAATTAAGAGCTCTCTTAGCCTTTCTGTTTGATTCATGTTTTAGATGTGATATCATTATGTTAACTTCAAATAGACTCAGAGAAAAATATATGGGAACTTTGTTTTCTTACACTCCTATTTATGAAGGGTTCAAGAATTAGCTTCAAATGTAAAAACTTTAGTTAAGATTGGTCCAAAGGTCAGTCCCCCCTGGGAAAAGGCTCTGCCTCTTGCTCTGCCCCATGTTAGATGGGCCCCCCTGAAGGACTAAAATTAAGCCCATCTAAAGTTCTGAAAAGTTGAGAAAGGGTTTTAGGAAGAAAGAGAACTTGTAAAAGATTTTGCATGTGAAATTGATAAATTATTTATGGATTTTTATAAAGGCAAAACAGATATCAAAGGTCCATTCATTGTTATTCTATAGAAATTATGTTTCTTGGTTCAGAATTATACAAACCAAATACTTTGGCTCTCCTTAACTTTCTTTTGTATTTTTCTTATAAAACTTTATAAAAATCATCTGTTATCATTTTGCAGAAGGACAACTTCTGCAATGGAGGAACACAGTATTGGAACCCATTTGAACCTAGAAGTTCTCA
This sequence comes from Marmota marmota marmota, assembly GCF_001458135.2. NCBI lineage: Eukaryota > Metazoa > Chordata > Mammalia > Rodentia > Sciuridae > Marmota > Marmota marmota. The sequence goes on from NW_026000019.1 coordinate 29,581,336, forward strand.
TGCCAGTTATTTTTTCCTCACTGAAGGAAACCATTGCCATGAGAGATGTAATATTGAAACAGAGTTCCTGAGCTTCCTCATGTTGAGAATACAAATTTCCTCATGTGAGGATGGGCACTAAGAAAAGTAAACCTGACATCTGACATCATGTTCTCTAGCTAAGCATAGTCTAGCTAAATCTACATAGGTGTAACACCTGGCTTTCATTTATATATATATATATATATATATANTTTTTTTTTTTTTTTTTTTTTTTTTTTAATGTGAGAGGGTGGCCCAATCCATTTCCCCAACTTGGTTGTTAGCAAAACTATCTCAACTTGGATGGGCAGCTGTTGCTGTAGTGAACTAATAGTTGTTGAAGGACTCCTGGTTAATGAACTTCCTGCATGTCAGTTCCCCTCCTGAGAGAGCACTTTAGCAACCCCAGGAGGTCTTATTGGAAGGCCCAGGGGCTTCTGCCCAATCAAGAACGTGGGTCATGGGAGAGGAATGTTTTAACTTCTCCCACAGGTTCCATCAAAGGGCTGAACTTTCCCTCTTCTAGGCCCCAAGAGTTGCTGGATGTCCTGTTACAATGAGAAGCAGGAAGTGAGAAGAGACCTCTTTTCCTACTGCAAACTCTGAGCTGTGGCTGGGCTCCCAGATTCAAGACTTACCACAGTCCTCAGCACTATTAAATGGTAGGTAAGGACTTTGCCAGGCAGGCATTTTTATTTTTTCTTTTCTTTGACTAAGAACTAAGAAGAAATCTGGAGCATCTAAACATAGAAAAAGGTTTTGAATATTTAGGGGCCCTATGAATACCATTCAGAACATAAAAACTGTACTTTTTAATAAACAGATATTCTGCTTTCGAATTGCTGTAGCGAAGAATCTGCTCCCAGAATTAGCACACTGGCTATATTTTTAAGCCATTGTGTGACCCTGAGCAAGGGTTCTTCCTTTTCTGAAATCCAGTTTCCATTTTGCAAAATGAAGATATGAGTGAGATGATCTCTCAAATTGCATTTCCTTCCTAAGCTACAGCTCGTATGCTCAGATAAATACAGGCTACGGGTAATGTAACTGTGGTAATCAGAGAACAGAATGCAAGAGATTACTCTAAGAGCTTCCTGTAGTGAGTGGAATGAAACATGATTACAAAAGGCCTAAGTAAGAGAAACTCTAATTTGGCCAGATGTTGTGGTACCTGCCTGTAATCCCAGTGACTCTGGAGGCCGAGGCAGGAGGATTACAAGTTCAAGACCAACCTGGGCAACTTATCGAGATCCTGTCTCAAAATAAAGATAAAAAGGGCTGAGATGTAGTAATAGAGTGCCCCGTGTTCAATTCCCAGTACTAGAAACATATTTTAAAAAGCGGAAAATAAATGCTACTTTGTACACATGTTAGGATTTATAAGAGCACCAACTCTAGTATCAGGAGAGCAGTTGGAGTCGATGAGTAAGTAATGCGGGACGCAGCTGTGCACGTCATCTTAATCATTGTCATCTTTTTCATCAGCCACCACAGCTGTAATACATCAGAGATTCTGGTAAGCACATTGGGAGGTAAGGTAAAGTAAAAGATTTATTTATTAACTTCAAGAGGCTCACAGAATTGCTTTGGGATGATAGTGTATATGAATAAAAATAGTTGCAATACATGACCAGATACAGAGGGACAGTAAGGAAGTACTACTGAGAATTTAGAGACAAGAAAGGTCAGAATTTGACTGGGCACAGGGGAACATGCCTGCAATCCCAGCTACTCCTGAAGCAGAGACAGAAGGAGCATAAAGTTAAGACCAACCTCAGCACTTAACAGGACTTTGTTTCAAAATAAAAAATATGAAGGGCTGGGGATATAGCTGATCAGTGTTCAGCTGGGAAAGAAAATGGTGGACTTGAGCTAGAAAGTGATTGAAGTGTTTTCAGTCTCACTTAAGGTACAGTATATTTCTGGTGAGCTAAAAGGAGTCAAAACTAAATACAAGGACTCATTTGGCCAACAGTGAAGTTTATATGATAAAGACAAAATATAATAATAATGTTTAAAAGCCTGGCTTTGGAACAAAGCAGCAGGATTGTTCCACAGAGTAAAACTAAAAGGAGTCCGTAGAATCAGATTTCACATCCACAGGAGGAAGAGTTTTATCAGTTTTGAAGCATTTCAACAATGGGGAGGACTGTTTTTGGGGGGCAGGAACTTCTGGCATTATTGATCCTGGCAGAGGTTTGATGCCTGTTTGTGGGGAGCACCCAGGGTATAGACTACTTCATGGGCAAGGAGTTGTAAGATTTTCCTTATCAGAGTCAAAATGGGAAAGATAAGGAGAATATGATGTTTGGTACAGATGATTTATCTTATTTCAGCATTTTCCTTTTCCTCCTTCTCCTCCTCCCCCCTTCCTCCTCCCCCTCTTCCCTAACTTCTCCTCCTCCTCTTTCTTCACTAGAGACTGAATCCAGTCTCTAGTATAGAGCTATATCCCCAACTCTTTATGGTTTATTTATTTTTAAATAAATTATTTATTTTAAATTTTGAGGCAGGGTCTTGCTGAGCTGCCCAGGCTGGCCTTGAACTTGTGATCCTCCTGCCTCAGTCTCCTAAGTAGCTGCTATTACATGTGTGTATCATATACCCAGCGATATATTTAAAATTCTCTAACATTCCAATAAAATTCCCAATTTATGGGGCTACTGGCAGGTGATAGTTCCTAAAACTTCTTCCAACACTGACTCAATGTTTATGGGCGCTGGAAATTATCATAGTGATGTGAAATCATGAAAGAATATTAAATTTAGAAAAAAATAAAGTAAGGGAAAAATTATAAATATATTTTGCTCTATTGAATGGGATGTGAAGGGGGAAAGGGAATGGTCAAAATCTCTGAGACTGTGAACTGGGGAGTTGAGGGGGCGTGGGTGCTAGTTTCCACTGGGAAATCATGTTTGAGCTCATCCTGATAGCTCCCCATGATTTCTCAGGCAGAGTATCCAGGGAGTGAATAATAGTGAGTCCTTGGTATGGAATAATAAAATGCATAGACTGTGAATAAGTCCTAGGATCATGTGGAAACTACCCTCTGAGAAAGGCAAGGCCAAGATACTGGCTTCCAATATTCAACCTTGTGGCCAGTCCATTCCCTACCCCCCTACCCCATGTAGATCTGAGAATTCAGTTAAAGGTTCTGGACAGCTGATCTGTGAGTGAGGGATGGAGGCCAGGGATGGAGAGGGGCAGCCTCAGAATGTGCTTTATGTTTATATTGGGAAGAAAAGGAATGTAATACATGTAGGAGAACAAAAGTTTTCAGTTGGATAAAAATTTAGAGATCAATCTGTTACAGAAAGCAGGTATGCACCATAGATTTGAATGAGTAGAAGACAGAATTAGGCAGCTGACAGGCTGAATTTGAAGGGAGGAAGAACAAGAAGAGGGAGAACTTGAATACTGAAATGGTTCTACTAAAGCAAGATCATCCATACTAGTGTTCTTCCCAGAAAAATTTCTTTGCCATCTTAGGAAAAACATCCGTGTTAAGTCTCAGGTTGAGAAAAGCTTAAGTTGTGATGGATGAAGTGGCCCATGAGTATGGTCCCAGTGACTTGGGAGCATGAGGCAAGAGGAGCTCAAGTTCAAGCCCAGACTGGACAATTTAACAAAACCATGACTCAAAATAAAAATTAGGAGCTGGAGTTGTGGCTCAGTGGTAGAGCGCTTGCCTAGCACGTGAGGGGAGCTGGGTTCGATCCTCAGCACCACATAAAAATAAAATAGAGGTATTGTGTCCATCTATAACTAAAACAAAATATTTTTAAAAATTAATAAAGAGGACGGGGGATATAGGTCAGTAGTAGAATGCCTCTGTTTCCTGGGTTTAATCCCTAGTACTACAAAATAAATAATTAATTAATTGAAGGAATAGCTTTTGATATAAGGGGAGGAGAATATGGTCTGAGTTTAGGAGAAAGTATATGGTAGAGAAAATAGTAAGTGAAGTTAGCTTAGATAAAATTAAAGGATCCTGGAGAAAAAAGAAATGATAAACTTGAAATGCAGAAAGAGAATTCTGAGTGTCCTGTCTTTGGTAATTATTTTCCTTGATGCAAGTACTCCTCTGTACTGCAAGTACTTTAATTTTTCCATCTGGAAAATTCTGATGTTTTGTTTTACATCAAAATTTATGTCTGGGATGTCTTCCTGATCTCCACATCCAGCCTGTGTTTTGTTTACTATGCTTCCAACACCTACTGCATGTTAAAATTAGCATTTAACTTACTGAATTTTAAAATTCATTTAACAAATATTTATTGAACTATTATTGATGTTTCAGATATGGCTCTTAGTACTTAAGATACACCCATGAACAAAATAGAAAAAAAAAAAATCTTTTGCTCTCAGAATTTTTCTAAGAGGATAAAAACAATAATAGGGGTAAAAATATGTATATTTTACATATTAGAAGTTCATAAGTCCTATGAATAAATTAAAGATGAGTAGGGACAGATGATGGCACTCTAAGATATGAATGTTGGAATGAAGGAAAAGTACAGTCTTACAGTGGGTAACAGGTAAGGCCAGTGAGATGCTGAGATTTGAGTCAATTATTGGAACACATGTTAGAAATGACAGTGACTCAAACTAAGGTGGTATGAAATCATCAGATCCTGGAAATATGAAAGAAATAAAAATGATGACTGGGAGAATTTGGGCCTGTTAGCTAAAAGATTGCAATTGCCATCATCCGGGATGGAGAAGCTCGAGGTGAAGCCCATATAGGTGAAGTGTCAAGATGGCACTTAGGCACCCGTGGAGATGTGACTAAGCCCCCAAATATATGATTTTGAAGTAGGGGAGAGAATTTGACTGAGAAATGAATTCAGAATTCTGCAGCACTTATATGGTACCTAAAGCCATGCCATTGGATGATATTGACAAAGGAGTTTAAGGAGAAAAAAGAACATGCACTGACCTTTGGTAACTGTAAGGTTAAAAAGATAGAGCATTAGAAGGGAGACCAATAAAGTCAATAAGGAGGGAAGAAGAAGGAACAGGAAATGGAGTTAGTGATCAAATGATGTTTGAACATGTATGAATCAGTCGTAATGAATCCTATTATATGTCACGCACCAAGAAAAGCTATAAAAATAGGATGAATAGGAAGAACTAACAAAAAAGGAGAAGGGGTGATTTGTAATGTGGGAAGAAACCAAAAGTGCAGTCCCCAAGAACTACGTGAAGACAGGGTATCAAGAGGCTCAAGGATAGATCAACTTTGTCCAAGACTATTCATGGCCCATTGCGCTCAGGAATGAAGAGTGAACAATGAATTTAGCAGATTTTAGGTAACTGGTGTCTATGAGAAGGGACATTTTGATGGAGTAGTAAAAGTCTAATTAGAATGTGTTTCAGAAGAAACTGCAAGAGAGAGATTAGAGGCGATGAGTACAGGCAACTTTGGAGGGGTTTTGTTCTGGGATAGAGGAAGAACTGCAGCACTGGCTGTGACAGAAGTTAACAGGAAGAAGGTGGGGACTTGTTTGTTTTGTTGTTGTTGTTTAATAAGTGTGAGTAATAGCATATTTGTATACTGATGGGATGTCCAGTAAAGTTCTCCCTAGCAATTGGTTGTTTCTCCGTTTTCCTCTATATTAGTTTTCTTTGTACAACATTGCAACTCTAGTAAATAACAACACATTGTAGTTTTGCAAAATGCTAAGAGAATCAATGTTAAATGTTCTCACCAAAAAAAAGGTATGGTAATGCATATGTTAGTTAAGTATCTGTAGTCATTCTTCATTATATAAATAGTCCAAAATTATGATAAATAATGTAGTGATCATGATGCAATGTTGTGCATAATATATAGGCACAATTTTGCGTGTCAATTAAAAATAATAAAAAATTTTAAAAAACAGGAATAGTGGTTTCTTAGCATCAGATGCCATATTTTATTCGTTTAATCTGTATTCTAAGTTTAATGTCAATAAAATGTTCAATAGGGTTTTTTTTTGTTCCATTGACATCAATACAGTAGGTTATAAATATTTTTCATTTTCAAATCAAAGGGTATTTGAGATTGGTGGAGGTGAAAAGCAATAAGAAGGATTGAGAAAGAAACCAGATTGTTTTTTAATTACTTATTTAGTTATTTATTATTTTGTACTGTGGGTTGAACCCAGAGGTCCTTCACCACTGAGCTACATCTCCAGTGCTTTTTATTTTTTTCAGATAGGGTTTTGCTAAGTTGCTCAGACTAACCTTGAACTCGTGATCCTCTCTGTCAGCCTCTATACACTTGTACCACCTCACCCCCCCTTGCAGGAAGTGGTTACTTTAGAGTATCAATGCAAAGAGATTCACCTCCTTTCTGGACCTCTTGTATTTACTCAAACTCCCTTAGTCTCAACTAGGATTTTCACCAGTGTCCAAAAGAGGTCTAAAACTCTGACCTACATGTTCCTAAAAGATGATGTGAGATCTGAGTTTCCATGACAAAGTGAGAGATAGAAGGAGATACAAATATTGACTCTTCAGTAGTCAGAAAGTTCAAGAAGAAAGTAAGTTGGAATCAGAAATCAGAGCATGTAATTTATATTATGTATCCTTGGTCTAAATATGTTAGCAATATTTTATCATTATGAGTGATGATTTATACCTTAGACAAGGAATAGACAAGGTGAATAGAGAAGAAATGTGAATAGAGAAGTAATAGAGAAGTAATAAAAATGGTAATGTGTACTTCAGATAAGGACTACTGAAATTTCTAAAACCTATGCTGATTTCATTAAACAAAACAGTTTGGTCATAGGATGAACTATGGGGACAGCATTGGGCTGTGTCATTCACAAAAGGCATTTTAAGTCTAATTATAAGGATGGATACTCTGGAAGGAGGTTGGTGGCTGGATGAGTAGGGAGCCATGGAATGGAAATGCTGGATTCTCAAGGTATTTACTCGGGGGGCTTTACTCTGGGGGTGGGAAAAGAGTCCTTTCTGGGTGACTTTGCTAAGACTTCTATGGCTTAAGTTTCTTCTTCATCCTTACATATTTCACATTATAGGGACATGAATGGTGAACAATGGGCACTGGAAATTGGAGCCAGGTCACAGAATTCATCATCCTGGGCTTCCCTAATCTCCAGGGTGTACAGACTTACCTCTTTTCCTTGTTGCTTGTCATTTACCTCATTACTATACTGGGAAACCTGCTGATATTCTTGGTGGTCTACCTGGACTCCCGGCTCCACACACCCATGTACCGTTTTGTCAGTGTACTCTCCTTTCTGGAGCTGAGCTATACAGCTGCCACTATCCCCAAGATGCTGGCAAACTTGCTCAGTGAGAAGAAGACCATTTCATTCTCCGGATGCCTCCTACAGATCTATTTCTTTCATTCCCTTGGAGCTACTGAGTGCTACCTCCTGACAGCTATGGCTTATGATAGGTACTTAGCCATATGCAAGCCCCTCCACTATCCTACCCTCATGACCCAAACACTGTGCGCCAAGGTTGCTCTTGGCTGTTGGTTGGGAGGCTTGGCTGGGCCAGTGGCCGAGATTTCCCTGGTTTCTCGCCTCCCTTTCTGTGGCCCCAATCACATTCAACATATCTTTTGTGATTTTCCTCCTGTGCTGAGTTTGGCTTGCACTGACACATCTATCAATGTCCTGGTGGATTTTGTGATAAACTCCTGCAAGATCCTGGCCACCTTTCTTCTGATCCTCAGCTCCTATGTACAGATCATCTGCACTGTGCTCAGGATTCCCTCAGCTGCTGGTAAGAGGAAGGCCTTCTCCACGTGTGCCTCACACCTCACGGTGGTCCTCATCTTCTACGGGAGCATCCTCTTCATGTATGTGCGGCTGAAGAAGAGCTACTCGTTGGACTATGACCGGGCTCTGGCGGTGGTCTACTCAGTGATTACCCCTTTCCTCAACCCCTTCATCTATAGCTTACGCAACAAGGAGATCAAGGAGGCCATGAAGAGGCAGATGAGGAGAGTAGGGAACTTGAGGTGAATAGAGAAGTTGGAGAAGATCAAAGCTGGTGTTAATGGTTTGGATCCAAGAAAGTGTCCTGAAAAACTAAGTTGTTAGCAATGCACCAATGTTCAGAGGTGAAAAGATTGGATTATGAGAGTTGTAACCTAATCAGTGGATTAATTCATTTGATGGATTAATAATCTGAATGGACTACTGGGTGGCAACTGTAGGCAGGTAGGGTGTAGCTCAAAGAAGTAGGTCACTGGGGACATGTTCTGGGGACTATATCTTGTCCCTGGCTTTTTTCTTTGCTTCCTGATTGCCGTGAGCTGAATAGCTTTTCTTTGCCACTCTGTTCCACCATGACATGTTGCTTCATTTCAGGCACAGAGGTATGGAGGTGCGTGACCATGGACTGAGCCCCTAATAAACTTTTCCTCCTCCAAGTTGTTCCTGTCAGGTATTTTGATCACAGCTACAAAAACTAACATAGCTAGAGATGAGAATGTGGTGACCGTAGGGTGTTATCAGCGGATGAAAATGTGAAATTGGACATTCCTTGCTTTTCTCTTTTTGGGGGGTACTGGGGATTGAACTCAGGGGCATTTGACCACTGGGCCACATCTCTAACCCTATTTTGTATTTTATTAGAGATAGGGTCTCACAGAGTGGCTTAGCACCTCACTAAATTGCTGAGGCTGGTTTTGAACTCATAATCCTCCTGCCTCAGCCTCCTGACCCACTGGGATTACAGGAGTGTGCCACTGCACCTGGCTACCATTCCTTGCTTTTATATATGGGAGAATGAGCTGGAACAAGATCTGCCTGGTCTTCTGCATTACAACCACCATTATGCTATGTACTGGAACCACATTCAGCACACCTTATCTAAAAAGTGTGTCTAAAATGATACACTGTCTGAACATGATGCAGTGCAGTAATTTTCAAAGCTCAAATGTTTGTGTACCATATTTATGTTTTTGTCAAATTTGTGTCCATATATATGCATGTATATAATTTGAATTCATATCCAAATATATAATATATAGTCAAATTATTTAATTTAATAAAATATATTTAAATATATAATGTATATTAAATTTACTTGATTTTATATAACTATGTATAATATTCAAATACATAATAGGTAAGATTGGCTTGATTTAATATAATTAGATATTGTATATTCAAATTTATAATATATCAATTTCTTTTTATTTATTTTTTAAATTTTATTTTTTAGTTGGACATAATATCTTTATTTCACATATTTATTTTTATGTGGTGCTGAGGATCTAACCCAGGGTCCCGCCCATGAGAGGAGAATGCTCTACCCTGGGGCACAATCCCAGCCCCAATATATATATATTTAAATTGATATGATTTAATATAAATCCATTTGGTCATGTCCTAAACAATATTTGTTAAATAAAATTTAGAGCAAAAATAAATGAGTATTCACATACCACTTCAAATAATTTCATATAGAAAACATAGTAAAACATGTTTTTTTGAAATCACATATAGATATATGTGATGAGTTTAGATCCTAGTTCATTTAGTCACTTTTCAATTAATTGAAATCTAGAAGGTAAATCAACCTGAGGCTTAATTTCATAATTTGATAGTAATTTTCTTTCTAGGTTGCTTTACAATTAACAGTAAAATCTGTCAACAACAGTGCCTGGCATATGGCTGTTAATAAAAAACAAACAAAAATCTTCCTTATTTTTATTTCTTTTATTCTGCCCAGGCCTCTTATCTTTTTCTGAGTCTCAGAAAAGTATCCAGTAAAATATAAATAAACAAAAATACTCCCAGGTACTATTTCTCCCAGGGAAGAATTAAACCAGCCAGAGAGAATGCTTGTGAGAGGGATATTACTCTGTCCTAATCTGTTCTGGTGAATTGAATGTGTCATTCTTAGTGGTCCTAATATCTATGCACCCGATAAAGCATGAAAGTGTAGGAGTTGAAACAGTGGCAGAAATTAAGTTTGCTCTTTACACTGGATCACATTTTTATTTAACTTTATGCTTATCATTTCCAATAATATGTAAAAAAAACCCCTAAAATTTAGCACATAGGAATCTGGGGATTTAATTATTCACTAGTATTAAGGATAGTTTGTGCATGGGAATATTATTTGTGAGCAGAGGATCATAACTGGGCTATAAGAAGACTTCCAGTTCTATTGATCTTTTAATGAGATCTCCAAATAATTTTATTTCTGCTGCCTTAAAGATATCCATCCATCCATTCTTCTTTTCTTTCAACCTGTGTATTTAGATTTACTGTATTGCAGATACAGTGGTAAGCCCTTAACAATGTGATGAGCAAAAGAAATACTCTCTAGCTCCTGCCCTTAGGGTATCTTAAAAATAGTCAAGGATGTAGACTTTGAAATGACAATTGATGATTAGTTCTGCTTAATTATCTATACAGTTGTGGTAATTGATAATAAGATAAGCATGCATTCTCTTCTTGAGTACATTACATTTGTTCTGAAAACTGGATAAATCAATTAGTCATTTATGAAAGCAAACGTAGCAATTATTACGTCTATTTCACCAAGTTGGAAATGTGGGCCTAGATGGTTGGCACAACCTGCGAAATCCAGGGAGCAAGGCAAGGACAGGGACTCCCAAGAAGAAAGCAGAGTATTTATCCCCCCAGGCTCTTAAAAGGTATAGAGAAGGAAAGGCAAAAGGGAAAGAGATGGAAGTAACAGGAAGATGATAGATTATGGCTCTGGAAGCAAATAGGTAGGCAGCCAGGTTGTGGATTCCTGAGGAGCTGCAAAAGCAGGTGAGAAAAGTTAGTGTTACCTCCAAGAAAGTGAAAGTGAAAGACAACTCACAGAATGGGAGGAAACGTTTGCAAACATCTAATAAGGGACTAAGTCCAGTATGTATGTATGTGTATATATATATATATATATACATATATATATATATATATATATATATATATATATATATATATATATATACACACACACACACACACACACATATACATATACATACATACATACATACATACATATACATACTGGAATATATATATATATATATCTTTCTTATGACTCAGTAATAAAATGTCAAATAGCCCATTACATATAGGCAATTAATCTGAACAGATATTTCTTTCAAGAAAATATTCATGGGCAAAAAGTGGAAAGTATTTTCTCTAAGATCTGGACCAAGATAAGGATGCCCCCCCCACGTCCCTCTTACTCAACATAGTACTGGGAGTCCTAAGCAGAGCATTAGGCAAGAGAAAGAAATAAAGGAGGAAGTCAGACTGTCCCTGTTTGCAGATGGCATGATCTCATATAGAGAAAAATCTAAAGGTTCCACAAAAAAACTTGTTAGAACTGATAAATTCATTAAAGTTGTAGGATACAAAACTAACGTGTAAGAATTAAGTGGTCCTATACAACAAAAAAAAGCTGTAAAACAAACCAAGAAACCAAATCTATTTATAATAGTTGCAAAAACAAAACAAAAATACTTAAAATAACTTAGCCAAGATATTGAAATATCTCTACAATGTGAACTAAAACAATGAAGAAAGAAACTGAAGAGGACCTCGAAGTGGAAAGATGATCTGTGTTCCTGGGTTGGTCGAATTAATGTTAAAATGTTCACCCAACCCAAAGCAATCTACATATTTAATGCATTCCCTACCAAAATACAATTGACATTCTTTGCAGAAATTTAAAAAATGTAAAATTCATATATTATTACAATAGACCCTGAATAGCCAAAACAATCTAGAGCAAAACAAAACAAAGCTCAAGGTATTATGATGCCTGACTTCACAACATACTTTGAAGCTATAATAACCCAAAACACACAAGAATAGACATATAGACCATGGAACAGAATAAAGAAGCCAGAGATAAAGCCATATATATTTGCAGCCAACTGATTTGACAAAGGTACCAAGAACATACATTGGAGAAAGAACTGTCTACTCAGTAGATGGTGATGGGAAAGCTAGATATCCATATGCAGAATGAAACTAGATCTCTTTCATCATATTGAAACATCAATTCATCATATTAAAACATCCGTTCAAAATAGATCAAAGACTTAAATGCAAGACTTGAAACTATGAGACTACTAGAAGAAACAGAGGGCAGAGACACTTCAGGACATTGACATATGTAAGGATTTGTTGACATTTTAAATTACTTTATTTCAAATTTAAAAACATATGCACCACAGAAAACAAGGTATCAACCCAGTTAGAATGGCTATTATCAAAAAGCAAAAAAACTTAGCAATAGCTGAAAATACAGAGGAATGAGAACTGTTACACACTGTCACTGTAGAATGTAAATGAGTCTAGTCATTATGGAAATCAGTATGGAGGTTCCATTAAATACTTAAAATAGGAATTCTGTATGATCCAGCAATCCTAGTACTGGGAATATATTCAAAAGAAAGGAAATCCTTATCTTGCCCTACATTTATAATTTGAAAAAAACCTGCACTCCCATGTTTTTTGCAGCAATATTCAAAAGAGGTAATACAAACAATCACTAGAGGTATCCATCTATGGATGAATAGATAATGTGGTCGACATGTATATGTGTGTATATGTACATATGTATGTATCACCTCATAAATATATGCAATTCTTATACATCAGTTAGAAATAAAAATAGAAAAGAGGGCTGGGGATATAGCTCAGCTGGTAGAGCGCTTGCCTTGCATGCACAAGCCCCCAGGGGTTTAATCCCTAGCACCCCCCTCCCACAAAAAGAAAAGAATATATGCAAATAGCCAATATGCACACAAAAAAATGCTGGGCATAATTTATCAGAGAAATACAAGTCAAAACAACAATGAAATAACACTACACATCCACTAGAATTGCTGGAATAAAAAGGCCAAATCACCACAGATACTATCGAGGATATAGAAAATTAGACCCCTCACCCACTGCTAGTACATGCAAGGTGGTAGAGCCACTTTGAAATCATCTGCAAGTTCCTCAGAATATTAAATATAGAGTTATCAAATGATCCAGAAATTCTACCCTTAGGTATGTGCCTAAAAAAATGAAAATATATGTCCACACAAAACCTTATACATGAATGTTTATAGCATCATTATTTATAGTAGTGCAACCCAATTGTCCATCAAGGAAGGATCAGATAAGCAAAATATGTTTATTCATTAATAAATGAATTGAAGAAGATAAAAATATAAAATGCTGTGTTCATATACATACGTATTTAATTATACATATATATTTGTTAATTTATATTTACATATATATAAATATATAGCAGAACCTGGTAATGGGAATATGTGTGCCATAATAAACTATGGTCCAGTTCTTTTTATTTTTTATTTTTTTGAGATAAGGTCTCAGTTGCTTAGAGTCTTATGAAATTGCTGAGGCTGGTCTCCAACTTTTGATACTCCTGCCTCCTCCTGCAGAATTTCTAGGATTACAGGTATGCACCACCATACCCAGCAAGAAAGAATTAATATTGCTAAATGTTCATATTACCCAATTTGATCTACAAATTCCATGTAAACCCTATCAAAATCCCAGTGACATTGTTGACAAAAACAGAAAAATCCCTCTTAAAATTTGTATAGACCATGAAAGATGCTAAGTAGCCAAAGTAATCTTGAAAACAAAGCTCGAAACATCACACTGCCCAATTTAAAAATATACTACAAACCTATTATAATTCCTATAGCATAGTAGTGACATATCATGTGGAAAATTATGTCAAAAAAGCAGGCATGTCAATCAATGGGACAGATAGGGTAAGCTATAAATCCACACACTCATGATTAGCTGATCTTTGATAAGGGATCAAAAGCACACAATAGAGAGAGTCCCTTCAGTAAATAGGGCCGGGAAAACTGGATTTACACATGCAGAAAAGTGAAATTAGTTCCTTATATAGCCCTATATTAAAAAAATATCCAGCCAAAACGAAGCAAAGATAAAACCTGTAGATGAATGAAAACATTGGGGAAAATCTCCATGATGCAGTAAAGAGACATTCTACAGAATGGGAGAGAACATTTGCAAACCATGCATCTTTACTGTCATTGTACATCGACATTAAAGTTTGTACCTTTTCTCACTGTTTCCTTTGCTCTCTTGGGTATTAACCCAACTTACTCCCTGGCAGCCCAGTCTGTCAGTCAGCTCTTCCATTAACCAAAAGGACAGCTTAGATAATAGATAACTTGCAAAATGCTATGCAGAATATCTTGACATTGAGGAGGTTAAAGAAACCTCAATCCTGCTATCTGTGACTATTACTTCAGTGATAAATGTAGAACAAACCAACCGAAAAAAAAATTAACAGCAAGGAAAAAAAAATAAGTCATATCAAAATAAGGCCTGATATTGGTTCTGACATCAGTGCAAAAATATTTTGAAGATTGCCATATTAGGACCAAGGTTGAGAAATAGTGGGCAAAGTGTTCAAAATAAATATTTTTGACTTGTACCCCCTAACATTTATGGAAATCCTTGTGGAAAGAATCAATGTTCAGCCAGGTGTGGTGGTACACAGCTGTAATCCCAAGCACTGGAGAGGCTGAGACAGGAAAATCACACGTTTGAGGATCCTCTGGGTAATTTAGTGCGACCCTGTCTCAAAACAGGAAAAAGTGCTGAGAATGTAACTCAGTAGTAAAGCACTCCTGGGTTCAACCCCTAATATCAAAAAGAAGGGAGGTGGGGCGGGGGAGAAAAAAAGAAAAAAGAAGGAGGAGTGGGAGAGAGAGCAGGGGAGGCGGAGGTAAGGGGAGGAAGGAGGAGGAGGAAGAGGAGGGGGGGAAAGGAGGAAGAGAGGAGAGGGTAAAGACAGGAGGGGAGAGGAGAGGAGAGAGAAAAACTATAGAATGGGAGATAATATTTATAAACCATACATCTTTACTGACATTGTATATTGACCCCTTTATCTCTGTTTTCTATGCTTCCATAGCTTTTGAGAGAGAAGGGAGCACAGAAAGGGGCTTGAATTAAAAGAATTGAAAACAATCTATAAGGACCCTTCCATCTCATGATCAGGAAGACAGTGAATTTGATGAACAATGACATTCTTATAAATAGCAATAATGATTTATTATTTCTGATGCCTCCAAAGGCTAAGACTACTCATATGATACTTTCCAAATGAATTTTCTACACTTGAGAGACTGACTGGTGTAGAGTTAGTATATTAATATATGCTGAAGACTGAAGGAGTGAGATTCTTGTTATCATTTTAACTATTATAATTAATAGTCATCACATTTACTCATTGAAGACCATATTTCCTTTGGAACTCTTCTTAGATTTAGTGATCAGAATGCAAGTTTTGTGGAATAGATACAAGATCATAGTCAGTAATTACCTAGCTGTGGAACCAGACATAGTTGAGTTTCTGTCCTGAATTCCTAATAGTTAGCTCTGCATATTTGATTTAATTATTGAAATTCTATTTTTTCTGTTTCTTATTTGAAAACAAAGACAGAGGTTAATATTTATTTCATGAGATTGTTGTGATAATATACAGGAAAATGCTTAGTTCTTATGAATATTAATAAGCATTAGGACTAGAAATGATCTTAAGTGATCATCTGATCCAGTTGTTCCAACATTAGAATTTTCTTTGGAAATTTCCAGAAAAGTGAATGTTTGGGCTTCACCTTTAATTTAATTTTTATTTTATTTATATTTTATTGATTTTTTTTTTAAAAAAGAAATAACAGCAGAATGCATTACAATTCTTATTACATGTATACAGCACAATTTTCCATATCTCTGGTTGTATATAAAGTATTTTGACACCCAATTCGGGTCTTCATACATGTACTTTGGATGATGATCACATTCCACCATCCTTGCTAATCCCCTGCCCCCTCCCTTCTCTCCCACCCCTCTGCCCTATCTAGAGTTCATCTATTCCTCCCATGCTCCCCCTCTCTACCCCACTATGAGTCAGCCTCCTTATAATTTTTAGATCTTTTCTGTCGTAAATTCTGATGATCAATCAGATTGGGAACTCACTGATTTAATCCAAGAACATAAATACAGAATAGGAAACTGAAGGCCAGAAGATTAAGTACATAATCCAAAATGGCACAATTTAGTGGCAGAAAGGGAATAAATTGTGTTCCTTGAACACAGTAGTTTGATAGTGTTTTCATGATCCACAATCACCTAGGATCTGGGAACTCTACAGTGAAAAGAACCATTGACTCCCAGGACTCTATGAGAACTTGTCAGGTTTTGTTGAAGTTATTTCTGAGAAAAAATATTCATATAATTTAGTTTCTGAACATCAAGTAGATTAAGTGAGACCATATGTTTATTGTAAGCAAATGCAGTAGAGATGAGGTTAAACCCCATCTTTTGTCATCCAATACATGGATAACCTTAGGCAAAAGTATTTAAACTTTTTTGAGTTTTATTTTACACATATAAATAATGATGATTATTCAGTGTATTTTAAATTCTCAGAGTTTTCACACAGATGGAAATATCTTAATAAGTAATGTGAACTACAAAGAAATAGAATATTTATGTCATTAATTTTTGTGAAACTCCTTCAGACCTAAAATTGTGTAACGCATCATGTAAGCGATCAGTATATAGTTGCTGGATTGAACTTGTGGATTAAATAAGGTCAAAGTGGAGAAACTTTTCTCTCATGTCAAGAAACTTTATGCGGGACGCTAAGTGATGGGGATTCATGGCTGGAAAGACAAAAGGGAGAAAGTTAACAGAAGCAATTTTCAGATCTACTCTGTGTGTGGTGTCTTTTCTATTCTGCACCCTGATCTTAGCAGCATGTGGAATGACAGACAAGAAGGGCAGGTCTCCAGCTCGCAGAGCATGAGGAAGAGGCCAACTTGTGCTATAAAACAGGAGGACCCACAGATAGTCCTTCAGCTACCCTAAGCCTGGTGTGCATTGCTGTAGACAGAATGTGGAGCTGCCACCCATGACCTGGGGGGGGGGGCAGTTTGTGGTTTCTATTAATAATAAGAGAACAAGTCCCTGTGGATTATAGAAAGAGCATAACCATGAGCAAGACAAGGAAGAGCAAGATTCTGAACTTCCAGGAGACTTGTCACAGTCTCCAGGCTCTAGTTCTATCTCCCAGCCCTATCAAGCTGTCTTCTGACTGCGGAAAAGCCTCCCGATAGCATCTTTCATGTCCTTGTTTCTCAGGCTGTAAATAATGGGGTTGAGGAAGGGGGCGAGGATAACAAAAGTGGCAGCTATTGTTGTGTCCCAGAACACTGAGTAGGTGGCTGAGAATCGCAAATACATGACAGCCACGCTGCCAAAAAATAGCAAGAACACAGCGAGGTGGGCGGCACAGGTGGAAAAGGCCTTGTGACGTCCCTCAGCGGAGGGCATTGCCAGAATCACCACGATGATCCGGATGTAGGACAGGGTGATGACCAGGAAGGAGGCCAGGATCTCCACGGCATGGATGGCATCCACAATGACCACCAGGGAGGTATCTGTACAGGCCAAGCTTAGCACAGGTGTGAAGTCACAGAAGATCTGATGGATCTGGTTGGAACCACAGAAAGGGAGTGTAGCCATCCATGCAATCTCAGGGAGCACAAGGAGAAAGCCACAGAGACAGGATCCAGCTGTCAGTTGGATACAGAGTCTGGGGGTCATGATGGTTGGGTACCGGAGAGGATGGCAGATAGCTATGTACCTGTCAATGGCCATTGCTGTCAGGACACAGCCTTCTGTGATACCTAATGAGTGGAAGAAGTACATCTGCATGAGGCAGCCAGCCAGAGAGATGGTTTTCTGCTCACTGACGAGGTTGGAGAGCATCTTGGGGATGGTCGTTGTGGTATACCAGATCTCCAGGAAGGAAAGGACGCTGATGAAGAAATACATGGGGGTACGCAGGGCAGTGTCCAATTGGACAACAATGACTATCACTAGGTTCCCAGTTATGATAAATACATAGACAATAAGTAAGGGAACAAAGAATAAGAGGCCACCTTCATGCAGATGTGGAAAAATAGAGAAGAGGAACTCTGTAACCATTGTTTGATTCTCACTGGTCATCCATTGTGTCATCTATAAAGGGAAGACAAGAAGTAAGGAAACTTAGAATTGGAATGTTGATTACCCATTGTAAATTAGTACAACCACCATGGAGATCGGTACAGAGATTCTTCAAAAGGCTAGGAATGGAATCACCTTATGATCCAACTTTCTTCCCTTCTTGGTATTTACCCCAAAGAATTAAAGTCAGCACATGATAGCGATGCATGTATACTCATGATTTTTATAGCAGCACAATTCACAATAAGCAAGTTATGCAATGAGCCTAGTTTCCATAAGAGATGAATGGATATAGAAAATATGGTATGTTCACACAATACAGTTTTATCTAGCCATAAAAATAATAAAATTCTGTGATGTGCTGGTAAGCAGATGGAGCACTATAGCATCATGTTAAGTACAGTAAGCCAGTCTCAGAAAGTCAAAGTTAGTACGTTTTCTCTCATGTGTGGAAGCTAGATTAAAAAAGGGAAGTGAAACAGGGTAGGGGATGGATCTCATGGAAACAAAAAGGAGACCAGTAGAACAGAAAGGGGACCAAGGGAGGGGAGGAAGGGAGAGAAAGAGAAGGAGCTGGGGGATAAAATTGACCAAATTGTGTGCATTATGAATATGCTCCAGTGAATCCCACTATTATGTACAGTTATAATGCATCAAAAAAAATTATTAGAAAAGAAAAATCACTCCTTTTTGTTATCTGTTACTTAAAGCTGATAATGGGATACTTTATGTTAAAATAAAAAGTAAAAGGGGCTGGGGATGTGGCTCAGTGTGAAGTGCCCCTGGGTTCAACTCCTAGCACTGGAAGCATATATTTATTTGTGTATGTGTATGAATATTAAGAAAAAAATTTTAAAAAAAATTAACAATGCAGACACAATCAGGAGCCCTTCTCCCAATAGTTCTCTATTCACTTTGCCCATTTTTCCCAGCATTGATCTGTAGCCTCAGTCTGGCCAAAGTGCTCATCTTTAACCCTCTGTCTGCCTTTTTCTCCTTGGTTTCATATTAGCATGTCTGTTTATCATCAGATGGTAAGTATCTGGCACAAGGAAATTCCTTCTCACATTCTCTGCTTTCTCTGTGACTTTCCCGTCTCCTCCTCCATCACTGGTTGTTTTGATAATTGCTCCAGTCAGGAATCTCTCCAGAATCACCCTGCACCTGACTGTGGCCATTCTGGATAGGCACTTAACTCTACCCTGAACATCCCATCCTTCCTTCAAAAGCCATACCTAAGAACAAAAGAATGCAAACCATTCTGAATAAAAAAAACCTCATTTCTAGCACCAAATGGCTGTCACAGGGAGGAAAAAGTGTCACAAAAATCATTTTTAATGGAAACCAGAGCAGTGTCTACTTCTGGGGAGAAAGAACAACTAAACTTTTTGCAAGGCTAACTTGAATTAGTGACCTCAGTAAGCAGTGCCTTGTACCTTGACTATTTTAACATCTTTTCACTGGTATTCTTATCTTGAAGGAATCATTCTTCAAATATATTTTCCCAAATAGGAGTTTTCATGCCTATTTTTTTTTAATTTAATAATAAAACTCAGAACTCTTATTCTGATAATCCCTAATGTGGTTCCAATTAAATTTCAGAACCAAATATCCTTCTACATACTTAATGACTTGGCTAAATAGGACCAAGATCCTGCATTTCAGTTTTTGCCGATGTCATTAATTTCTTCTATTTTCTTGTGATCTCCTTCTGTTGGAATCTAGGCTGCCAATATCCACTAAATATTTTCATTATCATGGAAGTCTTACTCAGATCCTCTGCCAGGAGTGATAATTCTCACGGCTAACCTTAAGAGTGCTTTATTTTTTCTCTTTCATTACATTTAATATTTCCTTATTTGAATTTCAAATATTCATATGCCATCATTATCTCATCCAAGTAAACTGAAAACTCTTTAAGGGAGTTTTTATACAGGAGAAATGAAATGGTGTTTTCTAAGAGTTCCCATGGAATGGTCATGATGCTAGGGTCTTTATATATTTTACTTAAATATTTTATCTAAGTTATTTCTATCTATGGCAGAGACTATTACTATTGTGTTACAGATAGGGAAACTGGAAACTAGAGAGAAGTAATTTGTCCAAATTCACATAACTAGGATTCAAATCAAAAACTCAGAAGACAGATCCATTTGTCTCAGAAGTCCACTACCATTTTTTATACCTTAGTGGTGAATCCAGATCAGGATTCATACACCATTCTCTTGGTTTCCAACTCTGAGTACTTCTGTATGTTTAGGACTGTCTTAGGAATGAAGAGAGAGATGATATGGTTTCTTCAAGAAGTCAAGAGCAAAGTCACAGAATGCATTGCAAATTAGAGAAATTAATTTATAGAAAATATCTCTTGCCTATTCCCTCAAGTTTTGAGGAGGAAAGGTAAGAGAGACGAACTTTGAAAAGAAATAGCAACAGTGCTCAGCAGAAGGGCAGAACTGCAAGAGGAATGGTGTTAGAGACTGGAAGTGTCCTCTGACTGAAATATTCACTTCTCTATACTGTCTGTCATTTTCTGAGCCCAAAACACCAGAGAATGGCCATATTGAGTAGTTATTACAGAAAGCATGAATGCATAGAGCAGAATGCTACAGAGCTATGGATAAGAGCTAAAAAGTCCAGTGCTAAATAGCTCATAAGTGACTAGTTTGCTTCTCTAAGCTTGGGTCCCTTCTCACTAGTAAAGTTGCATCTTTATTCATCATTCATACATTTAACCACCTAACACTCATATATATTGATTGATCCTTTGTTATGTGCCTATGAGTAGCATAGGTTTAAGGGCTATGTAAAGGTCTATAAACATTATTCTTCCTTCTGAAACACATAAAGGACTTACAAGATTTTCTACATCGACAGATATTTAGAGTCCCCAAGAAGCTCAGTCTCCAAATATTCCTTGTATAATGAAAAGAGACATGACTTAGAATTTAGTCATTTAAAAAATGCAGTAATTTGCTCTGTAAGTCCCCAGGCACTTATAACTTTTTGAAACTCCCTCAGAATTTCAGTGCTTAAAGAACTTAGATATCAGTATCGTTTTCTGTTAGCTGAACATATTTCATGTTTCAGTATTCTAACTTTAATTACTCACGTAATAAAGTTTTGAAAATACAAGGGTTTACCCCACAGGGCAGCAGCCAGGTCGTCAGGAAAGCCTTGGGCAGGCACAGTAGGGGTAGGCGCAGGTGAGAAGTCTTGGTTAAAGGTTGTTCTTTCAAGAACAGTCTGCAGCACTCACCCTGTCTGGGACCATGAGAATGTTCCACAAAAGCTCTGCAACCACCTGTCCCTTCTAGTTTGTTGATGAGGATAACAGATGTCTCTGTAAGGACTATTGGATGTCTCTTCAAGGACTATTTAGAATGGAAAAATAATCTTTCCTGGAAGTTTCTCTTTAGATGATGCAATACCTAAAAGAAAAGGGTGCATCTCACTCTTCCCTCCAAGGGACACATTAGGAGAAAAGTGTCAGCAGTAATTGTGTATTCCCCAGGGTCAGGTTTCTAAAGCTTCCTGGGATACAAAGCCTTGTCTCTCATAGTTGAGTATTAAACTGAATGCCAGCACTCTGGGTAGCTGAGGAGTTCAAAACAGACTTTAGACAGGTCTTGCTTCTCTGGAATGCACACCAGTAAATGCATTGCTTCCCTCTGTTTTTCACTATGATTTCCATTCCCACTGATAAGTGTGTACACACACACATACACATATACAAACATATGAAATATATTATATAAAAATATATTTTTAGAAGTTTTTAAACCCATTTCATTTGATCCCTTAAAAATCTTTTTGTATCCTCAAAAATCATTAAAATCGTATGTTTTCTTTTATACTTACAATTAAAAAATATATTTGTATGAGTTATGTATTTAATAAAGAGTTATTCTCATTTTAGTAATGAGGGCTTCTGTTTAGATGTAGAGGGTAAAAGAACAAAAGTATTTTGAAAAAATTCTGAATTCCAAATAAGTTAAATGGTGCATTAAAAATATTTCAAAGTACAGATCCTCAATCAAATGTTTATTTGGTTAGGATTCAAGACCAATTAATACTATTCACCATGTTATCTGATTAAAGGCAAAACTGTACAGTTGTATTAATAAATATAGAGAAAATATTTCATGTACTTTAGCCTCTATTTGTGCTTTAAAAGAAAAAAATCTTTATATACTAGCAAAAAGCAAAAATCACTTCTAATAGTAAGAAGTCAAATATTTAAAAAGTTGTAAATCATACTTAGAGATGAAATGGTTTTATTGCTCCCTTTAAAATAAAGAATAAGACAAGAATGTTCTACCACAAACACTAAAAATAAAATACAGATTTTCTTGGAAATAGTAAAACATAAATAAATACACAGCATTAAGAGTATAAGAAAGAAATAGCATTATTTAAAGATGGTATGAAATTTTATATAGAATCTTCCAGAAGAACATAAAATAAATTTTAAGAGATTTAGCAAGTAGATCAATACAAACCAATATATTTAATAATTCAACTATAATATGCCTCTAGTCAATAGAAATTATAATAAAGAGAATACCACTTGAAATATAAACAAAGCATTAAACTAGAACCTAAATAAATTGATAGATGCTGTTTTAATAAGCAGAGTGTCTCAGTAACATAAATATGCCAATCATACAAATCTATCTTTAACTTGGGTGCATTTTTCAGTCAATCTCCCATTTTCGATAGGGAGGAGAGGAAAAGATCAGGAAGATTAAAATGGTGAGGGTTTTCCAGTTGTATATCATTATAAAGTGATATTATAAAATACCACTTGGAGAAAATAAATCAATGTACATGAAGAAAGAAATTGATGGGACATGAAATTTGACCTATGGTAGAGGAGATAGAGCAGATCACCAGGAAAAGAAGGTCATAGGTGAAACAATAGTCTGTTGGGAAAGAGAGCAAGCAGTGTTGTAATGGTCAATTTGAATTGTTAACTTGATTGGATTAAGAGATGCTGAGGATTATGGGTGTGCTGATGAGGGTGTGTCTAGGAATGATTGGCATGTGTGATACCCAACTGAAATGGAGACCCTCCCTAAGTGTGGGCAGCATTGTCCAATAGGATGATGGCTTGGATGGAATAAAAATTGGAAGAAAAAGGAAGTGGCAGCAGATGCAAGCTTGATTCTTCTGGAATGGGTTTCTTGATTGCTCCTGCAATTGTCTGAGGATATTGAACTTTTCCTTCTTCATTTTCCAAAGCAGACTCTGCAAGTGATTCTCTAGAAGCCTCAGGTCTCAGGCTAGGGTAGCACTGTGGACCCTCTTAGTCTGAGGCTTCAGCCTCTTAGACTACACAACTACTGATTTTCCCAGCTCTCCAGTCTGCAGAGTCATGTAAGGCCACCTAGTATGTCCTCTTTTTATAATTGTACTTACTGTTGATGCTGTTCCTCTAGAGAGCCCTGCCTAATACAGATGTTTAATAAACACTGCTGGAATTTTTCTCTTAACATATGAGGTCAAAAATAAAATAAAATTGTATCCAAACTTCATTACGTTTCCACAAAATTGACTACAGATAGTTTAAAAATTTAACATAAAAGTAAAATTTAGTATTTAGAATGAAATTTAGGAGATTTTATAAAAAGTAAAAAAAGTTATTAATTTAATGTATATATACATACCATAAGAGACTAGATTTCTATCTTCCATCAGATAAAAAATAATCAACTCAAAATGCATTGAAGACTTACATATGAGAAACAATGAAACTATTAGAAGAACAACTAGAGAAAATTATTCAGGAAACTGGAACACGCAAAGATTTTTTTTTTTTTTTAGTGCAGAATTAAGGAAATAAAAGCAAAAAGACAAGTAGAATTACATCAAACAGAGAAGATCTTAAAAAAAGGAAGCAAATAACAAGAGTCAAAGAAGCAACCTATAGAATGGTAAAAAAAAAAAAAAGGATTTACAAGATATAATTTGGGCAAAGGTTGATATCCACAATACATAAGTAACTACAAAATGCAAAAGCAAAAGGAATCAAACAATCATTTAAAAATCATAATAGACCTAAATAGTCATTTCTCAAAAGAAGACATAAATGACCAAAAAATACATGAAAAAAAAAAAGCTCGATATCATTAATCATCAGGGAAATGCAAATCAAAACCACAATGAAATACCATCTTGCTCTGGCAAGAATTGCTATGATCAAAAAGACTAAAGATAACACGTGCTGGTGAGGATTGTGGAGAAAGGGGGGTCCTTTTCCCACTGTTTGCAGGAATGTGAATTAGTATTACCATCATGAAAAAGAGTAAGGAGGTTCCTCAAAAAATAAAAAATAAAACTACCATAAAATCTTGATACAGTGTGTTTTTTGCAAAAGGAAATAAAATCAGAATATTAAAGAGACATACACTCTTCTATGTTCACTGCAGCACTATTCACAATTGACAAGATTTCAAGTTAACTTACGTGTCCATCAACTGATGAATTCGTGAGGAAAATACAATACATATATACAATTGAATAAAAAGGAATTAAATCCTGTCATTTATTAGAACATGGATGAAATAGGAGATCCTTATGTTAAGTGAAATAAGCCGGGAACAGAAAGACTAGTACTGTATGATCTCACTCAGATGTGGAATATCAAAAAGTTGATTTCAATGAAGTTCAGAGCAGAACTCTGTAGTGTGCGTGCAGATGAGGATATTTGAAGCTCTTGCCAAACCTGCCTCTGGATATGAATTGCTTATTAAAATCTTGCAAAGGTCCACAAACTACTCTTAAAATGTGATTTCTAGATTAGTTTATTTCAAGCATTAACTAACCCCACTTACATTGTAGATTAGATTAAGTTGCATACATATCCCATGGGTCTAGGCTCTCACTTTTTAAGGTAAGTTATATTCTAACTAATATTCCATTGAATATCTTTATACATCACTTTTTTTTAGTACAGTGTATTGAGCCCAGGTGTGCACAACCACCAATGCACATATGCAGCCCTTTTAATTTTATATTTAGAGACACAATTGTACATCATTATTATATGTAATTTTTGTTTAGACCACACAGTGAAAGGCAGGCTCTAAATAGTTTTAAGGCTCGTAATTAAAACTGCCAGTTGGCCACTCAGAAGTATTTATACCAATTTATATGTCTAAATAGCCAACTATTGCCTAACAGAATAGTTGATAACATAATATGTCATTACTAAAAAAGCATTGGCAAATTTGACAGAATTCCATTATAATTTGCAAAACAACTGATGAGAAAATGTTTTTTTTTTTCAATAGCTAATTTCAAAGCTGTTCAACTGGCTTAAAAGGAGTTTCTATTTGTTCTTTGAATATACTTAGAATTCTGTGTTTTATTCCTTCAGCCCACAAGGGAAACCACTGAAAATATGGACCAGGAGAATCAGACAATGGTGACCGAATTTTACTTCTCTGATTTCCCTCCGTTTGAGAAAGGCAGCCTCTTATTCTTCATCCTTTTGCTCTTTATTTACATGTTCATTATCGTTGGAAATTTCATAATCTTCTTGGCTGTCAGGCTAGATGTCCGCCTGCACAATCCCATGTACAATTTCATCAGCATCTTCTCCTTCCTGGAGATTTGGTACACCACGGTGACCATTCCCAAAATGCTCTCCAACCTGGTCAGTGAACAGAAGACCATCACACTGGTTGGCTGCCTCTTGCAGATGTATTTTTTCCATTCACTTGGGGTCACAGAAGGTCTCGTCCTCACAGTGATGGCCATTGACAGGTACGTGGCCATCTGAAACCCCCTCCGCTATGCAGTCATTATGACCCCTAGGCTCTGCATCCAGCTGTCCTCTGGCTCCTGCATCTTTGGCTTCCTTATGTTGCTGCCGGAGATTGTGTGGATTTCTACTCTTCCCTTCTGTGGTCCCAACCAAATCCATCAACTCTTCTGTGACTTTGAGCCTGTGCTGAGCTTGGCTTGTACAGACACTTCCATGATTCTGGTTGAAGATGTGATCCATGCTATCTCCATCCTCACCTCCATTTCTGTGATCACCCTTTCCTATTTAAGAATCATCACTGTGATTCTGAGGATTCCCTCGGGAGAGAGCCGTCGCAAGGCTTTCTCCACTTGTGCAGCCCACGTTACCATTTTCTTGCTGTTTTTTGGCAGTGTGACACTCATGTACCTGCGCTTCTCTGTCACATTCCCACCACTAAGGGACAAAGCCATTGCACTGATGTTTGCTGTCCTTGCCCCATTTTTCAACCCAATAATCTATAGTTTGAGGAACAAAGACATGAAAGAAGCTATTGAAAAAATGTTCTGTTCTCAAAAGATGTTCAGTGTCTCTGGGAACTAGTGGGAATTCACCCAGATCTGTTCAGAGAAATCATCTACATAAGTTCAAAATGCTAGCAAGTTGGTTTCTAAAATTACTGTAGATTTTTAGTGCATGTTTTGTTTTTATGTTGCTGACTGGGTGTTCTTTCCAATTTTCCAACTTAAGAACTATTGTTGGATCTAATAGAGGAAGTCTCCTGCAGATGTACCTCTCCTTTTATCATTCACAGATTATAATGGATATTTGCTCTGCTTTGCAACCACAGTAGTGTCATCTTTTAGGAGTCAATGAAGATTCCTGGCCTAAGCAATAATCATATGAATGATTTGCATTCCTGAATGTTTCTCTTTTGCACTCTTTCATCCTGTTTATTGTTGTGAATATAGGTTCTTTTTGTTTCACTTAAAAAATGTTAATGAGATGTACATCAATTTTTTGCTTGGGAAAGAAGTCTGCCTTCCTAACATTCAGCCCAGAGATCTTTATTCCTCTGAATTCTGAGATAACACCAATGATTATTCGGTGCATGGTGTCATTGACTTTGTGACGTTTGCATCATGTTGCTTTTATTAAGACCTTGTGGGTTAACTTTCACATTGTTTTAAAGGTCCAAAACAAACATTCTTGGACATTTTAAGATCAAACACACACACAAACACACCACACACTTGAGACCAAAAAAATAAATATACAATTACACAAAGATATACAGTTATAATTTGGTATTTTAAAATACTCTTATCAGTACACTTACCAATGTCCTCTGCTATGTTTTATGTTAAAATGTCATGCCAGGTTCATACCTCAATGTCTTTGTTCTCATTATATTTCAGCTTTGGAATGTTTGTTTCTTTCTTTTCTGCTTTGTGACCTGTACTGATCTATTAAAAAGTTCACACACATTTAATTTTTGGTGATACATGTGTTTGCCTTCCTCTCCTGAAACACCACTAGTAGTTTTGGGGCCTGAGTAAACTGCCTAGCTCCTGAGGATAGAAGAACAAAGACTCAGGGCAATTTCCAGAGGTATCATAGGATTCAGCTAGAGGTGTGGGGAGAAGAAAGAGGTTTCAAGAATGGATATCAGTAGTATTTGACCCAAGAATACCTCAGTCTGCTGCAGTCAGTCATGTAGGTAAATCTTTGGACTCACTTAGGAGTATTTATGTGGAAGAAATTCCTGACTCCCAATTTCATTTAGCTTTTGACTCTGTTTCATGACTCTGTTTCACTCTTATAAAATAAAATTTTTTCCTCCATCATTATGGACATTTTGATACACATAAGTAAACACTGTGATGAAGAAAATCATATAAATTTCTTTTTCTCATAATTTAAATTTTATAACACTTTTAACCCTTATAGTGTGATAATTATAAAAGATGGCAGACCCCAAACCATTTCCACGTTTCAATACTGTGATTAAATAGTAAGATTTTTACTTAAAGTAGCCTTAAATGTGTACATTTTTTACTATAAATTTGATCTCCATGAAATTGATTTTAAAAATTCAAAACTAATTACAAATATGACTAGAATTACAAAGTAGAGAGTTAGTATGGTGGTCCATGCGTATAAGCCCAGGGACTCAGGAGGCTGATGCAGGAAGGTGACAGGCAAATTAGACCCTGTCTCAAAATGAAAAATAGAATGGATGTAGCTCAGTGATGAAGCACACCTGGGTTCAATCCTTAGTACTGGAAAAAAAAATTACAAAGAAGAGCTGGACAAATTATTTTAATTACAATATACAAATATTAAATTTAAATATTTAAACACAAATATTAAATGTTAGCACTAACTATTTCTAAAGTTAGCTCTAAAATCATGTTGAGTTTAAAAAATGCTAACCCACTGAGAAAATAATCCCATGACTCATTTTTAAAATTCATGCAGTGAGTATTTACTAAGGCTAATATGCCAGGTATTATTTTAGGTGCTTAAAAATACTACTTGCCTTTATTTACCTGATACTTAGGGGGGTATTTGGAATAAGCTAAAATATTATAAGATTACCAATTGCACAAACTTATGTTCTGTAGGAAACAGAAAATGAGAAGTAGGAAACAGAAAATGAGTAGATGTAGGAAATTAGGAAATAGCAAAGAAAATATAGCAAAGTGAGGAACTAGAGTAGGTAGATAATCATAATTTTAAAAAGATTAATTCATTTGGACCTCATTGAGAAGGCCACATTTGAACAAAGATTTGAAGAGAAAAGCTAGCCATAAGGATACATGGAGGGAAAAAAAAATCCAGGAAACAATAAAAAATTGGGGAAAATTTCCCTCGGTGAACAGCACTTGGATTGTTTATGACATCAAGGTGTCCACTGTGGATGACATGGCCTGTAAATGGGTATGAAAAACTAGAAGATGAGTTTAAGGGAATAAAAGGGAAAGGGATAAGGGTTAGATTCTCTTAATCTGAGAATTTAGGTGCCTTTGGAGAGCTTGAGGAGGAGAAGAGACATTATCTGGTGTATGTTTAACAGAATCATACTTGATTCTGTGTCGGGAAGAGAATAAAGGAAGGCAAAGTTGTAAAATGGAGTCCTTAGGGAGCTATGGCAATAATCCTGGTGAGAGATGATGGTGATTCTGATCAGGAGGGCAGCCATGGAGATGGAGAAATGTGGTCCGCTTTTAGATATAGTTTAACAGAGCAAGCAGAATTTCTTGAGAGACTGCAAAGAAAGAGTGAAAAAGAGAAATCAAGAATGACCAACCAAAATGGTGGAGGTGCGTTTAACATAGAGAACATTGTAAGAAGCAGCTGTGGGGAGGAAGGACATCAAAAGTTTAGTTTTGTATATTTCAAGTTTAGCTAGACTCTTAGACATCTAATAAAATATCTTTTGGCCCTATTTTATGAGTTTGATACTCAGAAATGAAGGCTGGTATGAAGATGGATGGGTGAAACATGACCCCATCTTAAGTATTAAAGCCATGAGACTGGGTGAGACTACCAAAGGTCCAGGGCACTCCAGTATTATTAATTTGGGGAAAACATAAGAAATCTGAAATTATGCTTTAACAGGAGTGAATGATAAAATATAAAGGAAAGCAAGTCTCCTAAAAGCCAGGTGAATAAATTACGTGAAGGAAGAGAAACTGGTCAACTTATCAAAATCTGCTAATCATCAAGTAAGATAAGTAGTGAAAAGTGATCATTGGGTTTAGCATCAGTGGTCATTTTAAACTTATTAAGAGAAGTCTGAGTGGAGTAGTGAGGCCAAAATCCTCACTGGAGTAGTTTAGTAGAAAGCTAAAAAAAAAAAAAAATGGGAAATTTTAAGTATAAACAACTATTCCATAGAATTTTATAACAAATGAGAGCAAAGGACTGGCATGATATAAAACAAACAGGATTGATAAAATACTTTGTTGGCTAAGATCCAAAATGAAGAATAAAATTAAAATCATAACTTAGAATGTGAAGACATAGGTTTGCACATTCATATTTCTATTTATAACAAAAATATTTTTACAAACAATATTTACACATATTTTATGTGCTACTTTAAATCCTTTCTATTTTTCCTAATCTTGTTCATTAAAAACATTTGAAGCTTATTTAACCACTCACTAATGGATTGTGACCCTCAATTTGTAAACAAAATTAAATTAGGTCTTTAACTCAGATTATCTTTGTATTCAAATAAAATGGTTTCTATTTTTAACTTTGTGTTTTTCCAGGGTGTCTAACTTATCTATAATAAAGTATTGCATTTTATTAAAAGCCAGTTTTTGGTTTTAAAAATATGATCATTTAAATGTGATGAAGAAGATACATACCTTCTCACAGTAGTGGTATGATATTCAAGTGGTATAATCCTTCCTAAGTCAATTTAGTAATTTGAATCAAAAGAATTATATATATGGATATACATTTAGATGTAGGAAACAGAGAAGACTTTTTCAATGATATAAGTTGAAAATTGAAGATGAAGAAGAAATCATCCAAGAATACATGTAAGATAAATCATGTTTGCAAATGTCCTGAGGTTGGAAACATTGAGCGCATCATAGAAACCGGGAGGAAGGAGACTTGTGCAGATGAGGCTCAGTGAGCAAGAGTCCTAAGATAAGAGCTAAGGATCGAATGGGGAGAGCCATGTAGGTCATTTGACAAGATATTGGGGTTCAATCTACAAGTGAAGACATTGAAATTTAAGTAAGAAATTATATTCTTAGAATAACCTTCTTGATGTGATAAGAATAGTAGATTGCATTGTAAGAATAGTGGAGGTAGAAAGGATAATTTAAGAGACTTTATCCGCTATCTTTTGCTGTGGAACAAACCATCCTAAAACTTAGTGGCTTAAAATAGAAATTGTCTCATGTTTCATGAGTTGGCAATTTGGGCCAGAATTAGTGATGGATTTTCTAGTCCTGGATCACTAAACTCTTTGATCAAGAGTCAGAAGCTGGTTGGCTGGAGCAGGCTGAGCTGGGAGAAAATGGGCTAAGACACTGGCCTTCCCTTCATGTGATCTTTTACCTTCTACTAGGTGAATTAAGGTTGATCACCTGATGACTGGTTAGGGTATTGATTTTAAATGTGCAAGACCTCTTGAGGACTAGGCTCAGAACTGGCATAAGAACCCTTCACCTACATTGGCAAATGGAAGGGAAACAAGGGAGTGTGTCCTCAGATGGGAAAAGGTGTCAATACACTCTGCAAGGAACATAGATAGAGGGAAGAGTTTGTGTTAGCCATTTTTTTTTTGGTAACAGAGATTGGTGTCCTTCCATTCTGTTAAAATACACATTGGAACCATTGAAACTAATGTATGTGTGGGTTAAAACGGTGGGGAAGGGATGTATATTTAGAATTTGTGATAAAGGAATATGTTAAGGAAAGTAAACAAATTTATTATAACATTGCCTTTATATAGTCAAATTTGTTGCTATGAAAATTATAACTACTGTATTCATATATCCTGTTGGATAGAGCAAATACTTCAATGGAGATGCACACTTTACTAAGACTCTTGGAATTCTTTACACTAAGGAGAATTAATGAGAAAAACATCAGAGGAAGTTACAATTAATTAAGCCCTTGGGAAATGAAGTTGCTGTTTTCCCTGATTATCTTGGGGAAATACCCCAGTAGAGAAGTCTTCCCAAGGAAACTTTAGAAACAGGTATAATACTCTTTCCTGCTGAAGTGAAGGGACTTAAACTGCATAAACCCAGGAAAAGGAGGGAAGTTCATTGTCTGCTGGAGGTAAAAGAAGAATACCTAGAGGTGCAAGATATAGATAAATCACGTGTCAAGGAGAAGGTCAATTGCCTACTAGATAAAGGAAGAAGGACACTTTGCTAGTGTTCCTTCTGTTATTTTAAGTGACAATATTTGGAGCATACTTGAGATTGCATGTGGCTGAATGGAATTGATATCAGGGGAGGAGACACAGGATTAGACATCTGATATAATATTGTGTTTTGAGTGGCATGATAGATGGAATTATTAATATGTTTTAATGACATGATATTGTTCCTCTATACTCAAACCCTCAGTGGTTTCTAAATCAAATTTTGGTACAGGAAGACAACACTTTACATACTGGCTTCAAATTCCAGGCAAATATATACAAACCAGTAACATCTCTACTGCAATAGTTAAGAGATTAGACTTATCAGTGAAGCCTATTACTACTGATAGGTACTGATTCAAACAAAATGTAATCTCTAACTATAAACCAATTTTTCTTTCCTACCTTCCTTCTTCCCTGAGGAAGTGTGTCAATTTATTCCTCTCCTTCCAGTGTGGAACAGAAAAACTTCAAATTGGCATATTAATCTCTAGAGAGTAGAACACTGATTTTGCTAAAACATAGGCACCCCTGTTCCATTAACAGGTTAAATCCAGCTACCTTGGGGACATAAATAAAAAAGCCAGTAAGGTTATAACTTTGACAGCTTTAAAAAGATCCCAACTGTCTCAGTTCTTAGGAGTTTCTAGTAGTTGTTTCTATACTGATTTGCAAATGGACTTGGTGTAAATCTTCTTGGCTTCTACTTTGGATCACTTTGTGTATGTCTGCAGAGGCCTCCTGTCTGGGCCCTTAATTTAGGAACCAGAGGGGTAAAGGGGATGGAGAAAAAAGAAATAGACACACATAGAAAAAGCTGGGACCAGGTGGTTCAGCCAACCCCTAATGGGGGAAGACTGACACCCGAGCTAGCTCAGCATATTTATTATATAGGTTTTTTCAGCAAAAAGTTAAAAAGAAAAAAAAAAAGTTATTTGTGAGAAAGTTTTAGCAGGCAGTCTGAAGAAGGCATTTTTGAGACGTCATCTTGTCATGCCCAGAATTCCCTACCCCAGGGAATTGGTATCTGAATCCATGCGTCTGTTAGAGCCATGTGCCTTGGCATGTAGTCACCCATGTCAGATGTTACCAAAGCAACCTGGGCGTCTGGACTTGCCCCTTTGCACAGGTAGCTCACAGCGCAAATGTAGCCATGAGAGTGAGACAGGCCATGGTGTAGAGCACTACATACGTCCACTAGGAACTCAGCAGAATTGAAAAAGGGTATTGAACTGATAGGGTTTGGAGCAGCCAATTAAAGCCACAGGGAGCCAAAGGAAAGTTGACTGTGAAGTCTAACTGCTGCAGCATGAGCAAGAGGCTAAAACCAGAGACAGTGTCCACTCTACTCTTCCCTTTTCCCCATGCATGGGCCAGGTCGAACTGCAGCTGGAAGTGTTGTCTAACTGCGCAGAGAGCTCTAAACCAAAAGCTGCAGCAGTTTTAGGGATCCTGATGGGATGGGAAATAGAAGGCTAGGAATATTAAAAGCGCTGCGCTGAGTTAAGCTGAGGAAACCTGTCTTCAAACTTTCCCTTCTTGCTTCCATAAGAATTGCTCACAGATACAGAAGAGGAGGGCCTTGGTCAAAGGCTTCAGAGGAAAAGACTGAGGATGAGGCTCTGAGCCCAGGAATACAAATATGCAAAGAGCATGTACAGCAAGGGAGGAAGCACAAGTCCTTGACCACCATTCCCTTGGGAGCAATGTAGTGGCCACACAGCAAGTCTGGAGTGGGGAGGGGAGCCTTCCCCCCGAGCCTGCCAGGTAATCCTTTGCCATTGCTGTGGGTCAAGTCTGAAAAATCATACGTAGGTTTTTAGACAGGAGCTAGACTTGCAATCCCAGCTTTTGATTTCTTACGATCTGAGTGAGAAACATAAGCGACCCTATCATGGACCTGAGTACGCAGATGTGAAGGGCTGGGACAGAAACTGGGTAATTAGCAGGGGTAAGAGTTGACCAAGGCCATGATTAAGATCATTCTAAGCAAAATGATTAGATTTGCCTGGAGGATTGATTGGAAGTCCCTAAGGTTACCAAGCTAGGAAAAGATGCTCTACGGCCTACTTGGGTCTACCTTAGGAAACTAGGAGTTTTGTTTTTTTTTTTCTCTTCCCTTTCTATTTGAATCCCTTTGACTGAGGCATGAGGTCAGGCACAGAATCACTCTGGTCAGATAATCTGATGGCCTCTGGCATCAAGGCAGTGTCATGAGAGCCAAGGGTGGCACAAAACAAGCACCATCTCAGAGGTCCCACGTGGCATCTGTATAAACAGTTGTCCACGTTAAGGCACCCAAATGGGACATACATTAATCAGGTAGTAGGTTAATAGGATCTCCCATCCCATCATGGGGACCTCCTGTCTTGGGGTTTCCAGGCTACTCTTAATAATTTAGTTTAGTTCTTAGTTCCAGATTGACTGTTTGAAGCAGTGAATTATAAAACGTTTTGCTCGTCTGCGCTATTAATCTGTCAGTCTCACAAATGTGGATGATATCTGCATGTGTTTTTTTGTGGAACACATAGGAACTGAGGTCATTCTCAGTTACTGCAAAGTCAGAGTTTTCAGTTCACAGCAACTTGAAAACACAGCATGGGGGAGTATTGTTTTGTTTTTATAGAAAGGGAGGAAAACTTTAAGACCAAGTCCAAAAATTAAAGATCTTCGATGTCCTCCATCTCCCCAGTGTTTCTCCAGGTCCTAGGTTTTAATTTGTTACCAGTATGCCTCAAATACTAATCAAAATTTTGTATTAAAAAAAGTTACCCTTTGCCCTATGCTGTGGCACATGTCTGTAATCCCAGCCACTTGGGAGCCTAAGTCAAGAGGGTTGCAAGTTTGAGTCCAGCCTCAGTAATTTAGTGAGGCCCTAAGCAACTTAGTGAGACCCTGTCTCAAAAATAAAATTAAAAAAAAAAAAAAAAGAGCTATGGATGTGGCTCAGTAGTTAAGTGTCCTGGATTCAATGCCCAGGGCCAAAAAAGAAAAAAAAAAAAGTTAGCCATTATTTTTTACTTAGATTTTTTCCAAAGGATTCCATTTCAGAGGTACCAACTTGCTTTAATATGACTTAGCCAGAAAAACTCATCATGTTTAAGAGTTAGTTAACACAAACTTTCTACTTTTTCAAGAATTTCATAATGGATTTACAATCTCCCAGCCATCTCCATTTAAGGGCCATTTAAGTCTCTCATCTATGTGAATCTTTAAAATAGAGTTTTCAAAGGTCTGGAAAGCCCTGACTAGATCCCCCACAAAGACCAAGGTGTCAATAACTGTTAACGAAATCTATGGAATCGAATTAAGGGAAAAATAGTGTGGCAAAAAGTACATGAATCAGAAGGGTCCCTTCAGGGAATTGCTGCCCTGTGACTTCTTGTCTGAGAAATGCAGCCTAGCCTGGGACGAATTCGTCCTCTCCCACCAGCTCCTTACCCCTGTTCTAGAATTTTCTATTAAAACACTCAATTACTCCTGCTACTGGATGATGTGGAATATGTAGAGTCCATGCAACATCTGATGATTGGGCAGAAACTGAATCTAAACATCAAATGCAATGTGCCTAGAAAAAGTGAACAGAAATCAAGGTGACCATGGAAGGGCCGAAAGTGTGGCTGAGTCAGTGGAACATGTTGGGATGGCTCCACCAAATCCAGAGAAGGTGCCAACTGTTGTCAACATCCAGAGAAGCTCTCTGAATGGGACACTTTGATTACCTGCCAAGAATATTATGGCCTATTAGATTGAGAATCTGTCCATGGGCAGTATTAGCCTTAGCCAGGGTCTGAAGGCAGGACAGCTTTTCCTGCTGTGTTGGAAACTTCTGATGACATTGGCAGCCCACCTAGGTGGATCCAGTCGGGATGGTGTCTGTTTTCAGGGGCCATCCTGACATGAAAGAAAGAGGTAACCATTTGCACTTCCGCTTGCTCTGGGGCTGAGGACAGTTTAATCTCTGTGATGAGCTGACAAGTGCAGTCTGCTTATTGTTCAAGTCCCCTCACCTTGTTAGCAGAAGCCTCTCTGGTGAGCATTCACAAGGGTGACAGAAGGAATTGTTTTCTGTCTGAATGTCTCATCCTCACAGGGGGACTTGTATCGTCAGACCTAGATTTTCCATTGACCCCACAAGTAGCCAGGCTAACAGCTAAACTCTGTGGATCAGGGAAGTTTGCAGTTGTCCATATGTCCCACTAAAATGCCCCAAATTTCAGCAATTCTCAGGGATTGGCAAAGAAGTACACATATAAAAACACACTGATACTAATCATAAATTTAATAGTAGGAAACGTAACAGTGAAGATTAATGAAGTTCAACGGGACCCACCCATGTCAGGCATGGGCAAAGATCTGGGTGGTGGCAACAGAACAGAATGCACCGGTTTTTTCTTCATTTTGGTGACAGTGGTTGTGGGAATCATAGTCACCTGTGCCTGGTTAGCTAGAACGCTTAAGAAGTACAATGTTCTTTTTTCTATTGAACTTTAACTTTGGCTTAGAGTATGGGATCCCCCAGGGACAGAAGGAACAGAAGAACGTCTGCCTATCCCTTAACTAATTTCTCTTGGAAACTCAGAAGCCATTGGGTGGGACCCTCTAACACATCCTTAAATCCACAAAGCAGGAAGAAGGTTAGAGGGAACAGGACTCTTGTCAGTTGTGGGAGGCATAGGTCAGGTTTTGCTCACATTTCCTGAGAGAGAAAATCAAAGGGAGCAGAAGACCAACGGACAGCTGTCTTTTTTTTTTTTTTTTTTTTTTTTTTTTTTGCTTATTTGTCTTCAGGAATTTTTTTTAAAATTTTTATTATTTTTAAAAATTTGTTCATTTGGGCTGGACTTCTGGGGGCTTGCATACAGTCCAGCCAAATTTCCAAGCTGTTTGATCTTTAATCTGAACTCAGTTGGGGAGTCAGGGACTAAAGAGCAGGATCCAAATTCTCCCTCAGAACAAAATATTTATATATACAAATCACTACACTCCTCTAAGAATGCCCCCTGGTTTCTATTAGAACTTGTCTAGACCCATCAGCATGAATGGAGTGTCCCACTAGATCTGCTTATTCTTCTCAAGGCCCACAGGCTGTGTCTGAGAGGGACCTTCAGTGTCTTGCAAACAATGAGGTAGCACCCCCTGGAATATGCCCCACACTCCTCTTGCACCACCGAGGTACCCTGTGAGATCCTTCTGCCCTTGGCTCTTGCAGAATGGCATTGTGCTTATTTGCTTACTCTGCTAACTGTCCTGATTTGCTGGGATCTCAGGTGAGAGAAAGAAATAGTATTGAGCTGTCAGGAGAAGTTGATCAGAGCAATGACAATGAAATTAACAGTGAAGGCATTCATAATTTACTGCAATAGTATGAGTAAGAAGCTAAAATTAGAGAAATGATTCTCCCCAGTTCTATTTCCCCCCATTAAATGAAATTTGAGGATCAGGTGGATCAGTGCAGATATGGGGTCCTTTCACCGTACAGAAAATGGTAGATGAAATGCATAATATAATGAAACTTTAAACAAAAATTAAGGTAAAAAATGAGACTACTGCTTGCATCCTTCTTCCCAAATTCTCTAATTGCACCCTTCAAAACTGAAACCTCCTCTCACTTCATCCCTGGCCACCATTATCTGTTTCTATCCTTTGCTTTTTCACTTTTTGGAATGTCAGACAAAGAGATTCAAGCAATATGTAAACTTGGATTTCCTGCATTTAACCTAATTATTTCACATTTGTTCCTGTTGTTTCATATTTTTTTTCATTTTAATTTATGTTATATTCATTTTTATTTTGGATCATATTCTACAATACGAATGAATCAATTTATCTATTTATCAACTGGCTGCCATTTAGATTGTTTCCAGTTTTATATATAAAGCCACTATAAGTATTTTATTTCAGGTTTTAGAGTTAACAGATTTTTATTTCACTTAGGTAAATATGTTAGAGTGGAATTGCATTATCGATAGTAAGTGTACGGAGCTGGGTTGTGGCTCAGAGGTATAGTGCTCGCCTGGCATACAGGAGGTACTGGTTCTATCCTTAGCACCACATAAAGTTAGGATAAAGACATTGTGTCCACATTAAACTAAAAAAATATTTTTTAAAAAATAATAAGTATGTGTTTAACTTTAAAAAGAAACTGTTACACTTGTTTCCCTAGTGTCTGTGATATTTTACATTCCTACCAACAAAATATGTGACATCTAGTTGCTCCACATTCTGCAAAGAACTTAGTATGGTTAGGTGTTTTGGTTTTCTTTGCTAATAAAAAAATCAGTAGTCATTCTAAAAAAATGTATAATGATAATGTGTTTCTTTATTGTCTTAATGTATATCACCCTAATAACCAAAGAGTCTCTTGAGCTTATTTTTATACACTAATTTAGTATCTATGTTTTCTTTGCTGCAATGTCTATTCAAATGCTTTGCTAGTTTCTAAAAAAAATGTAATAGCTTTCTTATTATACAGTTTTGAATTTTTATGTATTCTAGATATATCTTTTATCAAATCTGTGTTTTGCAAATATTTTCTCTATATGGATTTCTCATCATTTCTCTTAAAATTTAAGTTTAAAAGGCATAATTTTTAATTTGGATGAAGTTCGATTTTATAATATTTTTCCTTTTATTGGTCTTGCTTTAAGCATGTGTATGTCCAGTTGTTCCAGAACTACTTGTTAAAAGCCTTTCTTTTGTCTATTGAATTGCCTGGACATGAATGAGGGAATGTACTCTCCAGTTGTTTCTATTGATCTATGTGAATATAATAAGTTTTTTAAAGTTTTAAGTATTCTACCTGCGTAAACTGACATAATTCTTAATGTAACTTTGTAAGTTAAGTGTTCTTATCACCATTTTCAGATGGGAAAACTGAAATAACAGAGAATTCACCCAACTGACTTCATGTTACATAAATAGAAGTGTTAGAGCTTTGATTTGGACCCTTCAGTCTCTATCCAAATTACCTGCCTTTATTATATATTTATTTTTTGTGGTTCTGAGGATTGAACCCAGGACCTTGTGCATGTGAGTCAAGCACTCTGCCAAATGAGCTGAATCCCCAGCCCTCAAATTACTTCTCTTTAAATACTACCTTAATTTTATTTCTTCATGCACTTTTGTATCATGAACAAATCACATATTTAAATGAATCAACCCATTCCCATGTGCCATCCCTCCCCATTTTTCATTGAAATTTCTCTAGAAAAAAAAAAAAGAAATTTCTCTGGATAAGGTTAGTGATGATTTCCAAGTTGGTTTATGTGGAAGATCCTTGTATTTCCACCTCTGTATTTCTTGAATGGTCCTCAGTATTTGAAACTGTCACTTGCTACTTTCTTCTTTCCTCTACCTTTCCAGTCCTCCTTTCCCAATTTGCTTTCTATGATTCTCTTACCTCGTTTTTGTTATACACCGGTGTTTTCCCAGCTCAATTCTCTGCTGCACCTCTTACCTTATCTGTGTACTCTCCATGTAGACCTTCATCTGTACTGGACTGTCTTGCTCCCCTTACACATGGGCATCTCCTAAGTCCATATCACCTGTGGGAACATCTCTCTGAACTTCAGGCTTGTCAGTTTATCTGCCTATTGAATGCCTTCCTTTGTTGGTCTCATGCATACTCCAGAGTCAACCACTCTAAACACAAGTCTTCACTTTCTCCAAATTTGCCCCTCCTTCACAACTCCTCTTTACTAATTTTATTTTATTACGGTAAAGTACTTTTTATGTTTGATGTTTTATTATTTATTGTCAGAAAACAATAAATTCAGGGTTTGGTGGTAAATTTCTGAGGAGGCTGAGATGGAGGCCAGGCCAGGCTGTGCAACTTAGTCTTTTGTTTTGTTTTGTTTTAGTAGAAGAGAACAAAGCAGGAATACTCTATTACTGAGCTCCATTCCCAGCCCTTTTTATCTTTTTTATTTTGAGAGAGGGTCTTGCTAGGTTGCCCAGGCTGTCCTTGAACTTGTGATCTTCCTGCCTTGGTCTTCTGAGTTTTGGGGGTACAAGCATGTGCCATCTGTTCCTGGCTATGACATTTTTGATGTGTTATTTTATTGTATCCTTCATTAGAATACAAGCTTTGTGAAAGTGAGATTGTTTTCTTTACTGCGAATTCAACAAATGAACAGATGCTATAGGCACAAAATAGGTTCTAAGTAAATAGCTATTAATCCATGAATAAAGAAGAATACATGGGACAGAAAGCCTAATTCATTGACTTCCTCCCTAGTCACTCCTCCCTAATCTCAGGGAACAGGATTCCTCTGAATCACCACTTGAACCCCCACTGTTCTCATGATGGGGAGAATCACAGACTCTGGAACAAGAGTCCCAGTGTTTCTCTTTTGCTAACAAAGTAATAACTTCCTTTTCATTTTTCTCAAAACCTTGTCTTTGTTATTGGATTGGTTGGGCGAGGATCAAGCTTTCAGTTACAGAATTAGTAATGAACAGTCTCCCAACAAAGAAAAGCCCCAGATTAGATAGCTTCTCTGTTAAAAGAAGTCATTCTCAGGTGGCTCTGGGGAGAATTTGGTGACTGGGCTGATCTTCTCTATGTCCCCCAGGGAAGACAGTATTTTTCTTCCTTTATTTTTCATCTATGCCTTGATTGTGATTGAAACCTGGTGAACTTCTTTGCTGTTCATCTGGTTGGACATTTCACAGTTCCATGTCTGTATATCCTATTTTTTTCTCTCTCTCTTTCACTGGCCACCTCTTGCAGATTCATACTTCTTTCTTGCACTTGGAAACACTGAACACAGCTGTGAACTGTCATGGCTCTTGACAGGTAAGTTGCCAACTGCAACCTGCTCTGACCATCAAGACCCCCCACTGTGTGCTCAGCACTCAGCAGGCCACTGTACCTTTGACCTCATAGTCCTTCTAAATTTTACTTTACCCTAATGAAACCCCTTACCAAAATATTGATCTCAAAAAAGAGTAGGAGTTAAAAGATTATACATTAGTCCAACTCTCTTCCCTGGTGAGGTTATAAATAGACTCTGAGGGTTTATATAGATCACATATGTGGGAGACCAACCTCACACGTGACTGAGTCACACTTCCTGGCTGGGTGCTGAGGCGCTCAGTCACAGAAATGTGGCAGAGCTTTCCCCACCCTTCTTGGGTTCGAAGGTTGGTGTCTCGTGCATGGGTGTGTCTTGCTACAGCCCCATGGGTGAAGCTATGCTCACCTGTTCCTTTGTAATATAACCCCTTGCCCTGTTTAGGATAGAATCTTCCATGGAAGTGCCTTGTGTGTGTCCCCTTCTCTTACTGTGCCCTTGGGTGTGGCCTACCCAGGTGTCAGTCAACCTGCTGACAGTGGACATCATGAAGATAGACTCAGCCCCCTGAAACCTGACCCCTTGCCTCATTTGAATAGCTTCTCCTCAATAAAAGGGGTCATCGCGTGCTCTCGCTCTCTCTCTTTCTGGGGACCCTTAAGGTCAGAGGAGCTGTCACAGCGACCCCAAACAAAAAGGTATTTGTGTCTCTTGTGTGGTTATTTCGTGCAGCCCAATTAGCCCAGTTTAACTGGAGTGACCCCTGAGCCTTTTAGTCGTGAGAACCGAAACCCGGCACACAAGAATAATATTTTCTGTCCCCCTAATTTTTCTTTATTGATTTTTTTTTGGGGGGGGTACTGAGGATTGAACCTACGGGCATTTAACCACTGAGGCACATACCCAACTCTGTTTATATTTTATTTAGAAACATGATCTTGCTAAGTTGCTTAGAGCCTCATTAAATTGCTGAGGCTAGCATTGAACTCTCTCAGTCCTCCTACCTCAGCCTCCGGAGCCACTGGAATTACAGGCATGTGCCACCTTACTTTATTTTATTCTTAATACTACAGAGAAGCATGCACTCCAGGTGCTGAGATCATAGGTTATATTTCGTATTGGGTTAATTACTGTACAAACAATTGAGTAGGTGACATCTTCACCTTTGAAAATTTACTATTCTATGTAGAATTAATCCAAAAGATGGTTAAGGCATAATAGATGAATATATTTACATCTAT
This sequence comes from Marmota marmota marmota, assembly GCF_001458135.2. Taxonomy (NCBI): domain Eukaryota; kingdom Metazoa; phylum Chordata; class Mammalia; order Rodentia; family Sciuridae; genus Marmota; species Marmota marmota. The sequence goes on from NW_026000019.1 coordinate 29,623,083, forward strand.
AATCAAATTAGTAACATTTAATCCATTAATCTAAAATTATTTTCTCTTTCCTTTCCATTGCAGTGCTGATCTAAATGATATTACATTAGTTTTAATATGATAAATATGCAATTTTCTCCTTCTTTTTTGTTTTGAGACAGGGTCTCACTAAGTTTCACAGGATGGCCTTGAACTCGAATCCTCCTCCCTTAGCCTTCCCAGTAATTAGCATAATAGTCCTGTGCCACCATGCCTGGCAATTTTATAATCCATGTTTTTTCTCCTTACTTGGCTAGTGGGATGTCAATGGACATTTGGGAGAGTGAGTGTGTCCTTTTGTATTTGGGTTTGTCCCCTGATAGCTGCTTCCCTTTCAGCCTTGAACCCATGTGAAGTCAGTGCCCCAGAGAGTCATTCAACTGTTCACAGAATGAAAGACACAAGGAGCTGGTGTGAATTCCACCTGCTGAAAGGACGGTGCCTGGGGACCAGAACCCAGAATTCAGAGCCTGCAGCTTAGCTTAACTCCTTCCAGTGCAGCTGACCTACAGGAACACAAAGCTCAATGATTGTCATTTCTATGCCCATGTCCATGTGTAACACACTTGATGAATTATGGCATTCTGCTATCTATGGGCTCCACTGACCTTATAGCATCCTAAGATTATAGATGTTTTAGTTAGTGCTTACTATTTGATTCTTCAGATAAGGGTAAAATAAAAAAGCTCTGAAAACAATGTGTATGTAACACACATGCACACCATATTGAAAAGACTGTAGAATTTTCTACTTTTCTTATCCCTGATGGTTGCCATATGCACATAAACAAATGTTCAGTTCAGCATAGCACAAATTTCAGATGTATTTTATAAAATATTTTCTAACTGGAAATTGGTGTGTTAGGTAAATTGCTGAGTTTGTGTTTTTCTAAATCATAATATCATTTTTATTACATATATATTTAGACTTCTGTGGGGGGGTAGGTAGTGTTGAAAAATTGACTTGAAAATACTCTTTTAAAGATACAGGAAAATAGAGAAAATTTGAAAGTAAATTGGCAAGTAATATTGGTAAACAATTTAAAAGAAGATAAACTGTTGGGAGCCACGGCCAGGTCAGGATGGCGCCTGGCATTTTGCCAGAGGGAGTGGTTGAGAGGTGACGCCCGTGAGCCATTAAGATGATGATAATTAAGTTAAGCTGTGTATAATTATTAAGATAATGACTGATTGCTGTAACTGGATGATGCTAAATTGAAACCAACTGTGTATTCAGTTGTGTATGTAGACCTCTGCTGTCTGGCAATAGGGCAGCTTCTGCTACCTCAGGTGCCCGCTGAGTTCTCACGGAGTTCCCGTTGGGTTCCCGTTGGATTCCCGTTGGTTCTTTCGGAGTTTCCGTGGATTTCTGGAGAGTTCCCGTTGGGTTCTGGCAATAAAGTAGTTGTTGTTTGAACCTACAAGTGGCTCGAGACCTCCTGGTTATTTTGTGCCCAGCCAGACTGCGGCAATAAACTGAAAAAACTGATAACTACATAGAGAGATGCTCAAGCTCTTTATCAAGACTGATTGCAAGACAGAGTATGAAATCAAATTAACATACTTGAGAGTTGATTGAAACATATACTGTATTATGGTTTGCATATGAGCTGTCCCCCCAAAGCTCATGTGTGAGACAATCGAAGAAGGTTCAGAGGAGAAAAGAGTTTTAATCCAGTCAGTGATTTAATCTCCTGATAGGGATTAATGGAAGTGGTAACTGAAGTGGTAGGGTTTGGCTGGAGGAGGTGGTAATTGGGACTTGGCTTTTGGTAAGTATTTGTATCTGGCCAGTGGAATCTTTCCCTGCTTCTTGATCAACATTCTGTGAGCTGCTTCCCTTTCCCACACTCTTCCTCCATGTTCAGCCACGTCTCCAGCCCCGAGAAATGAAGCTGGTCTTCTATGGATTTAGACCTCAGAAACCCTGAGCCCTCAAATAAATTCTTCCACCTCCATAATTGTGCTGGGTGGGTCTTTAAATCACAGCAGGGAAAAAAGCTGACTAAAACAGAAATTGGTACTGACCGTCGGGTTGTTGCTGTGACTAACCTGACCATGTGGATCAGAAGCTTTTTGGAATCGGTGCGAGGAATTTTGAGATGCTTAATACTGCAAGCTAGAAATGCTTTAGGTTGTTGCAAGGAAAGCTTCATGACTAATTCTGGCAGGAGCTCAGGAGACCAGAAGGCCAATGGGACTGGGGACAATGAAGACAGGGCTCAAGTAGGTTCAAAGAATGACTCTATTGGAATTTGGAGTGAAGACCATTAGTGTTGTGTTCTGGCGAGAAGCTATTTTCATTTTGCCCATGTCCAGAGACTTTCTTTGAGGCTAATTGGTTTTTTTTTGTTTTTTTTTTTTTTGGTAAGGCTGATTTTAAAAGCAAAAGACTTCTTAATCTGGTGGGAGATATGTCTAGGCAGCAGAGCATTCAGGCTCTGTACACTGCTGGTAGCATCAGGAGCAGAAAGCACAGCAGAACATTTGAAAAACCATGGACTTGAAAGGCCTGAGTAAAACTAGGGCTAAAGAAATGCCTTTTATTAAAGACCTTACTGCCACTAAAGAAATGCCTTTGCCCAGAGACAATAGAAGGATGGCTTGAGGGCATCTCAGGAGCTGCCAAGACCACACCCATCTCAAGCTCAAGGGAGTAAAGTTGAAAATTCTCTTTTGAAGAGACCAGTGGGGCCCCCTTCTTGTACACAGGGGCCTAGGAATGTTTTCAACATGCTCAGCCACCCAGACTCTCGGAGGTTGCTACAGCAAAGGTCCTGGAGGGAGGACTACTGCTCTAGATGGCAGCTGAACTTGGCATCATCCACATGGTGCTGGTTGGGCAGGAGTACAGGTTGCTGGGCTTAGGGTTTCATGGGGGCTTCCACCTAGATTTCAAAGGAAGGCCTGGGAGGCCAGGCCAAGTGTAGCAGGGTCAGCGTCCCTGCAGGCACCCCTGAGAAGACAAAATGTGGACATCATCCTGGGAAGGCTTCAGGAATTGAGCAGAGACAAACCATCAGAAAGATGACTTGGGGGTCAACCCACCAGGCCACAGGGGTGGAGCTACCCATGCCCTTTGGAGAGAACATTAAGATCTCACTTGCCCAAGATTCTAGTCTTGAAGCTATAGGACTTGTTTGCACACCTGGGTTTCGAATTTTGATTTAGTCCTATCCCATGTTTCTTGATTTTGTGAATGGAAATGCTTATTCTGTACCATTATATATTGGATGTTTGTAAATTGCTTTTAGGTCTATAGGAGCTCACAATACAAGAATACCTTAAGCCTCAGAGAAGACTTTGGGCTTGAACTTTGAGCAACCTCAGAGCTGTTTGACTATGGGAACTCTTGGAAATAGAAAAAGTTGTATTTTGCATTGTGAGATGGTTGTGAGCTTTTGGGGCCAGGGGCAGAATGTTATGGTTTGGAGGTGAGGTATCCCTTAAAGCTCACGTAGGAGAAAATGCAAGAAGGTTCAGAGGAGAAATGATTGGGTTGTAAGTGTCTGAACCCAATCAGTAATTTAATCTCCTGATTGGGATTAACTGAGTGGTAACTGAAGTGGTAGGGTGTGGCTGGAGGAAGTGGTAATTGGGGTATGGCTTTGGGTATGTATTTGTGTGTGGCAAGTGGATTCTCTCTCCCTGCATCTTGATCACCTGCGAGCTGCTTCCCTCTGCCATACTCTTCCTCCATATTCAGCCACATCTGCAGCCCTGAGAAATAGAACTGGCCTTCTATGGACTTAGACCCCTGAAACCATGAACACTCAAATAAACTTTTCCTCCTCTATAATTGTGCTGGACAGGTCTTTAAGTCACAGCAGTGAAAAAGCTGGGTAAAACACTCTGGTAGAGTCATTCTCAAGGAAAATCTGGTACAAACTAAAGTGAACTCAGGAGTATCCTCTTTCCTAGTAATCCTGTTCCAAGAAATGTTTAAAAGACATTTTGTTTATTTGTAAGTTGACATGAATGAAGATACTATCTGAGGTTGAAGCAGTTTGGAGCAATCAAGGGCCTATAGTAGGGAAAATATGTAGTCAAATGCTGAGTGAACCTTTCAGAGCATCATAAAAGTGTTTGGTCCTGTGACACTAATGAATGCAAAGAAATAAATAATTCCAGGTGGACGCAGGGATATCCTGTGGTTTCTGCGATAACCAATGATTGCCTTTATTCATAGAATTTTCAGCCTTGAATGTGGAAACAATATGTGATATTTGAAGTTCCGTTTTTGAGCCATTAGGAAGAGACCAAGAGAATCATTTGTCAATTAGTAGTCAAGTGAGCTAAGAGCATTCTCACCTCACATAAATGTAAAACGAGTTTTAAAGCAATTAATAGCCATTGTCTGTTCCAATACATTGTGAACATTAAGTTGAAGTTGTCAACATGAACAAGTGAGTTTTAGAAAAATATGTTTCTATCAGTTACCATATGAAATGATACTCAAGAAAAAAATGTGATGTATTTTTTCTAAAATTGACATTTGGGCTTCTATTTGCCATTTTCAAGAAAAGAACTAGAACTTTTTGAAGAAGAGTGCATTCCATATTAGAGGGCAAGAGAAATTCAAGGGGACAATGGAATATCTTGTAGCCTTTTAACAAGATTACTTTCAAAATTCCTAAGTAACATGTAAATGTATAAATGGGAACATTTTTAAAAATTATCAATCTTATAAAATCCATGGTTATATGATTGCCTTTATTCATAGAATTTTCAGGAAATGTTATAAGGAAACAAAAAAAGAGCAATTCAATTGCCTTTTCTCTTTAAATATTTAATATGTTTTTTTAAACTTTTTCAGAAAAATATAGTTGTTGGAAGTCAGCTATGGAAGTAAAATAGATAAAAATTAATATTATTAGCCTTAGACTTCTATATGAAATCAGTAGGCAGAATGTGCAATTGCAATTGTGTTTCCTGAATTAAACCAATTCAAGTAGGACCCAGTAATAACCAAGCACCCTTCTTCCATTGCTGCATCTATGTGGAACTCCCTCGCTTCAGTATCAAGAATGCCCAAATCTGTATCTTGTGTTTTCAGAATTGTAATGCATCAAAAAGTCAGTCCAACCAGAAGTACCTGGTAAGGGAAGGAAAAACAGACAAGAGGAGAAGTAATTTCATTCCAGTGCCTAGAGTTCCCAAGCTATCTCATTTGGGATTGGTTTGGAGTTCCATGGGATTGGGGTTCTCCCAATTACCAGCCTGAGCTGTTTTCCTAACTGGAGCCATTATGGGGATGTTCTTCTACTTATCTTGAGTCATTTGTGTAGAAATCCCAAGAGAGTCTATATATTTACTCCAGCATTCTATGTATGTTCAGAAAAAGATATACAGAGGGAGACAGGGGGAGAGAGAGAGAGAGAGAGAGAGAAAGATTATATAGGGAGAGTCAGATATATGCATTACTGATGGATGAAGGAAATTTAGTATAGATGGAGGACTCAGGGAAAAAGAATCCATAACAGAAAATCAAAGGAAGTTAGTCTTAGTAGAGTGCTCTGTATATCCCACATCAGGGTAGGAAAGATAGAGACTTCCCCTATATTTATTTCAACAGCAGCAAGGTCAGTGAATCAATTAATTTGGGGGAATGGGAGATATCCAGAGAAAGAACAACTTACCTACTTACAAGGGAGAGCTTCACTGAGCCTGTAGACATGGTAGGTAGCCTTTGAGAAGGTTTTGAGAAGTGGGGAAAGAGTGTTACAAGGGAAGTTAGTACATAGTGACGCTTTGATTATTAATTTTCTCCAGCAGTGGGTGAGATGCAAGGAGGGCCAAGCTGTTAGGATTGCTCTGAAGTCTCAGGTGAGCATTGTGATTGATTTCTGAAACGTTTCAGGAATAAGTGGTCCAAGAATCAGATGAGATTTCCATATGGCTGTTGGCAGTTAGTTTCTCTGGTATTCGCACTTCAGAGTTAACTTCACAGAGTTATCTTTACCAACTTTGGATTAGAGAAGGTTTCAGTGGGCACAGTTTAATACTTTTAGGTTATGATTTTCTTTATACTTTCTTTGGCTTAGTTGTATTTTATTATTATTATTATTAATTCTGGAGATTGAACACAGGGGAACTTTGCCCCCGAGCTGCATCCCTAGTTCTTTCTTTAGTATATATATATTTTTTTAAATTGGAGACTGGGTCTCACTAAATTGCTTAGGGTCCTAAAACTTGCAATCTTCATACCTCAGCCTTCCAATTTGCTGGGGTTGCATTTTTGCAACTGGTACACATGACTTAATAATATATCCTTCGTAAATTAGAGAGTTAGGCCTGGATCTGCTCAGAAGTTGCCTTCTTGAAATAGTGCCTGGTTCAGTTTTTAAAACCTTGTTCTGAAGGCCATAGTTAGGAGAGGTACTGAAGACTGGTGGGGTCATCAAGACTTACAGGATATATCAGGTATGTATATGAAAAATAAATTAAAAGAAGTAATTTATTTTTTAATTGATTTTATTTTTGAAATTCATGACAGCAGAATGCAATGCAATTAAAAAAGAAATAACTTAAAAAGAACAAATGAATATATAATTTGGAGGAATAGGTGTAGATATAGACATTGTGTGTCAATGTAGCATACAATTATATCCACACCCATACACATACACTTATACCCACACCTCCACACACCCATATATTAATCACAAGGAATAGAACAGGAATGAGGGCTAGAAATTCAGCATATGAACTTGAGACAGGGACACAATTCTGTGCATAACAGACACAGGTAAAAAGTTGGATCAAGGTGAGGTTTCTAAGTAGAAGAGTTGTGAAGAAATTGTGGGGCTCAGGGACAGGTCCAAATCAAGAAATTTTGGAGTCACATTAACTAAGAAGGCCAACAGACTGTACAAGCAAAGAGAGGGACAGTCATTTAGAGGAAGGAAGGAGAGGAAGATGGGAAAAATTCACCAGTAATATCTTTCTCTTTATCATTATAATTATAATAATGAATTAAATAATTTGCCAACAATCAGAAGAGCTTGAGGTACAAATTTTAGAACACTTGTGGGGAGATATCAGTAAGATTTAAATATGGAAAAGATCATCATCTTATCTGTTTGCTATTCCTTCAATTATTAGTTCTATGTTTCCATAAATAAAATGATTTTAAAATATGGTCTGACCAGAAGGATCAGCATTGCCTACAAGCTATTGGGTTCTAACTCAGTTTCATTGAATTAGAAACTCTTGGGATGAGAACCAGCAATCTGAGTTTTAACAAGCCTCCAAGTGGTTCTGATGCATGCTAATGCTTGAGAATCACTGGTTGAAAGCACATTGGATGTGCTTTCTGACTATATTTTTTCTTACTACAATTGCAGAGTGGTAAGCAAGCATGGAATACAGGCCATCTCGTTTTTCAGTTGTATTTCTCTACATCCCTGATACAGGGGTCTACCCAGAGGCATTGTCTCTCAGAATAGTAGACACTGTCTGGAAGCTTTGCATGCACTAGGAGTTGAAACCCTCACTTTTTCCCTGGAGATGGAGAGCCCCAATCAGACCAGTGCTCAGGAGTTTATCTTCTCTGCTTTCCCTCATTCCTGGGGAGATTCTGTCCTCTGCTTTGTTCCCCTGCTCTTCATCTATGCTTTCATTGTTGTTGGGAACCTGGTTATCATTACCGTGGTCCAGCTGAACGCTCACTTGAACACCCCCATGTACTTCTTTATCAGAGCCCTTTCTTTCCTGGAGATCTGGTACACCACCGCCACCATCCCAAAGATGCTTTCTAGCCTACTCAGTGAACGAAGGAGTATTTCCCTCAATGGCTGTCTCCTGCAGATGTATTTCTTCCACTCCACAGGCATCAGTGAGGTCTGCCTCTTGACAGCGATGGCCTTTGACCGCTACCTAGCCATCTGCAGCCCTCTTCACTATCCCACCATCATGACCCCCAAGCTGTGTGCCCAGTTGACTTTGGGTTGCTGCGTTTGTGGCTTTCTCACACCGCTCCCTGAGATTGCCTGGATCTCCACCCTGCCATTTTGTGGCTCCAATCACCTGGAGCATATCTTCTGTGACTTCCTCCCAGTGCTGCGCCTGGCCTGCACCAACACACAGGCCATTGTCATGATTCAGGTGGTGGATGTTGTCCACGCAGTGGAGATTATCACAGCGGTGACCCTCATCATCTTGTCCTATGTTGGTATTGTGGCTGTGATTCTCCGGATTCGCTCAGCTGAAGGTCGCCGCAAAGCATTTTCCACCTGTGTCTCCCACCTCACGGTCTTTCTGCTCTTCTTTGGCAGCGTGGCTCTCATGTATCTACGCTTCTCTGCCACCTACTCTCTCTTCTGGGATACAGCCATTGCTCTATCCTTTGCAGTTTTATCCCCCTTCTTCAATCCCATTATCTACAGCTTGAGGAATAAAGAGATAAAAGAAGCCATCAGAAAGCACATGGGACAAGCCAAGAACTTCTTTCATAAGACCAGGGACCTGCAGTAAGGTCTTTCCGCTGTGATTATATATGGTAACTGGTTCTTTTTTTATCCTCAACTCTCAGGAATAAGTCTTTTAGTGAAACTGGTCTCCTAAAGCTCCCTAGTCATCAAACTTTGCTAATAGCTGAATCCGACAGCTTCTCTTCAATCTTTGTCCAATTCCTCATACTTTTGATTCTAACTTTGTTTATTAAACTTCATGTCAAGTTGAAGTCAGTTCATTTTGTTGAAATGATCTGGGTGAACAGTTTAATTCTGATAGAATCGAAACATTTGTTTGTAAGATAGGGTAACTGAAAATCATCTTCCTAAGACTAGTTTTCTCCATGGGGCCTCCAATGGAGATATTTGAAGAATGACCCCACATTGTAAATCGAGTATTCGAGTATTGATGAAGAAGCAATCTGGCTTCAAATAGTGCATCCAAGAATCTGTTTCTCAGGATAAGTTAAAATCCTAATCTTTGTTTTTTCACTGTGATCAAATGCATTGTACATTTTTTTTGTGGGGCCAGTATCGGGGATTGAACTCAGGGGGATTCAATCTCTGAGCCACATGCCCACTCCTATTTTGTGTTTTATTTAGAGACAGGGTCTCAATGAGTTGCTTAGTGCCTTCCTTTTGCTGAGGTTGGCTTTGACATCATGATCCTCCTGCCTCAGTCTCCGGAGCTGCGAGGATGAAAGTTGTGCACCACTGCACCCGGCTGTATTGTACATATTAAATAATAAATACCTGTTGAATGAGTAAGTCAGCATCACCATGCTAAATTTTGATTGTTCTGGGCAATTCATCTATTGTACTGGACAACAATTATTTTTTCAAGCTCCTTTCTCTCTTGGCTTTTAGAATTTTAGATTCTTTTTTATTCTACCTTGTTAAGGAAGCACTCCCTTCTGCTGATCTTCCTTCCTTCCTTCCTTCCTTCCTTCCTTCCTTCCTTCCTTCCTTCCTTCCTTCCTTCCTTTATTTCTTAAGTAAATGAGCTTCATAAAGACCAATGCCTCAGTTTGGATGGGTAAAACATAGTGCAAATTCTGGGATTTTAGCTGTCCCCGGCCCACCAACATAAACTCTCTAGTTGGTGGCCTCATTTCCTTGCTTCTGTGGCACAGTCCTTCCCTGACCCTCACCACTGAATCGTGGATACCTGAAAGCTGGATGCAAAGACAGAAGTAAAGGAGAAGGTCATAGTTTTAAAAAGATCAGTGCTATCTACTAATGAGCTGGAATGGAGCAGAGACAGAAAATCAGAGAGCAGCTGTAGGTCTTGTGTGGAAGAGAGATACACAGAAGGAAGGCTTCAGAGAACACTTAGTTTAAAAAAATGAGGGAAATCAAGAAACACGGCTGAGTTCACATAGCATATTTTTAATGTTCTGCAAAAGACATGAGAGGGCTGGGGTTGTGGCTCAGTGGTAGAGCACTTCCCTAGCAAGTGTGAGGCCCTGGGTTTGATTCTCAACACCACATATAAATAAATAAAATAAAAGTCCATTGACAACTAAAATTTTTTTTAAAAAGACATGAGAAATGGTATTATTTTACAGATTGGGTAACTGTTCTAAACTTACTAATATTTTTACAGAATTAATACACATGACCATCCATTGTATAAAAGGTCAATTCTCTTTGTTCTCTCTGTTTTTTTTTTTTTTGTATATATAATACCTTCCTAGATGTACATGGTACCTGTAAATAAATATAGCTAAAATTACCTCTTTTATTTCCATACAAGTCTACATTCTAGCTAACTTTCCCTCTGCAGACTGGGTCACTTCTTAGCACTCTACTCTCTGCCTAAAACCTTCCATGATTAATTCAAATTTCACTACAAATGATTAGCTAAAGTACTTTTACTAGCAAACCTGTGCATGTGTGTGCTTATGAGAGTGGATTTGTGTGTGTGTGTGTGTGTGTTTGTGTGTGTGTGTTGGGTAAGAATTATTTTAAACTGAGGGAAACAATAGAAAAGAAAATAGTAAAAGGCAGTTTGTGGTGAGTTGACAATAATGTTACCTTGTAAAGATGCCCTTAGTGAATGCAGAGGATTACAGAAACAAACACATCTTCTGACTTGTAGAGAGCTCATGATGCTAACTCATCCTTTGTTGACTTGAAATATATATCTTTTCCTCCAAATTATGTTGCTTTACTAAAAAATGACAAAATCATGGAATTTGCAGGGAAATGGATGGCATTAGAGCAGATTATGCTAAGTGAAGCTAGCCAATCCCTAAAAAACAAATGCCAAATGTTTTCTTTGATATAATGAGAGCAACTAAGAACACAGCAGGGAGGAAGAGCAGGAGGAAAAGATTAACATTAAACAGAGACAAGAGGTGGGAGGGAAAGGGAGAAAAAAGGGAAATTGCATGGAAATGGAAGGAGACCCTCATTGTTATACAAAATTACATATAAGAGGTTGTGAGGGGAAAGGGGAAAAAAAACAAGGGAGAGAATTAAATTACAGCAGATGGGGTAGAGAGAGAAGATGGGAGGGGGGGGAGAGGGGATAGTAGAGGATAGGAAAGGTAGCAGAATACAACAGTTACTAATATGGCATAATGTAAAAATGTGGATGTGTAACCGATGTGATTCTGCAATCTGTATTTGGGGTAAAAATGGGAGTTCATAACCCACTTGAATCTAAAGTATGAAATATGATGTCAAGAGCTTTGTAATGTTTTGAACAGCCAATAAAAAAAAGAAAAAAAAACAAATAACAAAAAACAAATTATGTTGTTTTCATTAACCAAATTTTAACCGAATTTTATTGGTAATAATAAAAAAACAATATGAATCTACATAATTGTAATTTATTTATTTATGTTTTAATTTAAAAATTTTAAATTTGTTTTAATTAGTTATACAGTACCATGCATTTATGCATTTTGATATGTCATACGTAGATGGGGTATAATTTATCATTTTTCTGATTGTAAATGTTGTAGAATCACATGGGTCATGAAGTCACATATATACATAAGGTAATAATATCTGTTTCGTTCTGCTATTCTTCTTATCCCCACATCCCCTACCATCCCCTCCCTTCACTCCCCTCTACCTAATCTAAGGTAATTCTATTTTTCTCTATTTACCCTCCTCTTATTGCATCTGCATATTAGAAAAAACATTCAGCCTTTGTTTATTTGGGATTGGCTTATTTTTCTTAGTGTGATATTCTCCAATTCTACCCATTTACTGGCAAATATCATAATTTCATTCTTCTTTAAAGCTGAGCAATATCCCATTGAAAGTATACACACACACACACACACACACACACATTACATTTTCTTTATCTATTCATCTATTGAAGGACACCTAGGTTGGTTCCATAGTTTAGCTAATGTGAATTGAGTTACTTTAAACTTTGACATGGATGCATCACTGTACTATGCTGATTTTAAGTCCTTTGGGTATAAACTAAAGAGAGGTATAGCTGGGACAAATGGTGATTCCATTCTGAGTTTTCTGAGGAATCTCCATTCTGCTTTCCATAGAGGGTGGTTGTATCAATTTGCAGTCCCACCAGCAATGTATGAGTGTACCTATTCCCCCACATCCTCTCCAACATTTACATTGCCTGTATTCTTGAAGATTGCCATTCTGACTGGAGTGAGATGGAATTTTAGTGCAGTTTTAATTTGAATTTCTCTAATTGCTAGAGATGTTGAACGATTTTTCACATATTTGTTGATCAAATGTATTTCTTTGTGAAGTGCTTGTACACTTCCTTAGCCCATTTATTGACTGGGTTATTTTTTTTTCAGTGTTAAGTTTTTTGAATTCTTTGTGTATCCTAGAGATTAATGCTTTATTCAGGATGCATGTGGTAAAGATTTTCTCCCAATCTGTAGGCTCTCTCCTCACATTATTGAGTGTTTCCTTTGCTAGGAAGAAGCTTTTTAGTTTGAAACCATCCATTTATTGATTCTTGATTTTACTTTTTGCACTATTGATAAAAATTCATATGTCCATGTTTTGGGAACTCTTCATATTAAAGGCATTGTATTTGTAACAATGATTTGTAATAGATATTATCATTTCTGCTGTAACTTATTTATTTTATTTTTGGTGATTCTGGAGATTGAACCTGGGGCCTGAAGCACGCTAGGCAAATGTTCTACTGCATAGCTGCATGCCCAGCCCCTCACTTCTGTTTTGAAAGAGAAGAAACTATGGCTTATCAGGGTTAAATGATATGTTTATGGGTTACCCAAACCTTCATTCCTGAAGGGTCAGGGCCATTAGTCGTCCTGCCTGAATTTGACTGTAGTTTTCCATACACTGTAATCATAGGGTGTGGTGACAGTAGGAGACACTCCTAAAGACCTCCTGTGTTGCACACATGCTCCTTCCTTACTCTATAAAATAATAGAGCAAACCACCCTAGGTCGTCTGAATCAGCCACCTGGCCAGCTCTGTAACTTCCTTCTTTGTGCATTAACACAGGCATGAGGAGTCCCAAGGGCTCAGGTGGCACTTCACTCCCAGTTAATGAAATCCGTGCTGAGTCTCCCGGAGGAAGCATTATTCGCATTGGAACCAAAGCTCTAGTCTAGCAGAACATAAAGTACTAGGAGTAGAAAGCAAAACTTTCATGAGTGGCCTGTGTGTACCCTAGCAATATCTGGTGATCAGCAGTGAGGATTTACAGGGGAAGACAGTGCTGTCTTGCTGGTGGAACTTGCCGTCTTATTATATCAATCCTTCAGGCCCCTGGTTCAATCTCCAGAATCACCAAAAGTAAAATAAATAAGTAACAGCAGAAATGATAATACTATTACAGATTATTGTTACAAATACATTGTTACAAAATACATTGTTAAGTATTTTGCAGTGTATTCTTTCACTGTGCTTCTCATCTCATCAAATAGTTATTGTTCATTACAATTTAACACATTTTTGAGACATATGCATGATACACATGATACTATATACATCTTCAAATATGTAGTCACTTTTTCTAGGAAACCATTATCAGTTTTATGTATGCGTTTTATCACTATTTTTAATTCCATTATTTAAAGCCTGAGGAATAAAGAAATTAGCAGGGAAATAAGGATGCTGTGTACACAAAATATTTTCATGTGTAAAATATGTTAATAAAAATTTGGATCCTTTCTTTTATTTCTCTTTCTTTTTCTTTTCTTTCTTTCTTTTTTTGGTACAGGGGATTGTACCTAGGGAGACTTACCACTGAGCTATACCCCCAGGCATTTTTATTTTTTATTGTGAGAGAGGTTCTCCCTACGTTGTTGAGGGTTTTGCTAAGTTGCAAAGGGTGTCCTCAAATTTATAATTCTCTGGGCTTGGCGTCTAGATTTGTTTGGATGAGAGGTGTGTGCTACTGCGGTTGGCAAAATATAGATGACTCAAATGTGAACTTTAGGATCATTTGTGGAAAACCTCCCATAAGCAATAAAACATGGAATCTGAAGGTTACTATTTATGTTCAATGTTAACTATTTGCTATCATTTTTGGAATATCAGAAATCTTATGAATCTCTTAAACCATTAATCATTGAGCAGTTTTTTATCTTCCAGGCAATATAGTTAATTTTTAAGTAATGACATGAGTTTTGTCCTTTGTCCTACAAAAGCTTCCACTGAAAAATTGTAGAGAGGCTCATGAAAGTACCATATGAAAAAGAATCACAACAGAATTCATAATAGAGGAAGTAGTAATTGTGTTTGGTGAATCAAGAAAATCTTCAAAGAAAAATTATGATTGCTTTGAGTCTTCAAAAGTATTTAGCACATGTTTATCTTTAGATATCAATCTCCATTTAACGTAGAAAGAGTTCTTGGCAGAAACTAAGGGCAACGTGGCCACTTTTAAAGAACACTTTGCTTTCATGCTTTGCCAATAATAGAGAGAGAGAACTTTTTCTGGAAGGTATAAAGAATACCTCCTATTTAGTATTTTTTCTTGATCCTAATGTAACCAGGAGCTGAAGTGTTCTCTTATCTAGGACATGGCTTTACCTCTGAAAGAAGTTAAGAGATAGTTAAGTCTCTTCCATTGAAATGTTTTCATTACATTTTCAATTCCAATAACCAATATCAGCTCTCAACGATTTGGGCAATAATTCAGAGTCTTATGACCAAAACGTAACTGACATCTTCCTTTGGCAACACAAATGAGATGTGCTATTTATCTATTATCGTTGTTGTCTTTGTTGTTATTATTATCATCCATTACTCACGCGCAGAATAGTATAATGATAAAAAAGTAGAAATATCACAATGTCTCATGGATACGGAAAATATGCCTTTGGGCAAATAAGGTGTAAATATTGCTTACAATGAAACTTTTGATGTTTGCAATACATAAAATTTATTTTTTATTCATTTATTACTTTAGGAAAGATTTACCAATATCTTTACATCTATTAAGAAAGGGCGGGTTCTTGCACTTTAAAAATAGACATTTAAGGCTGGGGATGTAGCTCAGCAATAGAACATATGCTAGGCCCTGGGTTCAATTTCCAGCACCTCAAAAAAAATGGGGGCATTATTACATATATTATTATATTATCATGATGTCTTGGAAATCAGAAAATCATTTTGTTTGGTTTTGTTTTGAAGATCGTTGCTATCATTTTCTTTATTCTAATGTCCTTGCTTCCTCATGTTCCTACCTAAGTGGGTTTTGTAATGAAAAGGCACATCTCTGGGCCAAATGCTTAAAAAAATATTCTCTCCAAAGTCCCTTAAAAATGCCTTTGAATGTCTTAAAATTCTTCTGAAAACAATCTAATAATCCGATCAAAGTGCCTTCTAGGTTTAGGAAGAGTTCTTTATCTCTCACTCTCTATTATTGGCCGTGAAAGACAGTGAAGCATTCCTTAAAAGTGGTCCATGGTCTGTCCTTTGAGCCCCAAACTCTCTCATTCAGAATTCAGGTAGAAGTTGCCATAGTTACAACTCCAGGCTGTTTACCCTATATTATCTGTCCTGATAATTATTGACATCCACATTCACTGAATATTTACTAGTGAAACATCAAGTTTACAAAAGTATAAAAATTAACTGATGAAGCCAATATACTATTGTAATATTAGCCATAATATTTAAAGTAAAAACCTAATTGTCATGGGAATACTTAGGAGAGCATATCTTAATCCCAGTAGAATCACTTACAGGAATGTATTAGTGTGCTCAATCTGCCATAATAAAATACCACAGCCTGGAGGTTTAAACAAATGAATTTTATTTTCTTACAGTTCTGCAGGTTGGGGATTCCAAGATCAAGGTGCCAAGCTGATTGATTTCCTGGTGGGGCTCTGTTTCTGCCTCGCAGCTGGCCACATTCTCACTGTATGCTCACATGGTGGAGACAAAGCTTCTGTCTCTTCCTCAGAGATAAGGTGCAAACTTTTGGAACTGGAACCCACTTTTATGAACACATTTAATTATGTTTAATTATGAGCACCTACTTCCCAGCTCAATCTCCCATACAGAGACACTGTGATTAAGGTTTCAGCTTGTGAATTTTGTGAGGCCAGGGCACACATTTTAAGGCTGTCATTGTGTGTGTATGTGGAGGGTGGGGTTGTAAGAGTTGAGCTGGAACTTGATTTCTTCTTTTTCTGAGCAGAAGACACACTGATATAGAGGAACCAAAGTGAGTGATATAAATTCTTCTTTTTATTGGCTCTTTATAGTTTCATGTGACAGAATCCATTTTGACGTATTTATACAAGCATGGGATATCTCTTGTTCTAATTCAGACCCCAGTACTTCTCCTTCCTCTTCCCTCTCCCCACACTGTATTTCCTTCCCTCTCTGGATCTTTCTGCTATTTACCCATAATTTATTTTAAAAATTAATTCCTAGTGGATGTACACAATGGAGAGATTCACTGTGTTTATCCATATGTGTACATAGGAAAGCTATAGCAGAGTCATAAACTCTTTTAAAACAGAATAAAAATGTTAGGGGGACATTTTCTACTTGTTATGAAAGTGTGTTTGTGGTTAGCAGAGTCAATTGACCATGAAGGTAAATTTCATGGTGTGGCTGGCTAGGGAAAATACAGCCATTATGTACTGGAAATGCTGGCTTTAGTCTAGTGATTCATTTCATTTTAGCATGTTGAATGGGACATGGGATATAGTAAGTACTCACCAAATATTTAAATGAACATATAAAATATATTATGAATGGATGAATTGAATATCTAAGTAACTTGTAAAACTAGACTTGTAAGAGCCCCATTTCTTTTCTTTTTTTTTTTTTTAATCTGAGAAGATGACAATTAAGAAGCTAATTGGATTAGACAATGGTGAATAAAGAGAAGGGAAGGTGGTTGGAAATGGGAAAGACAATAGAATAAATTTGACATAAATTTCCTATGTTCATATATGAATACATGATCATTATAACTCTGTATCATGTACAATCACAAAAATTGGAAGTTATATTCCATGTATGTATGTCAAAATTCACTCTACTTTCATTTAGACTAAATTTTGGCATATTAAAAAAGAGCACATTAAAAAGAGAAAATTAAACAAAAAAGAATCAGCACTGAATTTTATGCATTTACAGAAGGTGGGGTCTTTTATCTTCTTCTTCTTCTTCTTCTTCATTTAAGTGGTCCTCCTCGCTGGGAACCTTATGGTATTCTTTGCCATCAGACTAGATGGCTTCCTTCTTGCACACCCCCATGTATTTCTTCTTCATTATCCTCTCCTTCCTAGATATCTGGACACCAAGACCATCTTCTCCAGACCAACTGTAGAGGAGGAAAGGTTTATTTGAGGACTCACAGTTTCAGAGGTCTTAGTCCATACAAGTCCTCAGGGCTCAAGGTGAGACAGAACGTCATGGCAGAAGAGTGTGCAGAGGGAAGCAGCGAGAGAGAGAGAGAGAGAGAGAGAGAGAGAGAGAGAGAGAGAGGAGAGAGAGAACATTACACTAGCCAGATATAAAATATATACCCCAAAGCCACACCCTCCCAATGACCACCTCATTCCAGGCACACCCTTCCAGCCTTCAGTTACCACTCACTTAATGTCTATCAGGGGATAAATTCACTGATTGGGTTCAGGCTCTCACAATCCAATAATTTCTCCTCTGAACCTTGTTGCATTATCTCACACGTAAGCTTTTATCTCATATCCAAAACATAACATTTTGCCCCTGGCCCCCAAAGGCTCCCACTCATCTGACAATTCAAAATACATTTAGTCCATTCCCAAGAGTCCCCATAGTCTAAACAGTTTCAAGATTGCTCAAAGTTTGAGTCCAAAGTCTTTTCTGAGGTTCAAGGCAACCTCCCCTTGTGAGCTCCTATAGAATTAGAAGCAATTTACAAGTATCCAATATATAATGGAATAGAAAAAATATATCCATTCACAAAACTAGGGACATAGAATAAGGGATAGGACCAAAGCAAGACTGAAATCCAGCTGGGCAAACAAGTCCTGTGGCTCCATCTCCAGCATCTTGGGCCCAAGGCAAGGTAATCTTCTCTCTAAAGAGCTTGTTTAGCTCCACCACTATGGCCATGTTGGTAGTAGCCCAGGTGGCCTTCCTATTGGCTTATCTCTGCTCAATTCCTGCAGCTTGCCTAGAATGACATCCCATGTTACTGACATTTCTTTATCTTGGGAGGGTCTCCAGTACAGCTTCAATTCCTCCTCAAATCCCCATTTTGTTTGCTGTTCTTGCCCCATTTTTCAACCCAATAATCTATAGTTTGAGGAACGAAGACATGAAAGAAGCTATTGAAAAAATGTTCTGTTCTCTAAACATGTTCAGCGTCTCTGGGAACTAGTGGGAATTCACTCAGATCTGTTCAGAGAAATCATCTACATAAGTTCAAAATGCTAACAAATTGATTTCTAAAATCACTTCAGGTTTTTAGTGCATGTTTTGTCTTCCTGTTGCTGATTGGGTGTTCTTTCCAATTTTCCAACTTAAGAACTATTTTTGGATCTAATAGAGGAAATCGTCTGCAAATGTACCTCTCCTTTTATCATTCACAGATTATAATAGATATTTGCTCTGCTTTGCAACCACAAACAGTGTAGTGTCATCTTCTCAAAGTCAATGAAGATTCCTGGCCTAAGCAATAATCATATGAATGATTTGCATTCCTCAATATTTCCTTTTTTCACTCTTTCATCCTATTCCCTGTTGTGAATATAGGTTATTTTTGTTTCACTTAAAAATGTAAATGAGATGTACAGCAATTTTTGCTTGGGAAAGAAGTCTGCCTTCCTAACATTCAGCCCAGAGATCTTTACTCCTCTATATTCTAAGATAACACAATGATTATGTGGCACATGTTGTCATTGACTTTATGATGTTTGCATCATGTTGCTTTTATCAAGTCCTTCTGGGTTAATTTTAAAATTGTTTTAAAGGTTCCAGAGCAAATATTCTTGGACATCTCAAGATCAAACACACACACACACACACACACACACACACACACACACTTGAGACCAAGAAAATAAACATACAAATTACACAAAGATATAAATTATACTGTGAAATTTTAAAATACTATTATCAGTACACTTACTAATGTTCCCTACTATGTTTTATGTTAAAATGTCATGCCAGTTTCATACCTCAATGTCTTTGTTCTCATTATATTTCATTGTATTTCAGCTTTGGAATGTTTGTTTCTTTCTTCTCTGCTTTGTGACCTGTACTGATCTATTAAAAAGTTCACACACATTTAATTGTTGATGATACATGTGTTTGCCTTCCTCTCCTGAAACACCACTAGCAGTTTTGGGGTGGAGTAAATTGCCTAGCTCTTGGGGATAAAAGAATAAAGACTCAGGGCAATGTCCAGAGCTATCATAAAGAGTAGGTTTCAGTTAGAGGTGGGGGAAGAAGAAAGAGGTGTCAAAAATGAATATTTAGTAGTATTTGACTCCAAAATGCCTCAATGTGTTGCAATCAGTCAGGTAGATAAATCCTTGGACTCACTTAGGAGTGTTAATGTGGAAGAAAGACCTTACTCTCAATTTCAGGGTAGGTTCAGACTCTGTTTCCTGGTGGGCTTTGAGGACCACCTCTCCTTTTTCCTCTTTCACTCCTGTAAAATAAAGTTCCCTCCTACATGTATGTGGACATTTTGTTACATATAGGGAAACATTTTCATGAAGAAATATATATCAATTTCTTCATATAAAATTTAAATATCATAGAAATTTTATAACCCTTATAGTGTAAAAAGAAAATTATAAAAGATGATTGACCCCAAACCTTCTCCATGTTTCAATACTGTGATTAACATATTAAGATTTTAACTTAAAGCCACCTTAAATGTGTACATTTTTTAGTATAAATTTTACCTCAAAAAAGTTGGGTTTAAAAATTTTATATTAATTACAAATCTGGAACTAGAATTACAAAGTAGAGAGTTACTATGGCGGTCCATGCCTATAATCCCAGGGACTCAGGAGGCTGATGCAGGAAGATGACATGCAAATTAGACCCTGTCTCAAAGTAAAAACTAGAAAGGATGTAACCCAGTGATGAAGCATGCCTGGGTTCAATTCCCAATACTGGAAAAAAAATTACAAAGTAGACTCCCACAAATTATTTTAATTCCAAAATATAAATAATAAATTTAAATATCATTAAATATTTAAACTCTAATATTAAATGTTAGTACTAAATATTTCCATAGTTAGTTCTAAAATCATGCTGGGTTTAAAAAATGCTAACTCACTGAAAAAATAATCATGTGACTCATTTTTTTTAAATTCATGCAGCAAGAATTTACTAAGGGTGCTATGGATTACTTAAGGTGCTTGAAATACTACTGACAGGAAATTCTTTGCTTTTATGTAGCTGATATTTTAGGGAGGAGAGATATTTGGAACAAGCCAAAATATTAGAAGAGTACAAATTGCATAAAACTTGTTTTGTAGGAAACAGAAAATGAGTAGAAGTAAGTAGATTAATCCATTTGCACCTCATTGAGAAGGTCACATTTGAACAAAGATTTGAAGAGAAAAGCTAGTCATAATGATACATGGAGGAAGACAAATCCAGGCAACAATAAATTATAGGGGAAAAAAATCCCTACAGTGAATAGCAGTAAGATTGTTTAAGATACCAAAGTGTCCACTGTGGATGAAATGGAGTGTAAACGGGAATGGAAAACTAGAAGATGAGTTCAAGGGTACTAAAGGAAGAGGATGATACCGGGTATTGAGAGCCATTTTAAGAGTTAGATTTTCTTAATTTGAGAACTGAAGAGCCATTGGAGAGTTTGAAGAAGAGAATAGAAATTATCTGGTGTAATTATCATATCAGATAATAGAAATTATCTGGAGCTATGGCAATAATCCTGGTGAGAGATGATGGTGATTCTGATCAGGAGGGCATCCATGGAGATGGAGAAGCGTGGTCCACTTTTAGATATAGTTTAAAGAGCAAGCAGAATTTCTTGAGAGATTGCAAAGAAAGAGTGAAAAAGAGAGAAATCAAGATTGGCCAACCAAAATGGTGGAGGTGCGTTTAACATAGAGAACATTGTAAGAAGCAGCTGTGGGGAGGAAGGACATCAAAAGTTTAGTTTTGTATATTTTAAGTTTATCTAGACTCTTAGACATCTGATAAAATGTCTTGTGGCCTATTTTATGAGTTTGACACTCAGAAATGAAGGCTGGTATGGAGATGTATTGGTGAATCATGAGCCCATCTTAAGGATTAAAGCCATGAGACTGTGTGAGACTACCAAAGGTCTGGGGCACTCCAGTATTACTAATTTGGGAAAAACATAAGAAATCCAAAATTATGCTTCAACAGGAGTGAATGATAAAATACAAAGGAAAGCAAGTCTCCGCAAAGTCAATGAATAAAATACATGAAGGAAGAGAAAGTGGTCAACTGTGTCAAATTCTGCTAATCATCAAGTAAGATAAGTAGTGAAAAGTGATCATTGGGTTTAGCATAAGTGGTCATTGTTAAATTTACTAAGAGATGTCTGAGTGGAGTAGTGAAGCCAAAATCCTGACTGGAGTAGTTTAGTAGAAGGCTAAAGAAAAACTGGAAATTTTAAGTATATAAACAACTATTCCATACAATTTTATAACAAATGAGAGCAAAGGACTGGCATAATGTAAAACAAGCATGATTACTAACATACTTTGTTGATCATGATTCAAAATAAGGAAAACAATTAAAATCATAATTTAGAATAAAAACATAGGTTTGCACATTTATATTTCTCTTCATAACAAAAATATTTTACAAACAATAGTTATACATACTTTATGTGATATTTCAAATCGTATTCATTTTTTCCTAATCTAGTTCATTAAAAACATTTGTGAAACTGATTTCACCAATTTTTCCAGGGTGTTTAATTTATCTATAATAGTGCCTTGTATTTTATTAAAAGACAACTTTTGATTTTCAAAACATGATCATTTAAATGTGATGAAGAATACATATACTCTCTGACAGTGGTGGAATGATATTCAAGTGGTATAATCCTTTCTAAATCAATTTAGTAACTTGAATCAAAAGAATCATATGCATGGGTATACATTTGGATGTAGGCAACAGAGAAGACTTTTTCGATAAAGTAAGTTGAAAATTGAAGATTAAGAAGAAATCATCCAAGAATACATGTAAGATAAATCATGTTTGCAAATGTCCTGAGGTTGGAAACATTGAGCGCATCATAGAAACCAGGAGGAAGGAGACTTGCGCAGTTGAGGCTCAGTGAGCAAGAGTCCTAAGATAAGAGCTAAGGGTCGAATGGGGAGAGCCATGTAGGTCATTTGACAAGATATTGGGGTTCAATCTACAAGTGAAGACATTGAAATTTAAGTAAGAAATTATATTCTTAGAATAACATTCTTGATGTGATATGAATAGTAAAGTTTGGGATGATGAAAATCTGCCTAGGAAAGGTAGAGTTGAAATACTATTCAAATGTAATGTTTGATAAAGATGAAGACGCAGTGTTTGGGCAAAGAGAAAAATGGAAATGATGGTTGGTAATTCACTTCAAGAAATAATAATTATAATGAGGCATATGAATTTTAAATTCTAGTCACTGCCACATTGCTCTAAAGATCACATCGGGTTGCCCTCTCACGATATGTGAGTATGCTTT
The DNA here is from genome assembly GCF_001458135.2 of Marmota marmota marmota. NCBI lineage: Eukaryota > Metazoa > Chordata > Mammalia > Rodentia > Sciuridae > Marmota > Marmota marmota. Next base: position 29,645,684 of record NW_026000019.1, read on the forward strand.
TTTTTTAATCCTCCTCCTTGCCTTTTTAATATATTACTGCATCTTTTCATCTTTAATTTTCTTTTTTGAATGTAGTCTTTTGTCAGTATCATGCTACTCTGACTTTGCAAGCATTTGGAAGATTTCTTTCCTTGTGTTCTAGAACTATTAAAATACCCAGTGGGTTATCACTTTGAAAATTTGGATGAATTTACCCATGAAAATTTTGGTTGTTCTTTTTGGCAGTATCATTCTTTTAACAGTATTATTGAATAATCTGTTGATACCATGTTTTTTTCTTGTTCACTTTATGTTACTGATTCTCCAAGTTATGTACAATTGTGTCAAAAGTTTTCATTTTTCCTAACTTTTTGAATACTGAATTAGTCTACTTCATATGTCCTACCCCCACTTCATTCCCATTTCTATCCTGCAAGCCTTGTTCCCTTCTCTTTCTTTAGCCCCGCCTCTCCTTTATGGCACCATGATGCTTAGAAATGCTCTGGTCATCTATTCTCAGACTAAGAACTTGCTTTCCCAAGTAAGAAAGACGGTTGTCATAGCATTCTGGGACATCTGCATCGTGTTGGAGAACTCTACCCTGCCTGCCGTCTTCTCAGTTTTCCCCCTTAGCCAGCTCAAGTGTTCATTGTATTTATTCACTCTGCTTCATAGACTGTGTGTTTGGGGGTGGGATTATTTTCTAGTTTTACTGAAAAATGAATTTTGTTTTTGTACTCCTTTTACATTTTGCTGGTTTACACCAAGAGACCAGGGCAGAATTTCTTTTATTCAATCTTTAATTTAAAAATCTATTCATTTTAGAGTTAGAATATTTGATTAAATCTGCAACTTGTCTTTTCTAGATGGTTTCTTATCAAAATAAAAAACAAATGTGGCATACTGTTGGTTCCAGGATTTTCATTCTTTTTCAAACCTTCAGTTGTTTTTAATATGTTTATAGTTATGAGACTATTAATTGTTGTCTGATTATGGAAACAAAAAATATTTTAGAAAAAAGCATATTGTGTAAGTTTTGTTAAAAGTAAAAAAGAAAATATAAGCACCCTGAAATTTCACCACCTAGAAAAATAGCTACTTTGTGTAAGTCTTTTTTTTTTTTAATTTGTTATTGATTAAGAGCCCATTCCAAAAAGTAGCTCATACATGTGGTATTGAAGTAGGGGTGGTAGCCAATATTCCATCTAGTTCTTCAAGTTTTCATTCTTGAAATCCGATTTTGATTGGTAAACCTTTTCAAAAGGTTTCACTCTAAGGTAGTATTATCAATTGATCTGATAGATAATAGGCATTGAATTTGATTATACTTTATATAATGAAATACATCTAATTTTTGTAGTTTTATAGTCAGTTAGTGAAAAATAATAAAATGGACAGTTTGACAATATTAACTGTTCATCTGAATGACCAAATTAGTGATCGTCAGGATGCTGCACTATTTTCTGAGGTGTGCTTTCCCCTATTACAAAGGCCATCAATAGGACCCAGCTCTCAGATGTCAATCAGAAGACCCACATCTGCCTTTAGTGCTGATGACCTCATGAGTATAGATCTAGCAGAGTAAATGGCAAACGACTCTGATGACAGCGTCTCAGTAGGACCCAACAAAGGAAGAGAACTAGGCAGAGGTCGAAAAGGAGGCAGAAGGCAGAATTCAGCATCAAGAGGAGGGTCTCAAAGAGGCAGAGGTTAGTACTAAATATTGTCTTGCACATTGCAGACTTGGAAGTTGAGTGGGAAGTACTACCTAGTATCTTGTGGTCAGAAATGAGTTACAAGATTTTTTTTTTCCTGGAATATGATTCTTTAAAAATTTTTTTTTCTTTTTTTGTTTGCCATATGGGGATTGAAACCAGGATCTTGTGCATACTGGGCAAGTGCTACACTTCTGAGCTACAGCCCCATCTCTTTTTATCTTTTATTTCAAAACAGAGTCTCACTAGGTTTCCCAGGCTGACCTTGAACTCGTGATCAACCTGCCTCAGTCCAAATAGTTGCAATTACAGGTGTGCACCACCATGCCCAGTTACAACTTGATTATTATAATGCAGAAGGCAGTGTAAGTTTTGACATGTACCTTTTACTTAAGTCATTTTTGAATGGCCACATGCGACATAGAGGTTTTTTTTTTTGTTGTTGTTTTTCTTTTTTCTTTTTCTTTTTTTTTTTTTTGGCATCAGGGATTGAACTCAGGGACCCTCGACCAGTGTGCAACATCACCTGCCTTATTTTGTGGTTTATTTAGAGTCAGGGTCTCACTGAGTTGCTTATCACCTCTCTTTTTGCTGAGTCTACCTTTAAACTCATGATTCTCCTGCCTTAGCCTCCTAAGATAGTAGATTGTATTGTAACAATAGTGGAGGTAGAAAGGATAATTTAAGAGACTTTATCAGCTATCTTTTCCTATGGAACAAACCACCCTAAAAATTAGTAAATTAAAACAGAAATTGTCTCATATTTCATGGGTTGGCAATTTGGGCTGGAATGAAATGGGTGGTTTTTCTAGTCGTTGATCACTAAACTGTTTGATCAAGAGTCAGAAGCTAGTTGGTTGGAACAGGCTGAGCTGGGACAACATGGGCTAAGACAATTGCATTCCCTTCATGTGATCACCTGATGACTGGTTAGGGTATTGAGTTTAAATGTGCAAGACCTCTTGAGAACTTGGCTCAGAATGGAAAAGAACCCTTCACCCACACTGGCACATGGAGGGGAAAGAAGGGAGTCTATTCTCTGATGGGAGGAGGTGTCAATACACTCTGCAAGGAGCATAGATAGAGGGAAGAGTTTGTGTTAGCCAGTTTTTTTTTTTTTTGTAACATAGAGATTGATGTCCTCCCATTCTGTTAAAATCTACATTGGAACCATTGAAACTAATGTATGTATGGGTTAAAACGGTGGGGAAGGGATGTATATTTAGAATTTGTGATAAAGGAATATGTTAAGGAAAGTAAACAAATTTATTATAACATTGCCTTTATATAGTCAATTTTATTGCTATGAAAATTATAACTACTGTATTCATATATCCTGTTGGATAGAGTAAATACATCAATGGAGATGCATACTTTTCTAAGACTCTTGGAGTTCTTTACACTAAGGAGAAATAATGATGAAAAAAATCAGAGGAAGTTACAATTAATTAAGCCCTGGAGAAATGAGAATGCTTTTTTCCCTGATTATCTTGGGGAAATACCTCAGTAGAGAAGTCTTCCCAAGAAACCTTTAGAAACAGGTATAATAGTCTTTCCTATTGAATTTAAGTGTCTATAAACTGCATAAATCCAGAAAAGGGAGGGGACTTCTGATCTGCTGGAGGTAAGAGAAGAATACCTAGAGGTGCAAGATATAGATAAATCATGTGTCAAGGAGAAGGTAAATTGCCTACTAGATAAAGGAAGAAGCACACTTGACTAAGTGCTCCTTCTGTTATTTTAAATGACAATATTTGGGAGCACACTTCAGATTGCATGTAGCTAAATGGAATTGTTATCAGGGGAGGAGACACAGGATTAGACATATGATATAATATTGTATTTTGAGGGGCATGATAGATGAAATAATTAATATGTTTTTAATGGTATGATATAGTTCTTCTAAGTTCATACCCACAGAGGTTTCTAAACTAAATTATGATACAGGAAGACAACATTTCACATACTGGCTTCAAGTTCCTGCCAAATAAAAAACAAACCAGTGGGATCTACTGCAATAGTTAGAGATTACACATATCAGAGAAACCTGATTACTATTGATAGGTACTGATTCAAACAAAATGTAATCTCTACCTATAGGTCAATTTTTCATTCCTACCTTCCTTCTTCCCTGTGGAATTGTGTCAATTTATTTCTCTCCTTCCAGTGTGGAACAGATAAAACTTCTATTTGGCATATTAATCTCTATAGAGTAGAACATTGATTTTGCTAAATACTAGGCACCCCTATTCCATTAAAAGGTTAAAACCATCTACCTTGGGGAAATAAATAGAAAAGCCAGAAACACAGTAAGGTCATAATTTGACTGCTTTAGAGATCCAAAATGTCTCAGTTCTCAGGAATTTCTAGTAGTTGTCTTTATACTGATTTGCAAATGGACATGGTGTAAATGTTCTTGGCTCCTTCTTTCAATCACTTTGTGTATGTCTGCAGAGGCCTCCTGTCTGGGCCTTTAATTCAGGAACCAGAGGTGTGATGGGAGATGGAGAAAAAAGAAACAGACACACATATAGGAAAAGCTGGGACCAGGTAGTTCAGACAAGCCGTAGTTGGGGGAGACTGACACCTGAGCTAGCCCAGTATGTTTATTATATAGGTTTGTCATCAAAAGGTTGTTTCTGAGAAAGTTTTAGCAAAGCAGGAAGTCTGAAGGATGCAGCAAAACTTTCGAGACATCGAGGTTGTCTTGTTATGCCCAGAATTCCCTACTCTGAGGAATTAGTATCTGAACCCAACCTTCTTCCTATTGGAGCCATGTGCCTTTCTTTGCAGGTAGCCACCCATGGCAGCTATTACCATAGCAACTGGGGCATCTTGATTTGCCTCTGTGCACAGGCAGCTCCCAGGGCAAACATTGCCATGAGAGTCAGACAGGCCATGATTTAGATTAGCACTCTGCACATATGTCCACTAGGGACTGACAGCTAAAAAATTCTGTGAATCAGGGAAGTTTGCAGTAGTCCATAGGCCCCACTAAAATGGCCCTTATTGCAGCAATTGTCAGGATTGGAGCAGAGATGTGTAAATGGACAACACACTAATACCAATCATAAATTTGGTAATAGAAACCATAACAGTGGAGGTTAATATAGCCCAATGGAACCCACCCATGTCAGGCATGGGCAAGGATCTGGGTGGTGGTGACAGAAGAGAATGCATCTGTTTTCCTTTCATTTTTGTGCTAGTGATTGTGGGAATCATAGTCACTTGTGCCTGGGTAGCTAAAATGCTTAAGAAATACAATTTTATTTTCTCTATTGAACTTTAACTTTAGCTTAGGGTGTCTGATCCCCGACTAGGGACAGAAGAACATTGGCCTATCTTCTAATCTCATTTCTCATGGAAACAGAAGTGTGGGCAAAATCTACTGGGTGAGATCCTCTAATATATCTTTAAACCCACAAGGAAGGACGGAAGGAACAGGGCTCTTGTCAGGTATAAGAGCCATAGGTCAGGATTTGCTCCAAGTTTTTTGGGACAGAAGCACAGAGTGGCGATACAAAGGAAGCAGAAGGCTGATGACAGCTGTTTTGTGTTTGTTTGTTTGTTTTAAGTTTTTTTCTAGTTTTTTAAAAATTATTATTATTATTATTATTTTTTAAATTTTACTTTTGGCCAGGATTTCTAGGGGTTTGCATACAATCCAGTCAAACTTCCCAAGCTGTTTGATCCTTATTGTGACCCACTAGTGGGGATCAGCTGGGGAGTCAGGGACTAAGGAGCAGGACCCAAGTTCTCCCTCAGAACAAAATATATATAGAAGCAATTCCCTAGCATCCTCTATGAATGCTCCCTAACTTCTACGAGAACTTGCCTAGACCCACCAGCATGAATGGAGTGTCCCACTAGATCTGCTTGTTCTTCTCAAGGCCCATAGGCTGTGTCTGAGAGAGACCCTCAGTGTCTTGCAAACAATGAGGTAGCACCCCCTGGAATATGCCCCCACACTCCTCTTGCACCACCAAGGTACCCTGTGAGATCCTTCTGCTTTTGGCTCTTGCAGAATGGCATTGTGCTTATTTGCTTACCCTGCTAACTGCCCTGATTTGCTGGGATCTCAGGTGAGAGAAAGAGATGGTGTTGAGCTGTCAGGAGAAGTTGATCAGATCAACAATGATGAAATTACCAATGAAGGCATTCATAATTTAGTACAATAGTATAAAATTAGAGAACTGATTCTCCCCAGTTTTATTTTCTCCATGAAATGAAATTTGAGGATCAGGTGGATCAGAGCAGAGGTGGGGTCCTCACACAGTACAGAAAATGCTGGATGCAATGCATGAGATAATAAAGCTACTAACAAAAATCAAGGAGAATAATGAGTCCACTGCTTGCAGCCTCCTCTCCAAATTCTCTAATTGCACCCTTCAAAACTGACACCTCCTCTCACTCCATCCCTAGCCATTATCTATTTCTGTCCTATGCTTTCCCATTTTACAGAATGTCAGATAAAGAGATTCAAGCAATATGTAAACTTGGATTTCTTGCACTTCACCTAATGTATGTGACATTTGTTCCTGTTATTTCAGTTTTTAAAATTTTGATGCATATTTCATTTGTTTTTATTTTTGAATCATATTACCCTATCAGAATGTATCAATTTATCTGTTTATCAACTGACTACCATTCTGATTGTTTCAAGTTTTATAAATAAAGCCACTATAAGTATTTTATTTCAGGTTTTAGATTTAACATAGATTTTCATTTCAGTTGGGTAAATATGTTGGAGTATAATATTGCCTTATCAATATTAAATGTATGGGGCTGGATTATGGCTCAGAGGTAGAGTGCTCACCTGGCATTCATGAGCCACTGGGTTCAGTCCTCAGCACCACATAAAGTAAGGTAAAGACATTACGTCCACCTATAAATAAAAAAATAAATATTTTTTAAAATAATAAATGTGTGTTTAACTTTAAAAGAAACTTTTAAACTTGTTTTCCTACCATCTGTGACATTTTACATTCCCAACAACAAAATATGTGACATTTAGTTGCTCCACATTCTGCAAAGGACTTAGTATGATTAGGTGTTTTGGTTCTCTTTGCTAAAAAAAAAAAAAATCAGTAGTCATTTGAAAAAAAATGTATAATGATAAGGTATTTCTTTATGGTCTTAATGTACATTACCCTATTGACTAATGAGTCTTTTGAGCATATTTTTATGCACTAATTTGATATCTATACACTAATTTGATATCTTTGGTGAAACGTATGTTCAAATCCTTTGCTAGTTTCTAAAAGAAAATGTTGGGATCTCTTTCTTATTAGAGTTTTGAATTTTTATATATTTTAGATATATCTTTTATCAAATCTATGTTTTGCAAATATTTTCTCTATATGAATTTCTCTTAAAATTTTATTTTGAGAAGAAAAACTTTTCAATGTTGGCAAGGTTCAATTTGACAGTTATTTTTCTTTTATTGACCTTGCTTTAAGCATGTTTATGTCCAATTGTTCCAGAACCACTTGCAAAAGCCTTTCTTTTCTCTATTGAATTGCCTGGCCACGAATGAGGGAATGTATTTCTGTACTCTCTAGTTGTTTCCTTGATTTATGTGACCATAATAAATATTTTCATGTTTTAAGTATTCTACCTGCGTAAACTGACATGATTCCTAATATAACTTTGTAAATTAAGTGTTCTCATCTCCATTTTCAGATGAGAAAACTGAGATAACAGAGAATTCACCCAACTGACTTCATATTACAGAAATAAGAAGTGTTAGAGCTTTGATTTGGACCCTTCAGTCTCTATCCAAATTACCTGCCTTTATTATATATTTATTTTTTAATGGTGCTGGGGATTGAACCCAGGGCCTTGTGCATGCAAGGCAAGCACTCTACCAACTGAGCTATATCCTAGCTCTCAAGTTACCTTTCTTTAAATACTATCTTATTTTATTTCTTCATGAACTTTTTTATTATGAGTAAATCATGTATTTAAATGAATTAACCCATTCCCATGTGCCATTACTCCCCTCCCCCCAATTTTCCATTGAAGTTTCTCTGGATAAGGTTAGTGATGATTTCCAAGTTGGTTTATGTGGAAGATTCTTATATTTCCACCTCTGTATTTCTTGACTGGTCCTCAGTATTTGAAACTGTCACCTGCTACTTTCTTCTTTCCTCTCTACCTTTCTAGTCCTCCTTTCCCAATTTACTTTTCATGATTCTCTTACCTCATTTTTTTTATACACTGGTGTTTTCCCAGCTCAATTCTCTGCTGCACTTCGTACCTTGTCTGTGTACTCTCCGTGTAGACCTTCATCTGTACTGGACTGTCTTGCTCCGCTTACACATGGGCATCTCCTAAATCCATATCACCTGTGGGAACATCTCTCTGGACTTCAGGCTTGTCTGTTTATCTGCCTATTGAATAACTTCCTTTGTTGGTCTCATGCATACTCCAGAGTCAACCCCTCTAAACACAATTCTTCACTTTCTCCAAATTTGCCCCTCCTTCACAACTCCTCTTTACTAATTTTATTTTAGTATAGTAAAAGCACTCTTTTATTTTTGATATTTTAATTATTTATTGTTCAGAACCAATAAGTGCAGTACATGGTGGTGAATTCTTGTAATAACAGTGACTCAGAAGACTGAGGCAGATTTTAGGTGAGCCTGAACAACTTAGTCTATTGAGTTTTTTTGTTTTGTTTTAGTAGCAGAGATCAAACCAAAGGGTGCTCTACTACTGAGCTCCATTCCCAGCCCTTTTTATCTTTTTTATTTTGAGAGAGGGTCTTGCTAGTTTGCCCAGGCTGTCCTTGAACTTGTGATCTTCCTGCCTTGGTCTTCTGAGTTTTCGGGGTACAACCATGTGCCACCTGTGCCAGACTAAGACATTTTTGATGTGTTATTTTATTGTATCCTTCATTGGAATACAGCTTTGTGAAAGTGAGATTGTTTTCTTCACTGCGAATTCAACAAATAAACAGATGCTATAGGCACAAAATAGGTTCTAAGTAAATAACTATTAATCCATGAGTAAAGAGGAATGCATGTTACATAAAACCTATTTCACTGACTTGTATATTAACCAATGCATTTGATTTTTTAAAAATTTTATCTAGGAAGGAGTTGAGCCTTTCTCCCCCAGCAGTTAAGATTGCTGACCATGGTGCCAAGTAACCAAACTACTGTGGTGACAGAGTTTCTCTTCTCTGGATTTCCCCAACCTGAAGATGGAATCTTCTTCTTCATTCCTTTGCTCCTCATCTACATATTCATCATAACTGGGAACCTCACTGTGTTTTTTGCAGTCAGGATGGATTCCCGTCTCCACAACCCCATGTATAATTTCATCAGCATTTTCTCATTTCTGGAGATTTGGTACACAAGTGCCACGATTCCCAAAATACTCTCCAACCTTATCAGTAAGCAGAGGACCATCTCCATGATTGGCTGCCTCCTACAGATGTACTTCTTCCATTCGCTGGGCAATTCCGAGGGCATTTTGCTGACCACCATGGCTATTGACAGGTACCTTGCGATTTGTAACCCTCTCCGCTACCCAACCATCATGACCCCCCTGCTGTGTGCTCAGCTCTCTGCAGGGTCCTGCATCTTTGGCTTTCTCGTACTGCTCCCAGAGATTGCGTGGATTTCTACCCTGCCCTTCTGCGGCCCCAACCATATCCATTAGATCTTCTGTGACTTTGAACCTGTGCTGCGTTTGGCCTGCACAGACACCTCCATGATCCTGATTGAGGATGGGATCCATGTGGTGGCCATCATCTTCTCGGTCTTGGTTATTGCCATTTCTTATATAAGAATCATCACTGTGATCCTGAGGATCCCCTCTGTTGAAGGCCGCCACAAGGCTTTCTCTACCTGCGCAGCCCATCTTGGGGTCTTCCTGATGTTTTATGGCAGCGTGTCCCTCATGTACCTGCGATTCTCAGCCACTTTCCCACCAATTTTGGACACAGCCATTGCACTCATGTTTGCTGTTCTTGCTCCTTTTTTCAACCCTATCATCTACAGTTTGAGAAATAAGGACATGAAAGTAGCCATTAAGAAGCTTTTCTGCCCTTAGAAGATGTTTATTGCATTTTCAAGTTAACTCTGGCTCATAGGAATCTATCACTGTAGATGTTACTGTAAGGTCCTACACCCATAACATGAGCAAATACCACATACAGTGTCACACTAATATTTTGTCTCCTTATTTGAGTTCTCCTTCCCATGTACATATTTATATTTTATGTGTGATTTATTCAGAGAGCATATACTAACTGTCTAGTCTGGCACAGGGATAAAATGTAAAAGCAAATATGACGGTTAAGCCATTAAAATATCTTTATGAACAATTGTCTTATTACTTTTATATAAACATTATTTTTACTTAAGCATTATATTTATAAGCATCAATATATTAATAATGACCACAGATTATAAAACATAGTAGTTAAAGGATAAGATCTATGAAAGAGGGGTTGGTGTTGTGCCTTAGAGGTAGATCACTTGCCTAGCACGTTTGAGGCACTGGGTTTGATCCTCAGCACCACATAAAAATAAATAAATAAAACAAATATGTCCATCTACAACTAAGAAAAAAAATGAAAAAAACAAAGATCTATGAAAGAGGTCAAGATTCATATTTCAGTGATACCACACAGTCACTTTAAAAGTTATTAAATTCTCAGTATTTTAGTTTCGTTGTCTATTGCCATAAAAGTAATACATTTTGAAATTGGGACTACATACATTTTAAAAATATTAAGTAAGTTATTTTGTGCTGGACTTAGAATATTGCATAACAGTAAAAGTACAAAATGAATATTATCTATTATTTGCCCCTATTTATTAGTATTCTTTTGATGTTGTAAAGATTTGTATAATGAACAATGATATATTAAAAATGAAATCATAATCTTAGCTATAATGAGCTATGATTGTTATTTATAATGTTTTCATTGCTTATTTTTCTGAGGCCCAAGTAGAAGTCAATCTTCATTTTGCTTTGATTATTATGGTTGAATTTGTGCAATTTAATTGAATTAAACTATTAGTTTGGAAACAGTCTCAAACACATTCAAGAGAGAGAGAGATGACAGATTAGGAATAGAGACAGAGATACGACTTTTCCATGTGTTTTTATAGGACACTTGCTTTCATTTTTGTGTCCTTTGAAGTACTTTCTATGCATTCCAGTCAGAAATTAATATTCTGTTTTTTCTTCTTACAAGTAAAGGTTTAATCAGGAAAAATAAAAGGAATGGATTTTCACCTCCAGGTGAAGAGACAGACTTGATTGAAATAGAAGTCAAAACTGCCCATGAATGGCCCAGCCTTTTAAAGAGTGGCAGGAGCTGGGAGGGTCTGGCACTGTTAGGTAAAAATTTTAAGGAGCTTTTCTCTTGTGGAAGATTCTTGCAGATGTCTTCTGACATTTTCCTGCACCTGGTGTTTGTGGGTTTTCTGGTTATGAATAGAGGGTCTGGAAAACTGGCCCATTATCACGGGCCTGTATTCTCAGCTTACATGGGAGGCTGAGGCAGGAGGATCTGATCACAAGTTGTAGACCAGGTCTGGGTATATAGCTCAGAGCTAGAGTGCTCCTAGGTCTCTAATCCTTAGAACTGTTCATGAATGAGTAAATATTGATACAATATCAATGAGAAATTCACTAAGAGATAGAGATTTTTTTGAAAGGAACCAAACAGAAATCATGGAAATAAAAGGAAGGATATCTGAACTTGAGGAGAGGTCTTTTAAATGTCTCTGTCACACAAGAAAGGAGAAAAAGAAGGAAGATGGGCAGACAGGCAAAAAAAGATGAAGATAGTATTCAAGACCTTCAGCATAAATTTTTAAAAATGCACATTTTTAAAGTACGTGAAAGAGAATAAAATGTTAAGGGCATAAAAATTCTATTCTATCAAAGGATATCTTAAAATGTTGCTAATCTTGAGAAAGATAATGGTTATCCATATACAGAAGTATTATAGGGCCCCAAATTGACATTAATGAGAAGGTCCTCACCAAGGTATGCTATAGTCAAATGACCAAAAGTGTAAGACAAAGAAGAAACTACTAAAAAGTACAAGAGAAAAGTATCAAGTCACATTTAATGTTACGCCTACTAGACTATTAGCAAGTTTCTCAGCAGAAATCTTAGAAGCCAGGAGCAAATAGAATAAAATACTCCAAGTCCTGAAAGAAAATGACTACCAACCAAGAGCACTGTACTCAGTAAAGTTATCCTTCAGAAACAAAGAAGAAATAAAGACCTTTCAAAACAACAAAAACAGGGCATGCCCCACCACCAGAGGAACATTATAAAGCACACCTGCCAAAACTGTTGTGATGTAACAAAAGCAGAACTCAATGGGAGGTTTATAGCAATAAGCACTATATATCATATGTGGTTATTTTATAATATTTCAAATAAATAATAACGTAAAGATGCATTTTGGGTGGAGGGTACAAGGTATTGAACTCAGGGCCACTGAACCTCTGAGCCACATCCCCAGCCCTATGTTGTATTTTATTTACAGACAGGGTCTCACTGAGTTGCTTAGTGCCTCGCCACTGGTGAGGCTGGCTTTGAACTCAGGGACCTCCAGCCTCACCCTCCTGAGCTGCTGGGATTACAGGCGTGCACCACTATGCTCAGCAAAATGCATCTTAATGAATTAGAAATGCAAGGAATATTCCAAACCTGAAATTAATAGAAAGAAATAAGTTACTAGAATCAAAGCATAAATAAACGAAATAGAGACTAAAACCAATAGCCAAAACCAAAATAAACCCACAAATCAATGAACCAAAAAGTTGGCCTTTGAAAAGATAAATATGACAGACAAACCTTTGGCTAAAGTAACCAAGAAAAACAAAGAGAAGACTTAAATAAAAATAGAGATGAAAAAACAGATATTATTACCAGTACCATAGAAATGTAAAGGATTACTAAGGCTTATTATGAACAAGTTTATGCTAACAAATTGGAAAATCTAGAAAAGAAGGATAAATTTCTGAACACATGTAAACTACCAAAGTTAAATTGCCAGGACAGAAAAAACCTGAATAGGTCAACAAGTGATGAGATTGGATTGTGACAGTGGTACACTTCATGCTTTGACTATATCCCTCATTGCCCTAAAACTGGTGTATTTTTTTCTTTTTCCAGAACTTCCCTTCCCAGACTTTCTCCTCCCTGACATTCTCCCTCCCTGACCTTCTCCTCCCTGACCTTCTCCTCCCTGACCTTCTTCCTCCCTGACCTTCTCCTCCCTGACCTTCTTCCTCCTGACCCTCTCTGCCCTGATCTTCTCCTCCCTAGTCACTCCTCCCTAATCTCAGGGTACAGGATTCTTCTGAATCACCACTTTAACACCCCCCCTCCCCCCTGTTCCCCATGATGGGGAGAATCACAGACTCTGGAACAAGAGTCCCATTGTTGCTCTTTTGCTAACAAAGCAATAAAACTTCCTTTACATTTTTCTCAAAACCTTGTTTTTGTTATTGGATTGGTTGGGCGAGGATCAAGCTTTCAGTTACAGAATTAGTAATGAACAGTCTCCCAACAAAGAAAAGCTCCAGACTAGATAGCTTCTCTGTTAAAAGAAGTCATTCTCAGGTGGCTCTGGGGAGAATTTGGTGACTGGGTTGATCTTCTCTATGTCCCCCAGGGAAGACAGTATTTTTTTTTCCTTTATTTTTCATCTATGCCTTGATTGTGACTGAAACCTGATGAACTTCTTTGCTGTTCCTCTGGTTGGACATTTCACAGTTCCATGTCTGTATTTTCTAATTTTTTCTCTCTCTCTCACTGGCCACCTCTTGCAGATTTGTACTTCTTCCTTGTACTTGGAAACACTGAACACAGCTGGTGAACTGTCATGGCTCTTGACAGATCTGTTGCCAACTGCAACCCCCTCTGACCATCAAGACCCCTCACTGTGTGCTCAGCACTCAGCAGACCCTTGTACCTTTGACCTCCTAGTCCTTCTATCTCAGATTGTGTGGGTTTCTACCCTATCTTTCTATGGCCATAACCCCATCATCAGATCTACCATTTCCTTCCTTTATTGGCTTCAGGCTGTTAGAGATGCCTCTGAGATCCTATTGCAAGGTGGGATCCGTGCTCTCGCCATCTAATAACTGCCCACATTGCTGTCTCCCTGCTGATGTTCAACAGTGCAGTCTTCAGGTGTCTTAGGTTCTCTGCTACTTATGTGTCATTCTGGGACACCGCTATTGCTCATTCTCTGTCTCTGATCCCTTTCTCAATCCCATTATCTGGAGCCTGAGAAATAAGGACATAAAAGATGAAATTAACAAGCTCTTTTGCTCTTTAATGTATCAGGCAGATAATTTAGGCTAAAGTTCTCTTGACCCTAATGAAAACCCTTCCCAACATATTGATCTTAAAAAAGAGTAGGAGTTAAAATACAATTAATCCAACTCTCTTCCCCAGTGAGCTGATAAATAGCCTCAGAAAGTCCTCTGAGGGTTTATATAGATCACAAAAATAACAATTCCATGCCTTACACTCTAGGGTCAGTGAAATATTTTCTGTCCCCCTAATTTTTTTTTATTGTATTCTTTTATTTATTTATTTATTTATTTATTTATGATACTGGAGATTGAATCCAGAGGCACTTAACCACTGAGCTACATCCCCAACACTTTTTTATATTTTATTTAGAGACAGGGTTTCGTTAAGTTGTTTAGAGCCTTGCTAAATTGCTGAGGCTTGGCTTTGAACTCTCGCCACTGGTGAGGCTGGCTTTGAACAGTCCTCAGCCTCCCGAGCTGCTGACATTACAGGCATGTGCCACTGTGCTTTATTTTATTCTTAATACTAGACAGAAGTATGGTATATAACCCAGGCACTGAGATCATAGGCTATATTTGGTGTTGGGTTAACTACTGTACAAACAACAATAGAGTAGGTCATATCTTTACCTTTGAAAATTTACTATTCTATATAGAATCTATGTAAAAGATGTGTAAGACATAATAAATATAAGAGTAACATATACAATCAAATTCATTAACTATTTAATCCATCAATCTAAAATTGTTCTGTTCCTTTTCCCTTCTATTACAGAGCTCATCTGAATGATTTTACATTAGTTTTAATATGATAAATACATGATTTTCTTCTTCTTTTTTGTTTTTGAGACAGTCTCACTAAGTTTCACAGGATGGCCTTGAACTTGAATCCTCCTCCCTTAGCCTTCCCAGTAATTAGCATGATAGTCCAGTGCCACCATGCCTGGCAATTTTATAATCCATATTTCTGTAAACTTAAAATTATATTCTGACTCTCTTGCAAGCCACACAGTATTTATAACCACTCGTTTAATCATAGTGTCATGTCTCATTGATTGGATATACAAATTACCTCTCTACTTTGAACCTTTATGTTGTTTTCTGCTTATCATCATTTTTATAAATATTGCAAGAATCATGTTCTTACATAAAGATCTTTGGATGAGAATTGTTTCAAGATAAATTTCAGGAAATTGATTTGTTCAATTTATTAATATGTTTATAGCTCTTGATAAAAATATTCTTTTCATAAATACTCATACAAATAATACATTAATTTAACACTTCCAACACAATCTCAATAGTATGACAACTGGCATAGAGATGAATGAAGAACTGTAGTTGTGGTGTGAAGCACATCAATTCTTTTCACAGGCAAGTTAAAGTTGTAGCATTTCTATAACAAGAAATTGTGATAAATTGAGTTATAGATCTCAGTTCTTCATATCCCTGTGACAGAGTTATAGATCCACAAGCTTACAATGAAAAGACTCATGGTAGGTCGTGTGTATTTTCAAGACTCACTATACGGGACAGACTTTTTCTCCTTACTTGGCTATTGGGATGTCAATGGACATTTGAGAAATTGAATATGTCCTTTTGCATTTGGGTTTGTCCCCTGATAGCTGGTTCCTTTTCAGCCTTGAACCCATGTGAAGTCAGTGCCCCAGAGAGTCATTCAATGGTTCACAGAATGAAAGACACAAGGAGATGATGTGAATTCCACCTGCTGAAAGGACGGTGCCTGGGGACCAGAACCCAGAGTTCAGAGCCTGCAGCTTAGCTTAACTCCTTCCAATGCAGCTGACCTACAGGAGCACAAAGCTCAATGATTGTCATTTCTATGCCCATGTCCATGTGTAACAGACTTGATGAATTATGACATTCTGCTGTCTATGGGCTCCACTGAACTTATAGCATCCTAAGATTATAGACATTTTAGTTAGTTCTTACTACCTGATTCTTCAGATAGAGTAAAATAAAGAATCTCTGAAAAAAAAAATGTGTGTATAACAAACATGCACACATATTGAAAAGACTATAGAATTTTTCTACTTTTCTTATCCCTGATGCTTGCCATATGTACATAAACAAAATGTTTAGTTCAGCGTAGCACAACATTCAGATTAGTCTTTGTAATATTGTTATGTTAGGTAAATTGGTGAGTTTGTCTTTGTCAAAAATCGTAATATCATTTTTTTATTGTATATACATTTAGATTTCGGCAGCGGGTAGGTAGTGGTGAAAAATCATTAGACTTAAAAATACTCTTTTAAAGACATAAGAAAATATAGAAAATTTGAAAGTAGATTGGCAAGCAATATTGCTACACAAGTTTAAAAATGATAAATTGAAAAGACTAAGAACTACATAGAGAGATGCTAAGCTCTTTATTAAGACCAATTGCAAGACAGAGTATGAAATAAAATTAATATACCTGAGCGCTGACTGGAAGATACATTGTGTCATGGTTTGGATATGAGGTGTTCTCCCAAAGCTCATGTGTGAGACAATAGAAGAAGGTTTAGAGGAATAATGATTAGGTTGTAAAAGTCGTAACCCAATCAGTGTTTTAATCCCCTGATAGGGATTAATTGAATGGTAATTGAAGTACTAGGGTGTGGCTGGGAATTGGGGCTTGGCTTGGGTAAGTATTTGCATCTGGCAAGTGGAGTCTCTCTTCCTGTGTCTTGATCACCATGCTGCGAGCTGCTTCCCTTTGCCACACTCTTCCTCCATGTTCAGCCACATCTCCAGCCCTGAGAAATGGAACTGGCCTTCTATGAATTTAAACCTCTGAAACTATGAGCCCTCAAATAAACTCTTCGTCCTCCATAATTTTGCTGTGTGGTCTTAAAGTCACAGCAGTGAAAAAGCTGGGTAAATCACCCTGTTAGAGTCATTCTCAAGGATAATCTGCAGAAACTAGATTGAACTCAGAAGTATCCTCTTTCCTAGTAATCCTGTTCCAATAAATATTTAAAAGACATTTTTGTTTGTAAGTTGACATGCGTGAAGATACTATTTGAGGTTGGAGCAATCAAGTGCTTATTGTAGGGAAAGTATGTACTCAAATGCTGAGTGAACCTTTCAGAGCATCATAAAAGTGCTTGATCCTGTGACACTAATGAATGCAAAGAAATAAATAATTCCAGGTGGACACAGGGATATCCTGTGGTTTCTGGGATAACGGATGATTGCCTTTATTCATACATTTTTCAGCCTTAAATGTGGAAACAAAGGGTAATATTTAGAGTTCCATGCTTGAGCCCTAATGAAAAGTCCAAGAGAATCATTCATCAGTTAGTGGTCAAGTAAGTTAAGAGCATTCTTACCTCACATGAATGTAAAACATGATTTAAAGCAATTAATAACCCTTGTCTGTTCCAACACATTGTGAATATTAAGTTGAAGTTGCCAACATGAACGAGTGAGTTAAAAAAAAATGTTTCTATCAGTTACCATATGAAATGATACTCAAGAAAAAAATGTGATATATTTTTCTAAAATTGATATTTGGACTATCTTCTATAAAGGAACTAGAATTTTTGAGGAAGAGTGCATTCCATATTAGAGGGCAAAAGATATTCAAGGAGAGAATTCATGTAGCCTTAAAACAAGATTAATTTCAAAATTTCTGGAGTAAAATATAAAAGTATAAATAGGAACTTTAAAAAAATTGTCAATTAGGTTAGGGCTGGGGCTCATTGGTAGAACTCTTGCCTCACCTGTGTGAAGCACCAGGTTCGATTCTCAACACCATGTGTAAATAAATAAATAAGGTAAATGTCCATAAACAACTAATAAAAATATTTTTTAAAATTGTCGATTAAATATAACTTTATAAAATCCATGTTGCTATAAAGAAACAAAAAAAGCAATTCAGTTACTTTTTATCTTTAAATAATTAATTTATGTGGTTTCAACTTATTCAAAAAATATGATTCTTGGAAGTCAGCTATGTGAAAACTGATAGAAGAATGGAATTGATCTTGATAGGGTTGGCATACAACAGTGTTAATTTGCTTCAGTCTTTGGGAGACCTCTCTGTCTATCATTTTTTTTCCTGGAGAATTCTCTGACTTTTAAGCACATGGAAGTAAAACAGGAGAAAATCAACACTATTATCTAAAATATTAATCTTAGACTTCAATATTGAAATCAGTAGACAGAACACGCAATTGTGTTTCCTAAATTAAAAAAGTCAAGTGGGACCAAGTAGTAAGCCAATCTCCCGTCTTCCACTGCTGCATCTATGTGGAACTCCTCACTCTACAGTATCAAAATTGCCAAAATCTGTAACTTGTGTTTTCAGAATTTTGATGCATCAAAAAATCAGTCCAACCAGAAGTACCCGGAAAGGGAAGAAAAAACAGAAAAGAGAAAAGTAATTTTATTCCAATGCATAGAGTTCCCAAGCTATCTCATTTGGGATTGGTTTGGAGTTCCATGGGATTGGGGCTCTCCTAATTTCTAGCCTGAGCTGTTTTCCTAATTGGAGCCATTACCAAGAAAGCCTGTATACACATTCTAGCTTTCTACATATGATCAGAAACAGATATACATATTCAGAGAGAGGGAGGGAAAGAGGGAGAGAGAAAGAAAGAGAGAGAGAGAGACAGAGAGAGAGAGAGAGAGAGAGAGAGAGAGACAGAGAGACAGAGATAGACAGACAAATAGCCAGACTATACAGGGTGAGTCTGATTTATGAAGGAAATTCAGCTTTTTCAGGGAATAAAGATATCAGGGTAGGAAAAGAAAGAGACTTCCTCTATATTTATTTCTACAGCAGCAAGGTCAGTGAATCAATTATTTTTGGGGAATGGGAAGTATCCAGAGGAAGAACAACTAACCTATTTAACAAGGGAGAGCTTCACTGAGCCTGTAGATATGGTAGGTAGCCTTTGAGAAGGTTTTGAGAAGTGGGGAAAGTGTTACAAGGGAAGTTAGGACACAGTGAGGCTTTGATTATTAAATATCTCCAGCAGTGGGTGAGATGCAAGTAGGGCCAAGCTGTTAGGATTGCTTTGAAGTCGCAGGTGAGCATTGTGTTTGATTTCTGAAAAGTTTCAGGAATAAGTGTTCTAAGAATCAGATGAGATTTTCAGTTGCCTGTTGGGCAGTTAGTGTCCCTGGTATTTGCACTAGAGTTATCTTTACTGAATTTTTGGAAACGTATAGAGAAGGTTTCAGTGGGCAGTGTTTAATACTTTTTCTTTTAAATTACAATTTTCATTGTCCTTTTTTTTGCCCTAGGGTATTTATTATTATTATTATTATTATTGATTATGGGGATTGAACCCAGGGGAGCTTTGCCACTGAGCCACATGCCCAGTCCTATTTTGTGTTTTATTTAGAGACAGGGTCTCAATGGGTTGCTTAGTGCCTTCCTTTTGTTGAGGTTGGCTTTGACGTCATGATCCTCCTGCCTCAGTCTCCTGAGCGGCAAGGATGACAGGTGTGTGCCACCGCACCCAGATGTATTGTACACATTAAATAATAAATATGTGTTGAATGAATAAATCAACTTCACCATTATAAATTTTGATTATTCTGGGCAATTGATCTATTGCATTGGACAACAATTCTTCTTTTTTCAAGCTCTTTCCTCCCTTAAACTTTAGGGTTCTGGATTCTTTTATATTCTACCTTGTTAAGGAAGGACTCCTTTCTGCTGATCTTTTTCCTTTTTTTCTTTCTTAATTATGCATGCTTCATAAAGACCAATGCCTCAGTTTGGATGGGATGAAACTTACATAGTGCAAATTCTGGGATTTCTAGCTGTCCCCGGCCCACCAACACGAACTCTCTAGTTGGTGGCCTCATTTCCTTGCTTCTGTGGCACAGTCCTTCCCTGACCCTCACCACTGAATCGTGGATACCTGAAAGCTGGATGCAAAGACAGAAGTAAAGGAGAAGGTCATAGTTTTAAAAAGATCAGTGCTATCTACTAATGAGCTGGAATGGAGCAGAGACAGAAAATCAGAGAGCAGCTGTAGGTCTTGTGTGGAAGAGAGATACACAGAAGGAAGGCTTCAGAGAACACTTAGTTTAAAAAAATGAGGGAAATCAAGAAACACGGCTGAGTTCACATAGCATATTTTTAATGTTCTGCAAAAGACATGAGAGGGCTGGGGTTGTGGCTCAGTGGTAGAGCACTTCCCTAGCACTTGTGAGGCCCTGGGTTTGATTCTCAACACCACATATAAATAAATAAAATAAAAGCCCATTGACAACTAAAAAATGTTCTAAAAAAGACATGAGAAATGGTATTACTTTACAGATTGGGTAACTGTTCTAAATTTATTAGTATCGTTACATAGTTACTACACATGACTCCTGTCCACATCCCACCTGGGCTGTGGAAATGGGGTTCCCTTCAGTGGAATGGGTTGGCTGCAGAATAAAAGCTAAGAAAAGTAGACCAACAAACCAACCACAGGACACAGAAAATATTTTCAGGAAGCGGGGGCAGGATGGGCTAGCAGGTCACACAGATTGAGCTTCCACAATACAATGGGCGAAAAGGAGCCCGTGCTTGCTTTATTTATATCAGAGAACATCAAAGTTTTTCCATAGAATATTTTTCACCAAAAAAGGTAGTAGGTGGGCTGTTCAGTTCCCAGCGGGTTATGCCCGTCTCCAGAGCTACTGTGAGGGATCTTCCAACAAAAGCAGAGATAAAGGTCACATGCACTGGGCAATCTATTGCATGGGGGAGCCACGGGTAGGGTAGTTCTCAATGCAAACCTAAAACCTCCATGGCTGCCATTTACAATGAAGACCTTCAAGTAATTCATGGTGGTCCCCTGCACATGACCATCCATTGTGTGAAAGGGTAATTCTCTTCTCTGTTTTTTTTTTTTTTTGTATATATAATCCCTCCTAGATGTGACCATACCCCTAAATAAATATGCTAAATTATGGCTTTGGTTTGTGGTGGGTTGACAATAATGTTACCTTGAAAATATGTCCTTAGTCAGTGCATAGGATTAAGGAAACACATGTCCTGACTTGTAATGAGCAAATGATGCTAAAAACACATTCTTTGTTGACTTTAAATATATTTATTTTCCCCTAATGTATATTGCTTTTATTAACCAAATTTTACTTGCAATAATAAAATAACCGTATGAATTCACATAATTGCAATTGTGTTTATTAATAGTAATGCAAATGTCCATGTTTTTGGAACACTTCATATTAAAGACATTGTATTTGTAACAATCATCTGTAATAGATATTATTATCATTTCTGCTGTTACTTATTTATTTATTTTTGGTGATTCTGGGGATTGAACCCCAGGCCTGAAGCACACTAGGCAAATGTTCTACTGCAGAGCTGCAGTCCCTCACTTCTGTTTTGAAAGAGAAGAAACTATGGTTTATCAGGGTTAAATGATATGTCTAAGGGTTACCCAAACCTTCATTCCTGAAGGGTCAGGGCCATTAGTCGTCCTGCCTGAATTGGACTGTAGTTTTCCATACACTGTAATCATAGGGTGTGGTGACAGTAGGAGACACTCCTAAAGACCTGCTCTGTTGCTCACATGCTCCTTCCTTACTCTATAAAATAATAGAGCAAACCACCCTAGGTCGTCTGAATCAGCCACTGGCCAGCTCTGTAACTTCCTTCTTTGTGCATTAACACAGGCATGAGGAGTCCAAGGTGCCCAGGTGGCATTTCACTCCCAATTAGTGAAATCAGTGCTGAGTCTCCCGGAGGAAGCATTATTCGCATTGGAACCAAAGCTCTAGTCCAGCAGAGCATAAAGTACTAGGAGTAGAAAGCAAAACTTTCATGAGTGGCCTGGGCGTACCCTAGCAATATCTGATGATCAGCAGTGAGGATTTACAGGGGAGGGCAGTGCTGTCTTGCTGTGCCTTCTTATTATATCAGTCCTTTGAATTCACATTATTAAGGATTTTGCAATCTGTTCTCTCGCTGTGCTTCTCATAACATCAAACAATTATGTTTATTATAAGTTATTATATTTTTGAGACATATGCAGAATTCCCATGACTATCTACATCTCCAAATGTATAGTCACTTTTTCTAGAAAACCAATGTAAGCTTTATGTATGCATTTTATCACCACTTTTAATTCCATTTCTTAAAGCCTGAAGAATAAAGAAATTAAGAAGGAAATAAGAATGTTATGTACTATACACAGTGGAATATTACTCAGCCTTAAAAAAGAATAAAATGATGGCATTTGCAGGTAAATGGATGGACCTGGAAAGTATCATGCTAAGTGAAATAAGTCAAACCCCCCAAACCAAAAAACAAATGTTTTCTCTGGTAAGCAGAGCTGATCATAATGGGGGTGGGCGGAATGAAGGGACTTTGAATTGTGCAGAGGAGAGTAAGGAGAGGGTAGGGGGTGAGGGGATGATAAGGACAGGAGAATGAGATGGACATCATTACCCTATATGATTACACTACTGGTATAACTCTGTACCATGTTCAGCCAGAGGAAGGAGAAGTTGTCCTCCATTTGTATGAAATATGTCAAAATGCATTCTACTGTCATGCCTAACTAATTAGAATAAATTAAAAAATTAAAAATTAAAAACAGAATGCTATGTACACAAAATATTTTCACGTCTAAAATTTGGATGACTTACTTCTCTCTCTCTCTCTCTCTCTCTCTCTCTCTCTCTCTCTCTCTCTCTCTTTCTGTTTTTGGTATGGGGGATTGCACCCAGGGGCACTTTACCACTGAGATACATCCCTAGGTAGTTTTATTTTTTATTGTGAGACAGATATCCCTAAGTTGTTGATGGTCTTACTAAGTTGCTGAGCCTGACCTCAAACTTATGATTCTGGCCTCAGCCTCCTGATTTGTTCGGATGAGAGGTATGTGCCACTGTGCTCGGCATTGTATAGATGACTCATATGTGAACTTGAGGATCATATGTGGAAAGTCCCTCATAACCGATAAAACGGTAATCTGAAGGTTACTTTTTATGTTCCGTGTTAACTCTCTGCTATCAGTCTTGGAATATCAGAAATCTTATGAATCTATGAAACCATTAATCATTGAGCAGTTTTTATTTTTCAGGCAATATGGTTAAGTTTTAAGTAAAGACATAAACTTGGTCCTTTGTCCTATAAAATCTTCCATTGAAAAACTGTAGAGAGGCTCATGAAAGTACCATATGAAAAAGAATCACAACAAAATTCGTAATAGAGGAAGTAGTAATTGTGCTTGGTGAATCAAGAAAATCTTCAAAGAGAAATAATGTTTGCATTGAGTCTTCAAAAGTATTTAGTATATGTTGATCTTTAGATATCTATCTCCATTTAATTTAGGGCAGACAATGAGCCACTTTTAAGGAATGCTTCACTTTTTTTCATTCCCAATAATAGAAAGAGAGAACCTTTCTGAGAGGGATAAAGAACTCTTCCTACGTAATGTTTTCTATTGTTCCTAATGTAACCAGAAGCTGAGGTGTTCTCTTGTGTGGGACATGGCTTTAGCTCTGGAGAAGTGAAAAAAAGTTTTAGAGATTGTTAAGTCTCTTCCATTTAAATGTTTTAATTAAATTTTTAATTTCAGTAGCCAATTTCAGCTCTTAATGATTTGAGCAATAATTCAGAGTATTGTGACAAGGTCATAACTAACATCTTTTGGCAATGCAAATGAGATTCGATATTTGTCTATTATTATTATCCATTATTCATGCACAGAACAATATAATGATAAAATATTACAAACAGAATATCTTATGGATAAGGAAAATATGCTTTGGGGCAAGTAAGGTGTAAATATTGCTTACAATAAAACTTTTCATATTTGCAATACATAAAATTTATTTTTTTATTCACTTATTACCTTAGGAATGATTTTCCAATATCTTTATTGACTGTTAAAAAAAGGCTGGTTTTGGCTGGGGATGGGGCTTGGTGATAGAGCATAGGCTAAGCCCTGGGTTCAATCCCCAGCACTGAAAAAAAAATGGAGGCACTATAACATATATTATCATACTATCATGATGTCTTGATAATGATGATATGAAAATGGTTAAAGAAATCAGAAAATAATCTTGTTCCGTTTTATTTTGAAGACTGTTATCATCATTTCCTGTATTCTAATGTCCTTGCTTCCTCGTGTTCCTACCTAAGTGGATCTTGTAACAAAAGAGCTCATCTCTGGGCCAGTAGCTTAACAAGGTATAAAACAGCACAAATTCTCTCCAAAGTCCCTTAAAAAATGCCTCTGAGTGTCCTAAAATTCTGAAAGTAACTGATCAAAGTGTCTTCTCGGTTTAGGAAGAGCTCTTTATCCCTCATTCTCTATTATTGGCAATGAATGACAGGAAGCATTCCTTAAAAGTGGCCCTTTGAGCCCCAAACTCTCTCATTCAGAATTCAGGTAGAAGTTGCCATAGTTACAACTCCAGCCTGTTCACCATGTATTACCTGTCTTAAAAATCATTTATAACCACATTTATTGAGTATTTACTAGTGAAACATCAAGTTTACAAAAGTATAAACATTAACTGGGGAAGAAGACATGCTATTGTAGTATTAACCATGATATTTAAAGTAAAAACTTAATCGTCATGGGAATACTTAGGAGAGAAAAACTTAATCCAGGAGAATCACTTACAGCATGTATTAGTGTACTCAGTCTGCCATAATAAAATACCACAGTCTGGGGGTATAAACCACTGAAATTTGTTTTCTTTCAGTTGTGCAAGTGGGTGATTGCAAGATCAAGGTGCAGATCAAGGTGCCAAGCTGATTGAGTTCCTGGTGGGGCTCTGTTTCTGGCTTGCAGATGGCCACCTTCTCAGTATTACCTGGTGGGAGAGAGCTTCTGTGTCTTCCTCTCATAAGGGTATGAACCTTTGGGATTCAAACCCACTTTTATGAACACATTTAATTAAGTTTAATTATGAACACCTACTCCCCAGATCAATCTCCTGTACAGAGACACTGTGATTAAGGTTTCAGCTGGTGAGTTTTGTGGGGCCAGGGCACACATTTGAAGCCTGTCATTGTGTGTGTATGAGGAGGGTAGGGTTTTAATATTTGAGCTGGATCTTGATTTTTTCTTTTTCTGAGCTGAAGAAACACTGTTATAAAGGAACAGAGGTGAATGATATAAATTTTTCTTTTTATTGGCTCTTTATAGTTTTACATGACAGAATCCATTTTGATATAATTATACAAGCGTGGGACATCTCTTGTTCTAATTCAGACCCCACTACTTCTTCCTCCCCTTCTCTCTCCCATGCTATTTCCTTCCCTCTGTGGGTCTCTCTGCTATTTACCCATGGTTATTTTTAAAATTAATTTCTCGTGGATGTACATAATGGAGAGATTCACAGTGGTATATCCATATATGTACATAGGAAAGTTATAGCAGATTCATAAATTCTTTTAAAACAGAATAGAAATGTTAGGGGTATATTTTCTGCTTATTATGAAAGTGTGTCTGTGGTTAGCAGAGGCAATTGACTGTTAAAGTGAACCTCATAGTGTGGCTGGCTAGGGAAAATAAAGCCATTATGTACTGGAAATGCCGGCTCTATTCTAGTGATTCATTTCATGTTAGGATGCTGCATGGGACACGGAATATAGTAAGCACGCCACAAATAATAATTCATAAACACATAAAATATATAATAAATGAATGTATTGGTTATCTAATTAACTTCCAAATCTAGATGTCCAGGAGCCCCAATTCTCCTTTTTTAGCTGAGAAGATGACAATTAAAAATCAGATAGCACTGACTGAATTTTATTCACTGGCTAAATGTTATTCATTTACAGGAAGGTGGGCTCTTGCTTTTTATCCTCTTGTTCCTCATTTAAGTGGTCATCATCACCAGTAAACTTATGGTATTCTTAGCCATCAAACTAGATGGCTTTCTGCTTGCACACCCCCATGTATTTCTTCTTCATTATCCTCTCCTTCCTTGATATCTGGATACCAAGACCATCTTCCAAGCTTCTCTCCAATCTAGCTAGTGAGCAGGAAACCATCTCCCTAGCTGGTTGCTTCTTGCATATGTATTTGTTTCCTGTAAGGAAAATAAAAAGAGAAACAGAGACAAGATGCAGGTACAGGAGAGACCATACTGCCAAGCTTCATTTATATCAATAGATTACTTTAGGTCATTAGTGCCATAACTACTCTATTGTTTGGTGTTCCCTTATTCTCAGGATCTGAGTGTCTCAGATCAAGGTCCAGGCTAATAAGACTCTAGCACAGGGCCTCTTCACAAAGGACATTACCATACAAACTAAATACCGCACCTGTATTAGTTATCTTACTAGCTCCTAGGAGAAGCTGCAGGGCATTCTAAGGGTGGGAAACCGAGTGCCTGTTAACCCCCAGGAGTTTGCTCACCAGAGGAACGCTTCCCTCTATATCTCCACAGTCAGAACCCCTATAGTTTCTTCTTTGGGTCTCACTGAGTTTTGTTTGTTCATTGTACCTGGCTCTCAAGGGCTCATGACATCTATAACCCCATCTGCTCCCTGTCAATTTTGAGCCAGAGCTCTCTGTACTCCACTGACTCTAGGTTGTTGTTTTGGAGGCTTATGCACACCACCCCCTGATACCTTTTGGATATCTGTACTGCCACTTTGTGAGCCAAATCAAATTCAAAATATCTTCTGTGACTTTGATCGCACTGTTAGTCTGACATGTGTGGACACTGGCACAGCATTGTCCATCAAGGCTGTGGAGATGAAAGTGGTAATGCCATGGCTTTGGCTTGCATGTGGGTCACTGCAGTAATTCTTGTTTTCTTTCTTTCTTTTTTTACACTTGTTTCTTACATACATGACAATAGTATGCAATTATAATTATCCATTCACAGCACTGCTGGTGGGACTGCAAATTAGTGCAGCCAATTTGGAAAGCAGTATGAAGATTCCTTGGAAAGATGGGAATGGAACCCCATTTGACCCAGCTATTCCTCTTCTTGGACTATACCCAAAGGATCTAAAAACAGCATACTACAGGGACACAGCCACATCAGTGTTTATAGCAGCACAATTCACAATAGCTAAACTGTCGAGCCAACCTAGATGTCCTTCAGTAGATGAACGGATAAAAAAATGTGGCATTTATTTACTGCGGTAATTCTAACAATTCTACTTACGCTTTCACCTTGCTATTTTTATTTTATTTTTTATTTTTGAGAGAGAGAGAGAGAGAGAGAGAGAGAGAGAATTTTTTTAATATTTATTTTTTAGTTTTTGGCGGACACAACATCTTTGTTTGTATGTGGTGCTGAGGATCGAACCCAGGCCGCACGCATGCCAGGTGAGCGCTACCGCTTGAGCCACATCCCCAGCCCCTCACCTTGCTACTTTAAAAATATTATCTATGGAAATATTTTTAAAATAGCAACCGCCAACTACTCCTGTTTCCGGGACATAGCCTTGTATTTGCATTTGTTTTTACTATTCTTCAACTCAGTTATCTACAATCTAAGGAATAAAGAGAGAAAGGAAGCCATAAAAAGCATGTGCCAATCGTATGAATTCTACTGAAGAAAGCAAAATCCACACCTAGTGGTTAATCAAGTCCATTGATGCAACTATCTTTATTAATGTTCTCAACTATGCTTATGTGTTCTGTGCAGAGTAAATTGAATATTTAGCCATTCCTTTTAAAATATATTATGCTTACATTTTTTTTAAATACCTTTATTTTATTTATTTTTATGTGGTGCTGAGGATCGAACCCAGGGCCTCCCACGTGCTGGGCAAGCATTCTACCCTTGAGCCACAGCCTCAACCCCAAATAATTAGTCCTTCTTTCTGTCTCTAAGAGCTTAATAAATGTTCTCAGATGTTAATTAACCCTGGAATTCAAAGACAGGGAGATCAAGTATTTCATTTATTATTTTTCAAACACAGAGGGAGTCACATAAAATTCTCTCTGCTCTGGTGCCTTCTCTAACCTATTGAAACAGAAATATACCCATTTTTCTCTGTTTCTGTAATATATTGCCTGCCTCTCTACTTAGCATTTTTTAGTCCTCTTGTGTTATAATTTACATGGCCCATGTGACCCTCTAATTTATAAGCTACTTTAAAGTAGATATCTTGTTTTATTTGTGTGTATTCCCAATGTCTCATAGAATATTAAATACATAGAAACACTTGAAAATGGTTTGCTAAAAGAGTAGATGAGTGTGTGTGTGTGTGTGTGTGTGTGTGTATTTATATTTGGTACTGGGGATTTTACCACTGAGTCATATCCCCAAACTTTTTTATGTTTTATTTTGAGATAGGCTCTGACTAATTTGCTTAGGACCTCACTGAGTTGCTGAGGCTGGCCTCCAGCTTGGAATCCTCCTGCCTCAGCTTCCAGAGTTGCTGGGAATAGAGGCATGGGTCACTGCACCTGGCTAGTCTTTATTTCTTGAAGTTATAGGAAAGAAAAAGAGCTCAGACTATTATCACATGCAACATAGAATGGCGGAGGACTGGAGAGAATGGGTAAAGACAAGTGTATTTGCATATAAGTATAGTTTTTGATAGTAAAATGAAACTACAGAAAAGATAATCCACTCAAACTTCCATGGCTGACATATTTAAGTAGGATATTTCTTAGTATCCTTGGAACTTGGTCTCTTAAAAATAGTAATTAAACGTCATAGTTTAGTCATGGCTTGGAAAGGAATATTTGTTTAGTTCCAACACTGGATTCTATTTCCTTCCTGCTCACCTCTGCTCTAAAGAGAAACTATATTTGAGTTCTTATTTCCCTGAATGGGACCATGTATGTCACTGAATATGCTGGATTTACAAGCTTCGGAAGATTTAGGCTTAAATGATTTCCTTCAGTGTCTCTACATTCACAGATAACTATTAGTGGATAAGAGCATCAAGCAATTTTTCTTAATATTTGGTACTGATAGATTATAAATCATTCTTTAATTGGAAAAATACTTGGCTTTTTGGAAGTTATCCCATACCAGATCTCTGCCATTTACATTCAGATTTTAAAATTTGATCATGAAATATAAAACTTGATGTAGTTAAAATATATGCCATTGACATTATTTATTTCAGTTAGCAATAATACTTCTTTTACTATATGGACTTAAATGTAAAGTGCTTTTTCATCTGCTACCCAAATTGAATCACATAACAATTACCTGCAATAGGTAGATTATTCATTACTCTCTTCATTAACAGCTTAATAAAATGTAATTAAAATTTTCAATAACCATTTGATTATAAAATGGTGAGATTGAGCATAAAAATTAGGTGGTTCAGCTTCAAGCCCACATACTTTCCATTATCCTAAGCTGTCTTCCAGTTTTGACTGTATAGTTCATTGTATAAGAAAAAAATATACCCTAGTGTTTTGGATTTTCTTAATCCAATAGCACTGGATTTAAAGCAGAACCATCTGATTTGAATGCTCGGTTCTACTGAGCATTTAATGGTCAGTTGGTTATTGGAAATTTAAATTTTATTAAGAATATAATGGGCTTAGTAATGATTAATCTGCCTATTATAGAGAATTGAAACAACTTTTCATTTTTTAGATAATATTTGTACTGTCCTGAATCATTTAGTAATCAAAAACTGGATAAATTTTAAAATAACAACTATTTCTGAAGAAAGAAAAAGTGAAATTTTAAAAATAATAGATTAATAATGACTTCTACTAGATGGTGGAAAATTAGTTTGACATTAAAGGTAACATAATTATGTTTGATGGTACATGAATCAAGGAAGTTAGACTCCAAAAATTTCACAGTAAATAAACGTATAAAATTTTTGGAGTGTCT
This sequence comes from Marmota marmota marmota, assembly GCF_001458135.2. Taxonomy (NCBI): domain Eukaryota; kingdom Metazoa; phylum Chordata; class Mammalia; order Rodentia; family Sciuridae; genus Marmota; species Marmota marmota. Next base: position 29,675,463 of record NW_026000019.1, read on the forward strand.
GAGCCCAGGAGAAGATCAAACACATCACTTTGTTGTATTGCCTGAGCAGGGGCTGATACAAGCTGGTCAGGGCAGATTACACGACAGTGAGAAGTACAGATCTGCTCAGAGCTGATAACTATGACCAAGTACAACGACCCTACAAACCAGCCCCACCCTTTTAAAATTGTACACAGGACTCCCATTTTAAAAACTATTTTTCTCTTAAAACTTTCTCCATTTTCTGACTTCTAAATAAGTTGAACAGTAAATAATTTCATTTGATGGTCAAAAGGTCTTTTTGCAGCTGTCTTCTCTTAACATTTTATAACTCCAATTCCTGTAAATTTATTTGTTCTTCAATTTTATTTGTAAATGTATGTGGCCTTGCAAATTTGTAAAGCTCTAATAACAACAACAACAACAACAACAACAACAACAACAGAATTGCCTCCTCTTACTTTCTCTTTAAATTAAGCTGTGACCAACTCCAATGTCTCCTGTAACCTCTCAAAACATTTTTGTCCATTGTATTGCACACAATTTTATAGATTTTTTGTACTTTTGTGTCTCCATGAAATCTGCCATATATTCTTTACCTGAGTTCATTCTCATCATGATTTCTATGTGATCAGAGCTGATAAGCATTCTTTCTCTTTTCATATCTTTTATTCGTGCATTAGAGTTGTACATGATGATGGGTTTGTGGTTACATATTTGTACATGCACACAACAGAACAATATAGGTTGATATCACTCCCTAGCACTCCTCTCTTTCTTCCCTGTCCCCTACCCCCCTGGTCCCTTTCCCTTACTGATCTCCCTTGGATTTTTATCAGATCGGACCCCATCTTTCTTTTCCTTTTTCCTATCTAACTTCCACTTGTGGAAGAAAACATGTGACTCTTGACCTTCCAAGTTTGACTTATTTTGCTTCACACAATGATTTCTAGTTTTATACATTTTCCTGAAAATAACATAACTTCATTTTTTTCTTTATGGCTGAATTAAACTCCATGGTGTATGCATACCATGTTTTCTTTTCCCATTCATCCATTGATGGATACCTGATCTGTTCCATGGTTTGGCTCTTGTGAACTGTGGTGCTCTAAATATGGGTATGCAAGTATCATTGTACTACGATGACTTTAGATACTGGGAAGTGGTAAAGCTGGGTCTTAGGGTGGTTCAGGGTCTAGTCTTTTGAGGAAACTCCATGTTGATCTCCACAGTCGTTGTACTAATTACAGTGCCACAAACAATGTAAAAATGTTCCTGTTTCTCCACACCCTCTCCATCACTCATTATTATTTGTATTCTTGAGGACTGCCATTTTGACTAATGTGAGATGAAATCTCAGTGTAGTTCTGATTTGTGCTTCCCTAATTGCTAGTGAAATTAAACATTTTTTCATATAAATATAGTTTTTGATAGTAAGATGTTGGCCATCTGTATTTCTTCTTTTGAGAAATGTCTGTTTCCTCACATATTAATTGGGTTGATTTTTTTAGTGTAAAGTGTTTTGAGTTCTTTACATGTTCTAGATACCAATCCTCTGTCAGAAGTGTTGGTAGCAAAGATTTTCTCCTACTCTATAGGCTCATTCTTGATATTCTTGATAGTATCAGATGATTGCAGATGTGTGGATTTGTCTCTGAGTCTTCTCTTCTGTATCAGTGGTCTATATATCTGTTTTTATGCCAGTACCATGCCGTGATTTGGGTTATATGGACTAATGAGCATTCTTGGAAAGTGATATGAGTACAAGGAGAAGGTCAGTGGTCTAAGTGTTAAACCACTAAGACATAAGATTTTCTCATCCTGTGCCCCATCCATCCCAAGGACATGTCTTGATACTGTATTAATAATAATAGTAAACAATGTTTAGAGACTGCAGAATCTATATCATATTCAAGAGAATAGAAATACAGGGTAGATTGAATTTAAAGTCAACAGTAGCCAGAGTAACAGCCAAAGAGCCATCAGCAACTTTTACAATGAATCTCTCTGGGCTATAATGACTGAAGCCTGAAGAACTCATCTGCTTTCATAAATCAAACTTATTCCCTGAATGTTTTGTGTGGATTTCAACATTGCTACTTTTTTTCTAAGGACTGTGGTTCTTATCCATATCTAAAAATTTTTAGCCAAAACAATGTGAAATCTACCCATTAAAAAAAAATTAAGTGTACAATACTGTACTCTAAGTGTACAAAACCTTGTAAGGGCTTTTATTCAATAAATATTAACATGATATTGCATAAAGGCCCTTACAAGGTTGGATAGCAGATCTTCAGCTAGTTTGCATATATGAAACTTTATATCCATTGACTAGCAACTCTTTATCTTCTCTTCTACTAACCCCTGACAATAACCATTCTACTCTCTGCTTCTATTACTTAAACTATTTTATATACTTTCATAAGTTGTATCATTTATCCTTCTGTGATTAGTATAAGTTCCTCATGTTTCATCCATATTGTCCTACATGACAGAATTTCCTTCTTTTTTTTAAAGAAAATATTCCACTGCATGTCTATATGTATGTACTTATGTTTTGCAATGCTGGGGGAATAAACACAGTCCTCAGGCATGCTAACACTGAGATCTTTATTTTTTTTATTGTTTCTCTCTAGTTTTAAATGACAGTAGAATTAATTTTGACATAATTATAAAAGCATGGAATATAATTTGTTATAATTCAGTTCCCAGTACTTCCCCTTTTCCTCCCTTCCTCCCTCTATTAATATTTCTGCTATTTAGTTTTTTTGTTTTCTAAATTAGTGTCTTGTGGAGGTTTGAGACAGAGTCTCACTCAGTTGTGGAGGCTGTCCTCAAACTTGCAATCCTCCTTCCTTAGCTTCCTGAGTCACTGATATTACAGGCATGTACATCATGCTTGCCTTGCAGTGTCTTTATAGGCCACATTTTTTAATCTATCATGGACATTTTGGTTATTTTCATATTGTATCTGTTGTACATAGTGTTGCAATATATACTGGAGTGCAGATATCTCTTAAAGATTTCTATTATTTTGGATATATACCCAGAAATGGAATTGCTGTATCATAAGGTAGTTAGATTTTTATTTTTAGCAACTTTAATACTGGCTGCACCAATTTGTATTTCCACCAACAGTGTAAAAAAAGATTCCAATTTCTCCACATCTTTGGCAAAACTTCTCTTTCTCTCTCTCTCTCTCTCTCTCTCTCTCTCTGACAATAGCCATACTAACAAGTATGAGGTGATCTTCATTGTGGTTTTCATTTACATTTCCCCAATAGTTAGTGATACTGAACACCTTTCATGTATCTCTTGGCCATTTGTATCTCTTTGGAGAAATGTCTATTCAAGTCCCTGGCTCAGTGCTGTAGATTAAACCCAGGACCCAGTGCTTCCTAGACAAGCATTCTGAGCTCCATCCCCAGACCTGTTTTTATGTTTGTTTGTTTTGTTTTGTTTTTATTATTGTTGTGTTTGCCATTGAGCTGAAGGACTCCTTATATGTTTTGGATAGTTAAACCTTTTATCTAATAGATAGGATCATTTTCCTCTTTATCTTGCAGGTTGCCCTTTAATTTGCTGGTGGATTCCTTTGCAGAAGTTTTCAGTTAGATCTAGTCCCACTTGTCTTCTTTTGCCTTGATGGCTTATGATTTTATTTTCCCATATCCATGATATTATTGCCAAGGCCAACTTCATGGAGTCTTCCCCCATGTTTTCTTCTAGGAGGATAATATGATTTTATTCCATTCAAATCATATTTGACACTAAAGGTGGGAAAAAAGTTTAACAAAAGTATTGTTTCTCATGTTCTAGGGAACCTCAGTCTGGAGTTGGCGTGAGGAGAGGAAATTACATTTATCCAAGAGATAAGAACAAACATCCATTGCATATCTACCATGTATATCGGTGTGATTCATTTACATTAGTTTCTAATTTTCGGAAGATTCTGTAAAGCAGGTTTTATCATTCCCACTTTTATATGATAAAGCAGTCTCTGGAATGTCAAGTCTCATTCTGTTGTCATTTGGCTTATGAATATTCACATAAGAAATCAAATTCATGACTACTTTCTGCTTTCCTTTATTTTCAGTTAAACTTCTCTTCGTATATCAGCATTTCTGGTTTCTTTCCCCTGTTTCTTTCATCTCACTAAAAGTGCCAAACATATAATAATAACCTTTTGGCCAAAGATACAGGATGGCCCAGTTAATAGGACTGACCATCATGAAATAAAAATAAAATCGTGTCTTCAACATATGGTGTTGGGAAAAATCACATGTTCACATACAAAAGGGTACTTATCTTGCACGATAGCCCCCAAATCAGCTCAAATTGGACTGTAGACCTAAACATAAGCTCTTAAACGACAAAACTGCTAGAAGAAAACACGTGGAAAAACTTCATGCCGTTGGTCTTGGCAGTGATTTTTGGGATGTGAGAACAAAAACTTAAGCAACAAAAGCAAATGGAATGAAGTTTGGCTTGGAAGGTTCCACTACTTTGTAAGGAGATTTTAAAGCCATCTTGCGTTCTTTTTTTTTTTTTTAAATTGCTTATTTGTTCCACTTTAGTAAGGTAGACTAAAAGAACTATGCCTTTGAAAAGAGCTTCTTCCTCCATGGAGAATATCACGCATGCTAAGTGAAGTAAGCCAATCCCAAAGAACAAAAGGCTGAATGTTTTATCTGATAAGTGGATGCTGATCCATAATGGGGGAGGGGTGGGAAAAAGTGAGGAACTGTGATTAAGCAAAAGAAAGGGAGGGGAAGGAAGGAGCCATGGCGGGCAGGAAAGATGGTGGAATGAGATGGACATCATTACCTTAGGTGCAGGTATGATGCACATATGGTGTACGATGCTACATTGTGTACAGTCAGAGAAATGAAAGGTTGTGCTGCAACTGTGTATAATGAATCAGAATGCATTCTGCTGTCATATATGCCTACTTAGAATAAATTAATTAATTCCCCCTTTAATAAATAATAAATAAATAAATTTCCCCTTTACTTTTCATTAAAAGCAATATGTAAAATAATGTGGCTTTTATCTCCTATATTAGAAGTCAGTCCTGTTTTCAAATGTTCTGTGAGGCACAGTTTGTCAAATGTAGGATCCTAATTGTTGTTTCATTAAATGCAAAATGAACACATGTATACGCTCACCTGTTTTTCCTTCTATTTAAATGATCAATTTCAAAAACCCAATCTATGAGGTCACAGAGAAAACCGTCTCCCTATTTTCAAAAATGAACTTCCAGAAAAAGTCAAGATAATCTGTTGACTTAAAGGCTGCAAAATGCCTGATGAAGTTGTTGAGTTGTAGAAATGCATCAGAACAAGAACCTGTGTGTATGACTTGAGCTCTTAGTTCTGCCCTACAGAGTCAAGAATGAGCAATCCTGAATCCCTTCCTGATCCATGATTCTCAGACATTATCAAACTTAAAACTAGTCAAAGAAACAAAACACAACCCCAATACAGCCTTTTGTCTTATGTCTATGACTGTCTTCCTACTTTTTCATCTGGAATTTTTGCTTGAACTTTTTTCCCTTTTAAGTCCTATTGAGACACTGAGTACCATAGACTCCCCAAACTGATGAGTCACTACATTGTATCTGTGAAAGTTAGCAGCTGCCTCAGCTGGTTATGTCTCCTGAAGATAATGTTGATTGTCTCTGCTGGCCACATTTTTTTTTTTTTGGCCACATTTGTAACGTTTCTGACATCCCTATTTGAATGAGAGTAGACAGTTCCATGTGAATTCTTTCTCTCTTTCTCTTTCAAACATTTTATCTTGCCAAGTTCTAGATCTTCAGGAAAAATGGAACACTCTCCAATGGAAACCGTGAGTACAGAATTCAATTCTCAGCGCAATTTGTCACTAATATTATTAAGAAATCTGTCTGCTTTGAATTTTCTATACTATCTTTAACAGGGTCATTAAGAATTGTTCTTACTCTCTCTCCTTTCTTTGAATGTTTCACTTTAAATAATAACCTAGGACTTATGCCCATATAGCAACAACTTGTTATGTCAATTCACATAGAGAAAAAACAGGTAACATGAAAAAAATAATGAAGATTTGAGTCTCCATGCAATTTTATAGCTGCAATAGTAATTGTGATCTGCAAAGAAGCAATTATATTTAGAAAGACTAATGAGAGAATGAAATTTAAAGCCTACGTAGAATGTTCTGATTAAGGTAAGCTAGGGAACAGTATTTATGTCAACATGAGTGAAAGTGGACCCTATGGAAATTTTGCTGAATATTGTCACATAGGTTGGATCCCTTTAAAGGAGAGGGTTATTTTATGTTGTTTGTACAAGATTTTACATTCCAAAAAAACAATTACTGAAATACTAATAATTAGAAATTTATGATAAGTGGGTAAAAGACAGGTTGAAGTTAAACTTTGAATGTTTTTGAATAAAGCAAAGAAAAAGAATAAATAACACTTGACCTACATTTTCAAGTATGAAGAAACAAAAAAAAATTCCAGTATTGTATATAATTCATTAAGCTAATTGCAAATAATTTCTAAAGATTTAATCAATTAAGTTTAGAATGCTCAGCACTTGCCAGTGAGTGACTTTTTTTGCTCTTAGAGGCCATAAAATTTCATTTCTTTTCTCTCCGTCTGAAATTCCATGATTTTGCTCATTGGACTTGCTCACTTTAGCTCACTTTCATTCTATCTATGGAAAAAGAAATCTTGGTACACATTTATGGGAAAAATTGAGAGAGTGTTTTGGATGAAAAGGGTTCTGTGGTTAAAAATTATATAAATAAACTGCAGTGCTTCAAACAATAAGCATTTATAAGCTTAAAGATATCTAAACATAGATCCAGCGTGAGTAAATAAAAGCCTTGGGATATATAAGAAGGACAGCATGCTAAAGAAATAAAAACTAGCAACAGATAAAAACATTTTTATTTATTTATTTTAAATTTGAATTGATGCATAATAATTTTTCAGGTTCATAGCATACATTGCAATAGTCTAATCATGTAGGGGCTTTTTAACTTACAGATGTTGGAGAGCAGTGGGCCAAAGGTTTTAGAGACAGCAGAAGAAATCCAGCAGAGACGTCAAGAGGTGCTGAATCGGTATGAGAGGTTCAAGGAACGGGTTGCTGAGAGGGGCCAGAAACTCGAAGAGTCCTACTACTACCAGGTTTTCAGGCGAGATGCAGATGACCTGGAGAAGTGGATCAAGGAGAAACTCAAGATTGCAGAGGAAAAAAGTTATGAAGATCCCACGAACATACAGGTACTTCAGCTCCACAGATTTCCCCCACAGCAGACCCTAGGCTCCCTATGGAGGGAAATAGGTCTTTCATTCTATGATTGTTGAGATGCAGGTATGAGTGCAATCTGGTTCCATTTAGAGACAAAACCAGATTAAGTAAGCCAGTGGAATGGGAAGTTCAAAAATTGAATTAAAGGAAAAACCTAAAGATGCATTTCCCATTATAAATTTGGAGAGATGAGGCTGAGAAAAGAAAAATCAAACAACAAAAAATGGCAGTCTGTCAGTTGTTTAAAGTAGAAATGTTTCTATGCTCAGAACTCACATTCTTGTGATTTAAGTGTCTAGCTGGTTAATAGTAGGGAATTGATGTAATAGAAAGATTAGATTACCTGTTAAGGACCATAATTAAGTCTCTAAAGGACATACGTTTTTAACTTCTTAACCTTCAGGATCTTATTTACAAAGGAAACTCATTCAAGATAGCATTTGAATAACTCATTCAATGATAGCATTGGACAAAAGAGCTCAAGGAATCTCTGATGTACCATGGGATTTCAATATTTTGTGACATTAAGGACAGAATCATGATAAGAAATTGTAAATGCTTCTAAAGCATTTGCTTTCCATTCTCTTCAGAATCATGGTGTTTCTTAGTTTTTCTCCAAACTGCTACTTATGGCTCTTGTTTATTTCAAATCAAAAGTCCCAGGAGGAGATATTAGGTGGAGACTTCCACACCTATCTATTGATGTGGTATTATAATACGTGCCATCATCTTGATCAGAGGAGGGTAATTCACATGTTGACAGGACAGGGAGTACCTGGAAAAAAATCAAAACATGTGTGTTAAATGGATCAGTTCACACATGACAGCAAGAACAGTCCAGGATGCATGTTTAAAAATCCATTTTTATGACTGGCCTTTTCTTCATTCTGCTTTCCTCTCAGTGGAACTTAGCTATTCCTAGCTTTCTTTGAAGGAGATGTGTCACCTCTTTTAATTCTCATAGGACTCTATGAAGCCTTTAAAATAATAGGAATTTGCTAAAGATTCCCCAAAGTCAGTGAGGACAGAAAAGGACTGACCCTCTCCATGGAGAGATTGTAGAGAGATGTGGACCCTGGGACCCTTTGAAAACCTATGTTTAGGGCCTCTACCCAAAGTGACTATTTCTTCTAGAATAGGACAATTGCAACTATGGCCACGGCTTGTCATTGAATCCAGGATAAGGAGCAAGTAATTCTGTCTGAAAGTAAGAGGAGAAGAATGAAGTTCACTTTATGGCCAGGGAGACAATGATTCATTATCTATAAACTAACTCTGATTTCCAAACTTCAGGGGAAATATGAGAAGCACCAATCTGTTGTAACAGAAGTGCAAGCAAAATCCAGAGTCCTTCCTGAACTGGAAGAAACCAGAAAACTCCGATTTACTGAAGATCACTTTGCCCATGAGGACACCAAGGTAAATGTACGGTAGGGGTCTCATGGAGAAGTCTCATTGTTAAATATGTTATTAGGGTTTTAACTGATTATACCAGATATAAACCTTGATGTAGCTGGCTAAGAATAAGGGCATCTGCCTCTGGTGTTCTATTGAGATTGAGGGAGAAGAAGTGATGGGATGTCCTTGTGTTCCTTGGAGTAGGAAGAGAACTGTGATTGGTAGATGTCATCAAATGGTACTACATTCCTCTTTATGCCACTGTAGGATTATTGGTTCAAGATCAAGACCATTTCAACCTGTTCCACGTTTCTCAGATAACTAATAGCTTTTCCCAATGACTTTTCTATGTTTTCCTCAACTTCAGTCTCCTTGGCTCCTAAACTCTTTGAACAAGTGATGGTCTCCCCTTTGAATCTACTTTGAAATCTTTCCTCTTTGTCTGTGAAAGTTCTTTCTTTTCACACCCCATGCCTTATGACTAATATTATACATTTTAAACTCTCCTTTACTTTTACTACAAAACCCCTAAAGTTCCATCTTCAGAAAATATTCCTAGAACTAAAGATAACATTTTCTAACTTAACCTGTGCACTCTAGATATTTGCATTAATATAGCCATTTATGATCTTTTATTTTATTAGTGAAAGTTTTACTGTTTACATACTTTTAAGTTGTCAAAAAATTTATATTACATGTTTTCATATTGGGGATTGTCTTTTGGATGTGGCCTAAAAATTCTATGCCTGGAATCCCGGTGATTTGAAAGACTGAGGCAAGGGGATCACAAGTTTGAGGCCAGCCTCAGCAACTTAGAGAGATCCTGTCTCAATAGAAAGGACCAGGGATGTGGTTCAAGGGTAAAGCACTACACTGGTTCAGTCCTAATACAAAAAGAAAAAATAAATCTAGTCTATTTTACTATCAATAAAATATGATAAGGGAATATAGACTTCAATCAGAAAAGAGTCTTATTAGAAAGAACTCACAATGAAAATTTCAAAATTTATGTAAAATAGAAACAATTTTGTATCATTCGGTAACTAATATTCTACATTAATTAGAGAAATGATAAAAATATCTACCAACTGTCAAAATCATTAGGGCTATTAGAGAAATGCAGTCCACATGCTACTTTGAGCAACATAGGAGCTGAAAAAATATAATTCTTGAAGGTATGACAAAGATGGCAACTTCAGTTGTACAAGAAATGTGTTACATGATGTTCTGAGCTAAAGTGGCAATCAAAACACTCTATATGGTCTCAAATTATACAGCCGTCAACTACTCTTACTGTTTTGGTGCTACTGATTTCCAGTAACTCAGCAAAATTGTAGCTTTTCTACTTTCTGTCAAACGGTCCATGCTGTTTCTTCTCTAGCATTACCACAGTTATTTGCTATTCTTAGAACATTTTCTACCTATCATCTACCTGTCAAAAATCTTTCTGTTCCTTAAGGTTCAGTTCAAATAAGCACTGTACCATGCATCTGTCTTCCTATTCATTTTATTGTCATTATTCCACCTTAAAACCCCAAGGCATTTTTGCAAAAATTTCTCCCATGCAAGATTATATTTGGTTTAATTTAAGAGCTGTTTTCATATGTATCCTATTTCTTTCTTTAGATATTTGTTGACCAATTAATGCATGAATGAATAGGAAGAGGAATCATTAATTCAGCTCTTTTTTCTGCACAAGTCTCTGAGTCAGTACCTGCTCCAAATCCTCTGTGCCTAAATGATTCTGCCTCTGTCCCACAAAGGTCCATCTGGAAGAACTCTCCCACCTGTGGGAACTGCTGATGGAGTTGATGCAAGAGAAAGGCAACCGGCTGTTGCAGATCCTGAAGTTCCAACAATACTTACAGGAGTGTGAAGATATCTTGGAATGGATTGGAGACAAGGTAAAGGACAGAATGCATACAGAACCTCCCTTCCCTCTGTCTCAGGAACTTCATAGCAACTCCCTGCAGACTGCTCACAAAGAAGTCAGAGTGTTTGTTCTTGGCATTCATTCCATGGGAGGTCAGGGGATTCTGTCAAAGATTGAGAGATATTTTGGAGATTGCCATTGTAGGGCATAAGCTTAAACCTATGGATCCAAATATGGAGAAGACAAGACTTACATGAAGAATACCACTTGAAATACGATCTGGGCTTATCCCTGTTCTACCTCCTGTGATCTTTAACTTCTAGGTTTTTATTTATACTCTGGTGCTTGGCTGAGAGTATTTCCAGCTCTTTCTCTAATCTCCTCTCAGTTCCTATATCCATGGGTTTTATTTTTCTAAATGCTTAGGGAATGATCTCATATTTAAGATTGAATATATACACAAATGTGTACCTAGCACAAATTGTGTTGTAAAATATTTAGTATTTACAAAAGGGTGTTGGAGTAGAATTAGAATGAATTGACTCCTCCTCACCTTCCAAAAACATAACAGGGTACTTCCAGAGGCTTTGGCCAACAGTGTACCTGATTTTATTGAAGATTTCTTTTAGAGACCCCCTGTCCCCTTGGCCATTCAAGAAGCATACTCTGGTTTCTGGCTTTTCCTGGGGTTGGGGGCTGTTTTCCCAGGTTCCCTAAATACGTGCATCTCAGAATGCAGAGGTTTTAGTCTTTTCACCTGCAGGAAACTCCTAAATGTTTATTAGTGAGTCAGTAAACTTTTCTGTATCTACAGGAGGCTATAGTGACATCCGCGGAGCTGGGTGAGGACTGGGAGAGAACAGAAGTTTTGCATAAGAAGTTTGAAGAGTTCCAGAAAGAACTGGAAGCTCGACAGGAGAGAGTGGATAGAGTGAACCAGTATGCCGACGAGTGTGCTGCGGTAAGATGGGAGGGAGAGTCCTTTCAGGGAAAGGATTCTGGCCTCCAAGAATTTCTGGCCACAAATAGGTAGGATAGGAGGGCAATCAAGCATTGTGAGAAAACAGAGGGTGGCATATTCCTGTAGTAACATGACCTGAGTGCTTTCCTCTCCCCTTTGAATCCATCTACCCCTGGCCAGTTCATGGAAATGTATATGTGTGAGTATGTGTTTATGTGTGTCTCTGTGTGTAGAGGAATTAAGTCTATAAGGAGCAGTGAATTTACTGCTGTATTATGCAGTACATTAATTACACATATTTAAAGAGCAGTCTTTGTTCATGAAAAGAAGCAAGAATAAATTAGCAGGGAATACAAAATTTATGTGTGCTTATACACCCACCCACGCATACATACACAGACACATGTGCTTATACACAACATACTATATCATTGCACATGAGTTTTAGGGGGTGAAAAGGAGAACAGAGTTAGTTTTACCATCATTTATAAAGAAATGACTGAAATAAATTTGTAGTCTCTGAGTAAGCAAAGGGTCAGTGTGGGAATAAGTGACCTTAGTATATGCAAAAAAAATGTGTGTGTGTCTGCATAGAATCAGTCTTCCCAGTTTTCTTCTTTCTCTTTCCAGGATAGAGAGAGGAAAGCCAGGATTTCATCTAATACACACACACACACACATTACACATACACACATATAATCTCTTAATAGTTGGCTATATTGTGCTTATCCACTTCCAGTTTCAGGATGATCACAACCCATAGTAGGAATGTTCATAGCTCTTTATTAACAAGAATTCAGAAGAATGGGTTCTGAAGAAGGAAAACCAGCCAATGTTTCCTAATTTTTTTCCAGGCCACATGGCCAATACTCTACATTTTACCTCTCTACCATTTTTTTTCTCTTGTCGTACAAGTCTCCCATTTGTCTATTACTTCTTAAAAAACCAACACAAAATCTAAAACAACAAACGTGTCTTTTGTTCATGAGTCCATTGGCCGGATAATTGAGAAGGTGGACTGGGCCATTCTCCTGATCTCACCTGGTCCTCTCGTGTGATTGAAGTTATTTGGTGGCCCCACTCAGTGGTGAAGGACCCAAGATGGCTTCCACCCTGTGTTTAGGCTCTGGCCAGGAAGATTTTCCCAATGTGGTCTCTCATTCTTCAGGAGGCCACTCTTCTTTATATGCCAGTGTCCCAAGAGAACAAATGGTTTCTTGAGACCTAGCTGCTGGAACTCATAGAAAATTACTTGTATCATATTCTGTTGGTAAGCAGGTTAAAGGTTGACCCTAAGCCAAGGCGTGAGGAAACAAACTCTGTCTCTTAGAGGGAGAAGTGACAAAACAGCATGATCCCCGTTTTTTTTTTCCAGTCTACCACAGAAAAGATGAATCCAATACAATTAGAGTGGATCTTCTGCACCTTGGCGTGGGTCTATACAATAGAGCAGATAGGACCATGCACTTTAGAAGGAGGATGAAGAAACTATGTATGAAGAAAGTTGGGAATGGGAATGGAATGGGAAAGAAATGGGGACAGGAGGAGTTGAGGACTTGGGCATATAAGAAGTCATCAAAATTGAGTCATGACCACAAAACAGTTAAGAACCTAAGTCCTAGGATTTTGGAAAATTGTCATACTTCACAACCGGGATTTTCTTTTCTTCTCCTTGGTTTCTAGTTTACAGGGGATTGGGCAGGCATCAAAATTGTGGAGCTCTGAAAATAACATGATGATTGGGCAGTCTGCGTTAGCAGTCTAGTCCAGCACTGTAAGCAAAGGATACAAAGTCTGGCAGGTTGGTTTTGTATGTTTTGGTTATGGGAATCAGGTTAGAGCCAGGGAGCAGGGCTCTGGTGAAGTTCAGTGTCTACTTGTGGTGGTCGGTCATTCTCTACTTCTGACAAAGTACAAACGGTATGAAAAAAAAAAATGTGTTTAAATGACATTTGATGTGACTTCATCTTTGCATAACTCCAGAGCTGATTGCCTTCCACAGGAGAGCCATCCTCAGCTGCCTTTGATAAAGACAAAGCAGGATGAAGTGAACGCTGCCTGGCAGCGTCTCTGTGATCTGGCTCTCCGGCGACGTGAAAACCTGTACAGTGCTGCAGACCTCCAGAGATTCAAAAGGTGTGGATCTGGTCACTGCCTTACAGAAGACTATTAAATAGCGGCATGCCATTTGGCCTCTGTCTACTCCTCTTAGCAATTAGTGATCAATGGCTCAAACCAAAGCGCATCATATGCTTGCCTTTCAGATAGCAAAAGAATTAAGGAGACTGTGATCCAGTCTATAGCCAATGCTGTAGTGGGGGGGAGACCAAAACAATAACCATGGAAATAACAGTCCTTGCATATTAGTGATGGAAGCTCTGCAGAAAAGTGATTAAGAATTAGATGGGGGAGGAAGGTGGATTTGGGAAGAAGGAAAGTTCTCATGAATAGCTGATTCAGATATGGGAAGCATCTCTGGATGCTCAATCATCAGGAGGCATAGTTTCTTAACATCTCAATGGAAACAAATAACCAGAAAAAAATCTTTTAAATTACTTTCTGCTAGTATGCAGGACAGTAGGTAATTGCTACCTGGGAGGATGAGGCTGGTGCATGCTCCATGCTCTGTTGCTCTCTTTGTCTTGCAATGCCTGCCATCTTGTTTTGTTGGAGCTCATGTTAATGTCTCGTAGGGATATGACTGAAGCCATGCAGTGGATCAAGGAGAAGGAGCCTCTGGTCACCTCTGAGGACTATGGCAAAGATCTTGTTAGTTCTGAGGCCCTGTTTCACAATCATAAGGGACTTGAGAGAAACCTTGCTGTCATGGAGGACAAGGTAAGACACTGATGAAGGAATGGCTGACCCCTGCAATTAGAAAATGTATTTGATAGACCTCTTGCCTAACTCCATGCCTCCAAAGGACACCCTAAATCCACTATTTTCAACAAAGGAGAAATTATGTGGCATTTGATATATATTTCTTCATTCTAATTCCTGCTTATCCCAGTTCATGGGATACTGAATAGTCTTTAATTTTATTCAAATTATTTTTATTTAAATATATGTGTATGATTTATATTCTGTTGTCTTCTGTTATATATTTCAGAATATAAAAATAAAATGGTATCTTTGAGGATGTTTGTCTAATCTCTCTCAGTAAACTACCCTATGGCTAGGTCCACATTTTCTTCTGTTGCACTTGAATCCTGCTTCTTTCTGTCCTTCACTCAGTATATCAGGGAAGCATTTTCTTCTTTTCATTCTATGATGAACACTGAGACTCTTCAGGTAAATCTACCTTTAGGTTTCCTTCTGTAAGCTGAAAAGCCCCAGTTCCTATGTCTAGAAGACTAGACACATGCATCCTAGAACTTGGAGGAAGCCTACCTCCTTGAATGTTTCTTGTCCTTTATTTCCTCCCCTTATAATGTTAGCCACAACTTAAGCCAATTACTACTGAGTGTCCACAGAGCAATCAACCCACAGAAAGATTCACACTGCTGTTCTTTCATTGTAGCCCTGTCCCTGTGATCAGTTTTTACAAATATCCACCATGCAACTTCTTTCATTCTCTCTCATTTGTTTTCTTGTTTTTGTTCTTTTTAAAAATAATAGTAAATAATTAAATCCTAGGATTTGATGAATAACGGTAAAAAAATGCCAAACCATACAAAATACCTGATTATGTTTGAGTATGATGAAAGAATTAATGGTAACATGTGGAAAGTCACCTGTATCTACATTTTTGACATAGTAATCTGTTCTTCAGGAATTGTGATCAAACTGGTATAGTATTACTGGGATTTTCTTTGCCTTGTGGGCAGAAGTGTTTTTGTGACTCCCACAGTAAAATTTAGGGAGACAATATAAAGGAATAAATGCAGAAAACTTGCTGCCTCAATTTCATTGATTGACATTGTTTTGTTCAGTTTTCTATATCTACATGGTTCAATTTGGGTGGATCATATGTGTCTTAGAAATTTGTCAATATTCTCTAGATTTTTCCAGTGTATTAGAACATAAAAATTCAAAATAATTTCTAAAGATACTCTGGAATTCAGAAGTGACTCTCTCTCTCTTTTTTTTAATCAATCTTTCTTATCATTTCAAAGAACTGATTATTTGTTGCATCAATTATTTTACTGTTTCATTCTCAATTTCATTAATTTCAGCTCTGATCTTCATCATTTCCTGTCTTTGATTGATTTTTGGCACTTTTTAGGTCTTTTTCTAGGGTCTTGAGGCATAACATTATCAATTATTTATTTGGGATCTTTCTTTTTTTCTTTTTAAAGTAGGGACTTAATGCTATAAACTTTCTTCTTACAACTACCTTCCTATTGTCCCAGAAATTTTGATTGTTGTATCACTGTTCTCATTTTAAGAACTTTTAAATTTCTTTCCTGATTTACTCCTCATTTAAAGGTGCCTTATTTTATTTCCAGGTGTTAAAATACTTTCTTTTTTTTTATCTTTCTGATTTCTAATTTCCATTATGATCTGATAGGATGCAAGGAATTATTTCCATTTTTGTAATTTCTAAGTAATGTGTTTTGCTCTAAAATAAGATCTATTTAGAGAAAATTTCATGTGCGGCCAAGAACAAAATGAATTCAACTGCCAATGGATGAAACATTAATTTGGGCTTGTAGTCTACTT
This sequence comes from Marmota marmota marmota, assembly GCF_001458135.2. Taxonomy (NCBI): domain Eukaryota; kingdom Metazoa; phylum Chordata; class Mammalia; order Rodentia; family Sciuridae; genus Marmota; species Marmota marmota. The sequence continues at coordinate 29,691,641 of NW_026000019.1, forward strand.
TGATCTGGGAGTAGCCTTTCTGCTTGCTTTTGGTCTTCATTTGCATGGTATATCTATTTCCATTCTCTCATCTTCAACCTATGGATGTCTTTTGCCTATTAGGTGAGTCTCTTATAAGGAAAATGTGGCTGAGTCTTGCTTTTAAAGCAATTCTGCTCCTTTATGTATTTTGATGGAATGCCGCGTCCGGCCAAGGGAGCCGAGTCCGGCGAGGGACGGCGAGGTTAAAAGACACACAGGACACCAAGGTTCTTCATCCAGGAGTCAATAATCTTTATTGCTAACACACCTTTTTTATACCCCAAGCAGCAGAAGTGGAAAACTACCCAAAAGCAGGAGGGAGGGGGGAGAAATTTAGTTTCAACATCTATTATTGTCAGGTACCGAAACCTCCCTTAACAATAAGTCCATCAGACCAGAAAAGGTCAAGGCATTCCCGTGGGACACATATGTCTCAGATGGACAAGCAGGAACAGAAAAACCGCAAGTTCGCCATGGCCTTGTGAGCTGGCCACACTGGCATGCAGAACAAACTAGTGGAGGTAGGGCTCCAGGGGCCAGGGTGGACCTGCTGCCAACAATGGAACAGTTTAGATCATTTACATTCAGTTTTATTAAGAGATATGATTTATTTCTTGCCATTTTGATTTTTTTCTAATGGTTAATTCAGACTTGATTTTTCTTTAATTCATTATTATTATTAGTAATATTCATCCCTATGTTGGCTTTGATTTTTATTTGTCATTTCTTCTGCATGAAATATTGAGTATGTGTTGTAGTGTAGGCTTAGTAGTTATGAATTCTTCTAGTTTCTGCTTATCATGGAAGGTTTTTATTTCAACTTCAATTCTGAAGAATGGTTTCACTGGGTATATTAATTTTGGTTGGCAACTGCTTTTAGTCAGAGCTTATTATATATTATTCCATGTCTTCTTGGATTTTAGGATCCAGGTTGAGAAAACTCTTTTTGGCTTACCTCTAAATGTGACCTGCTGTTCTTTTCTTTTGACTTTTAAGATCCTATCCCTATTTTGCTTGTTAGGCATTTTAATTATAATCTGTTTTGGAGAGGATCTTTTTTGATCTTACCTACTTGGGGTTCTAAATGCCTCTTGTATTAAATTTCCCTCATTCCTGAGGCTTGGAAAATTTCTGGAAATTAATTTATTGCAAAGGTTATCCATTCCTTTAGTTTTCATTTTGATGTCTTCATTTATGCCAGCCTTCTTTAAAATGGCATAGAAAATTGTGAGTATCTGCAAGTATGGATCCTATAACCGCAGGCTGTCTGTGGGTGGAGTGTGGTACAGAAGTCCCCACCATGGCCAATGCAGATCGCCAGAGCACTGTTCTTGTGACTGGGATAGAAAGTCAGTTGGCCGGCCTATATCTGAGCTCCTACTGTCTGCAGTTGTGAATTGTGGGTGCCCACTTCTTTTCACTAGAACTTCTTTGGAAGGATGCTACCTAAGCACTTGGAGGTTGTCTGCAAGTGTGGGGCCTGCAGGTGCAGGTTCTCTGGGGGTCATCTGGGACACAGAACCCTCCACCATGATTGGTTCAGTTTACAGTGGTTTTGCCCATCACAGGGGTGGGAGTAGGAAGTCATGGGCCTGACTTTGAGCTCCTGCGGAGGCTCTCTGCTCAGCTGCTTCCTTTCTAGGCTGTGGATGGGTTGAGTGTTGCAGCCGAGATCCACTCCACCCTCTTCTATAATCTCTTAATACCCCAATTCACATATATCAACATAAATATACTTTTAAATTATTATTACTCATATGATCAGTTATACTTGTGCCATGACACTACGCCAGGAGTCAGAATGCTTGATCTCCTACGAGGTTTCTTTTTCATTCCAAAGGTAAAGGAGTTATGTGCCAAAGCAGACAAGCTGATGGTTTCCCATCCTTCGGATAAACCTGAGATCCAGCAGATGAAGGAGGATCTGGTCTCCAACTGGCAGCACATCCGTGACTTGGCTACTGCCAGATATGCAAAACTGCAGGCTTCTTATGGGTGAGATATTTCCTCTTTCCTATTGCTCTGTTTACCTCCGCAGGTGTCAAGTGTAATGTCCAAAGAAGAAAATAGTGAGGGTCTCAGCTCTCCTGTCTATTTAGTGGGGGCAAATAAAGTTTTAATTTGTGATGTGATACTCAGCATAACACCTCCACCAACCTGCACCCTGGACTTCACCTGCGTGTATCATCGCAAGGTATTGTAAAGTGGCCCATAGAGCTGGAAAGGCAGATGATATGACATTCCAAAATCCTGGCTCCTGCTGCAGAATTGGAATAAATTTCCAAGCTAAAGAGCATAGAAATAACTCCCAAATCATTTCCTGAACTACAGGTTAAAAGCTAACAAAAACACGGTCACCAGGCACTGTTTTAGTAATTTTGTTAATTTTTATGGTTAGTAGTTAAATTACCAGAAGATAGTACTTATCTTATTGATATGACTCCAAATCAAAAATTTTTGAATGGGTAACCATTGTTTCAGTTTTTTGAATTATTTTTATTGGTACAGTGTAATCATACACAATAGTGGGATTCGTTGTTAATGTGTTCACATATGCACACAATATAACAATAAAATTTATTCCCTACTACCTACCCTGAAGTTTTTGTTTTTTATTAATAGTGTTAAATGTCAGCTAAAATACAATGAATCCCATCTCAATCCTGGCCCCTCTCCCACATGGTGCTTTCTGTTATTTAGATGACATCTATTTATATATTGGCTATATTGCATTTTATTCAAGTACTGCTAGGGTTCTGTGACCTCGTGGTGGTAGAGATTTAATGACTGTGCATTGCATCCCCATGACACCTAGGAATATTGAGCTTGCTGTGAAGGAGTTTACAGCACTAAAGGAGTGCTGACTGCAAACCACAGGAAGTCCATCAGGGAGAGGGAAGGGAAGGATGAGGTTGAGGAACATCTCACCCATCTGAACTCAGTCTGACCCTAACTCTGTTCAAAGTCCTCTCACTTTCGTTTTTCTCCTTCCTCTCTGTTACCTCACCTTTTCCACAGGTACCAGCGGTTCTTATCTGACTACGATGAGCTCTCAGGCTGGATGAAGGAGAAGACTGCTCTGATCAACGCCGATGAGCTGCCCGCAGATGTGGCTGCTGGGGAAGCCCTGCTGGACAGGCATCTGCAGCATAAGGTAGACAGGAAAGTTCTACCCAGTCAAAGGAGGAAGGAGGAGTTTGGATCATCACCAAGAATGTCGGGAGGTTTTCCGCTGTGTTTGAGACATTCTTGTTTTTTGTTTGTTTGTTTGTTTGCTTTGTGTGGCCACAGCACGAGATTGATTCTTATGATGACCGATTTGAAAATGCTGAAATGACTGGTTGGGAGCTCTTGGATGGCAACCATGAAGCCTCTGATGAAATTCAGGAAAAGGTAACCCAGTTTAACAGGCTTTGTGAAATTACTAATAAGGATCTGAGGTTCCCACTGCCCCCTTTTGCGTATGCTTTCCCTAAACTGTGTCACCTGACAACATGATGAGTGGTTGCTTACCTTTGAGTCTATTTCATTCACTCCCTGACTTCTCCCTAACTTAAAACTTCATACTCTTTAGACTCTTCTATACGCTTCACTTTATCACATCCTCCTCCTCATATCTAGATTGTAAATTCAATGAGGTCTGTACCTTCTTAAAGTTCAGGTCCCCTGTAGTGCCTAGCTTGGTGTCTGCCATATGGCTGCTATCTGAATCTTTTCCTCTTTTCTTTTTATAATCTAAAAATTATGCTGATTTTCCTACATCCTGTATACCTCAAAATTTTCAACACAGAAGTCCGAGGAAATCAGATTTGCCAGCATTCTAACATTCCAGAACACAGGGAATTATCTTAACCCCCTCACCCAGAGATTTTGATCCAGTCACAGATCCAAACAGTCCTCAGGGTGATAGTCACAATAAGATTTGCATGCCTCTCTTTATCCTACTAGACTCCAGTCTCCAGCTCTGCGTGATGGGTAAGGTTGAGATAAACACATTTTCAATTTCCCCAGAACTCTGTGGTAAAATTATAATATGGATTTTATTCTTTGGCAGAACCCTAAATCCATGAAAACCTAGCCATTATCCTGAGATTCTGAAAATGTGTGCTGCTTTTTTGATGAGGTTTATAGCAGCAACTATAATAAACTAGAATTTCTTGGGCAGATGGTTGGTCAGAAACAAAGACTATTTTTTTCTGTGTTTGAAAATGTGTTCTTTTCTTCTTTCTTGGATTGTTCTTATTTCTTTTTCAGTGTAAAAGGCCAACTCCTCAGTCTGACATTTTAAGTGCTTTGTGAAATTCAACTTCATGAACGATCTAGCGATTAATCTACCTATTACATTGTCTTCTACAGCACATTCTATAACCTAATTATTAGTATTAGGTTCCCAGTGTTATGGCCTCCTACAATCCTAATACTACCCCTCTGTTCTGTTATTTAAATCTCCATTTTGTACAATACTTCTCAGACTTTCTCCTACATTTACTCCCTAATTAATCCAATCTGAATTAATCTTTTCTTCCTTCTTTACATATACAGTATATTTAATCTCTTTTGTGGCATTTATCCCAGTTTCTCTATACCACAACTATTTGCTTAGACGTTGGAATCTAATCTAATCCCATTTTCTATTCATTTCTGTAACATTCAAAAGGGTTTGCATTTATAAGCTTCGTAGTAAATATAAGATAAAATAAATTAATTAAATGTTCTTCTGATACATTATCTTCTCCTTCCCAAAGATGACAACACTTAAAAACAACTGGATTGCCCTGCGGGAGCTGTGGTCCAAGCGTCAACAACAATACCAGCAATGCCTGGACTTTCATCTCTTCTGCCGGGACCGTGAGCAAGTGGACAGTTGGATGAACAGACAAGAGGTAACTGGAAGGTTCCAGTCAATCTTAAACCACTTCTTGCACCCTTCATTTACCACCATGGCTGTGATCAACATCTCACAACCACTACTTTGGGCTCGAACTTGTACTGGGGAACTGAAGGGTGACCCATGACAAAAAGTAAATAGAAGCCCCCCTCTATATGACCCCTACAATCCTCTCATGGGCAAATGCATAGAAAAATATTTAAAGACAGCACACAGGCTTGAGCACAACTGAATATAAGGAATGTCAAATTGTTAAGGGGTCTGGTAGAAAAAATTGTAACGAGTCAAGCAATGTTAATCAGATAAGATTTCTTGGAAAAGGTAAGTGGTCCTTTGGAGATAGTTTTCTTCAATTGAGATGATGCCTAGATCATCATCTAGGTGGAGTGAATTCCATGTGGATAGACCCAGTGATAGAGGGTCTGTCTATCCTCTATTGAAAATTGAAATCATCAGGAAGGATGTTGACAGCTCCTGCTATTTGAGGTTAATTCCTACATACCCTCCTGATTTGCACTAAATCCCACCTTGCACTCCAACTCCCTTTGCTTTCTTCCTTATTGTTTATCTCAGAGATAAGCAAAAAGGAATATTTTTCACCAGTGAGGACATCTGGGATGTTTCTTTCTGACTTCTACAGGAATTCCTGAAAAATGAAGAGCTGGGAAACTCTTTGGGCAGTGTAAATGCCCTTCTGCAGAAGCACGATGACTTTGAGGAAGCCTTTACTGCCCAAGAAGAGAAGATCACAGTAAGAAATGGGCCCTGACTGATGCATTGGCTTCCTGATGGTATACAACACTTTATCCAACAGGTGTCCCTGGTGGAATCACTCCTGTAACACTCAGGCACAGCATGAGGACGATTCTTCATAAATTTCCATCCCTAAGTTGAGAGCATCATGTTAAGCGATATAAGCCAAACTTAGAAAGTCAAAGGTCATATGACTTCTCTCATCTGGAAGCTGGGGAGGAAAAGGGGGAAAAGAGTTGAGGGGAGGGACTCTCATGAAAATAGAATGGAGATCAGTAGAACAGAGGAAAGATAAGAAGAGAAGTAGGGAGAGGAAGGGAAGGTATTGAGGAAAAAAAACCTGATAGTATCATATATATTGTTATTTTTGTGCACGTATAAATTCCACTGTTATGTACAATTAGCAAAAAGTAAAGAAAAAAAAGTTGCCACCCCTTGTTTTATTTTAGCAATATTTACTCATGTCTTTAAAACTCCTTGATTAAATTTTATAAACGTAATTTTTTTTATGTAGTTTGAAAACTAAAACTTATTCAGGATTTTTCTTTAGATAAAAGGAAAAAAAATCCAGAAAAATAATTTTTCTTTAGATAAAAGGAAAAAAATCCAGAAAAATAATCACACATTTTTTTCTAACACATTTCTTCCCTGCAAAACATATTTAGAAAGATTTTTAAGATGGTAGGAAATTATTTCTTCTGATGAAGTGAATGATGGCTCTTATTTTTTTTCTGCAGCATAAATAAAAACTATTGGGTCCATATTTAATATAAAATTATCACTTAAACATTTGAATTTGTTTTTGTTTCTCCATTCTAGTAATATTTTACTATAATTTTCTTTTGTAATATCTAGATATCTAAGTAATATCTGTTCTTTTCCTTTATGGTATATTTATCCTTTCTACTGTGTTTTCGTCTTTGTGTTTCTCATCTAATACTATTATTGAGATATTTGGTGAACCATTGGTAATAACGTTTCAGAAAACTCATCAATATATAAGCAATATATAATCTCTCTCTGTCTCTCTCTCTCTCTCTCTCTCTCTCTCTCTCTCTCTCTCACACACACACACACACACACACACACACACACTGTTGCTACCACCAGCATCAAAAATGACAGTCAAATTCTAAGTCTTCCCTTTTTTAAATGAATGGATTGCTTTTTATTTATTTTATTTAAATTTTTGTTTTCAATTAAAAATGTTAGTGCATTATAGTTATGCATAATGTTGGGGTTCATTTTGACATAGTTACATAAGCCTGGGCTGTAATGTGCTCTGATCAGTCCCCAGTACTTCCCCTTTCCCTATCTTCCTCCCTCCCCCTATTTCCTTGCCTAATCCATTTGGTGATTAATATGGTCCCTGATTAATCCATATGCTTATCTGTTGATTCTCAAAAGCTAACAATATGTAATAATTTATTTTTATAGTATTATCATTTGCTTCATATTATTTTCCTATTCTAATCCATTAATCCATTTAAAATATAGCAATTTGGGGGATACGAATGAATATGGGTAAAAATTCACTCTTACAATTTCTGACTCCCCTCCCCTATATAGCTGGAAATATATATTATAGGTTAATGAATGGAGTTGGGGGGATGAAGACTCAGAAAGAGAGAGATATATAGATACTGGCCACTGGACATGGCTTTATATAAATAGCCACTTGTTCTATTTGAATAGATCAAATATTTACCTTTTAGTGACATCTGCATTCATTCATTCGCTGTAGCCTGGACTGAAAAAAATATTGTGATGTACGTGTATGAATATGTAACAACAAATACCACTATTCTGTGTAATAAAATTCTGTATAATTATAATAAAAAATGTGGCACAGAGAAGCTAATTGACATGATTAAGTGTATTTTGAAATACAATTTATAACAGAAATAAGAACTAGGACCTAGATCTTCTGACTCTCAAACTTGTTGTCTTCCCACGTTGCTATGTTTCATTTGTATACAGTGACTCAAACTGACTGCATGCTCAGTGATCTCTGAAGAGAAAAATCACTGTATTTTTTTTCCAGACCTTAGACAATACTGCAAACAAATTGATTGACAATGACCATTATGATTCGGAGAACATTGCTGCTATCCGTGATGGGGTAAGTCCAAGGGCACAAAACTTCTAACTGCCTGCGCACTGGGATGGGGAAAGTTGGGTCCTGGTAGCCAGGGTGGGCGGTGAATCTCAGGCATCCATATTTGGTTTTGCAGACATTAAGTTTACTCATGGTTTTTGCAGTTGTTGCGCCGGCGGGACGCCCTACGAGAAAAGGCTGCCACTCGTCGTAAAATGCTGCTGGATTCATATCTTCTGCAGCAACTATATCAGGACTCAGATGATCTAAAAAACTGGATTAACAAGAAGAAAAAGTTGGCAGATGATGAAGATTACAAGGTAGGCAGGGTTTCCAGGTCCTGGATATCCTCATGAGCAGTTGTCTTCATGGAATTACAATTCTTGGGGCTCAACAGATGGATGGTGATCTCCATTTATAGATGAGGTAACAAGATTTGGGAAAAAGGTATTGACTCTCCCCTAAGGATGGAGATATATATATATATATAAATAAAATCTAGATTCTAATTTTTTATAGCCAGCTGCCCCTCACCCCTTCTCTTTGGCAGAACATCTAGTAGTTCTTAACAGAATGGGGGAAGAGAGGAAAAGCTCCTTATTCAGGTGTGTATTGTCCCTTTATCAACTCTCCTGTTTCTCTGTGTAACCTCCTTATAGTAGAAAAATATTATGAATGAATCCCAGTGATACATTTCAAATTAAAACAAGAATACCATCAACTCAAAAGGAACCCAAGAGTTTGACCTAATGTAGACTTATTCTGTTTTGCCACTGAGAAGGAACAACCACATCTTTTATACAAGGAAACTAGGATCCAGTTGGAAAAGGTCCCAAGTTACCTAGTTACTTAGCAGGTGACTTAACATAAAGTGTTTAATCATAAGCTCTAGAGAACATGAACCAGGGCCTGAATTCTTGCCCTTTACTGTTGAAGTTTGTGTGACTATAGAGATTGCTAAATGATCTGTGGCCATGGATTTTTCTTCCTTGGGGTTATGGCAAACACATATTTTAGGCTCACAGAAGTTATATAATATAAACTATTATGCACACACATGTCTTTGCATACTATTTGTAAACCTTCACATTTACAGTCAGGGCTAGAATTAGCATCTCAATTTCTAGTCCAATATCTACTGACAATAGTTATTTTTCCAGATATCATTTGATCTTAAGTGGTTACCTGTGATCCTTATGATCCTATCTATCTATCTGTCTATTTATTTATATCAGTGGTTCAACCACTGAGCCACATCCCCAGCTCATTGTTAAATTTTTTATTTTGAGATTCACTAAGTTGCTTAAGGCCTCACTAAGTTGTGGAGGCTGGCATTGAACTTGCTATCTTCCTGCCTCAGCCTCCTGATGTCTAATATGACCCATTCAAAATGTTATAAAAGGGTTCTAATATTCTGTTGGTTCTTACATCTTGATAGAACTATAAATCTTGCTTGTAGATTTCATTCTGTGAAACCAGGAAGTAAGTGTTTGCATTCCAAATGGCTCCCATGTGTTCAGAATGAACAGATATTTATATATATATATATATGGCAAGTAAATGGAGAGCTTAAGGGCTTATGTACTAAGAGAGGAATGGAAAGTAATTTTATCTTTCATGATAGCTCTGATTGATTGTTACTGCTTGCATGGGGTGTCATATTCAAAGTGATCTTCAGGCCCTCTTCAGACTCAGTAGAACTAAATGCTGTATTGGTTAGCCATTCTTCCATGTGTGTAGAAGGAGGGATTGATTGCATGAGTCCAAGCACTGGGAAAGGACTCTTCTCCCTTGTGACGTCTTCTTAGTACAGTTAGATTTATATGGAGAGCAATTCCTTGTCCTCAAAATTTCTGTCCCTCATTCTCCAGACAATGATTTTTGTCACTTATTTCGACATCTTCTCTCAGGATACACAGAACTTGAAGAGCAGGGTTCAAAAGCAGCAAGACTTTGAAAAGGAATTGGCAAATAATGAAACCATGCTCAATAACCTGGAGAAAACTGGTCAAAAAATGATTGAAGACGATCACTATGCCTCTGATAATGTGGCTGCTCGTTTGAAGGAAGTCACCAGCCTCTGGAAGGAGTTGATGGAGGTGACTACTCAGAAAGGTGAGAAGCAGAGGCTTTGGTGGAAGGCTGCTTCCTACACTCTGAAACCTACCACGTTCACCTTCATGAGCATGAATTCACCTGGCAACCTCTATGAGTAGGGTTGCTACCCATTTCCTTCCAATAGTTTAAAATACAAGCTAAATTTTTCCCTCTGTGCACCAACAATATTTTGTTTTCTTCACATATGTGGGTTTTTTTTTAAAGCCAAAATACTGTGTTTTCTTCATTTTTTTACCCCTGTGTTTTCTCTTTTCTTGAGTAAATATTCATGAACCATGAGTTCAGTATTGGCTTTGTATCTGAATCTAGTGTACTTAAATTAGGTTGTATGTTTTGGTTCTATAAACTAGACAGAATGTTAGAACCCATTTGTAACATTTTGAATGGTTCATATTAGACCATTAAACATTGACATTAAGAGATTATACATGAACAGATTATTGATATCACATGTGATTTTCCTATAGTATTTTATTTTTTTAGGGTCTGGTCACTTATTGCTTTTTCTCCTGTCTAAAATTGATCAGGCTATTCTCTAAGCTTTTTTTAAAAAATTCTCACATGTATGCCTGAATAGTCTTACTGATATTTTATCTTACTCTTACTTTGGAGAATTAATCAGTTACCAATAATTAACATGAATAGTAAGTTTTCTCTATCACTGCCTCCATTGTTATGAAATCATCTGTAGATATTACTCTCTCCTGGTTACACAAGAGATATGTTACATGGATTTCTTTGGCTGTCATCTCATTTTTGGTTAGGACAAAGAATCCAACCTGGTTATACCAATAAGATATCACTGCCATTCTCATTTAGTAGTTGCTTTACTAAGATGTCATCTAGTAGTTGCTTCACAGAAAAAATAATGCAAATAATTGATATAAAAGCATAGATTAAAAATGTATCTAAGAATACTGTGAATAATCAAGACTTTTTGGAAGAAAAAAATATGGGGCATGGTTTGTGATGAAGGACAGGCATTAAGAGAGGGCATAGCAAAGTTCAAAGAAACTTCAAAATTTTAAACTGAACCAGCCCCACATTTTATGTTTGTCACAGAAAGTGTGACATTTGGGTTTGAATCTCTTCGAAAGAAAATTCTTAATAGACTAGTAAATGACAAATGAAAATATCTAGGAAGGTTAAAATCTGACACAGAATAATGATATTCACCAGGGGTTATTACTTATTGTTTATTTTTGTTTTGAGAACATTACTATATTTAAAACCAAATACCATCAGAATTCTCCAAGTTTAAGGTGACTTTTTATATAATGACATGTAAAAGGGTTATCCTGTTTTTTCTCTTTGAAATATCAAAATACTATGTTTCTCTTTTAAGTTGAGGGAAGGTGTATCATAGCGTATAAAGGAACAAAGTTTTTAGTAGCTTAAGCCTAACGTCTTCTCCCAGGGACCCAGTTGCATGAAGCTAACCAGCAGCTACAATTTGAAAATAATGCAGAAGACTTGAAGCACTGGCTGGAGGAGGTCGAGGGGCAAGTTGCCTCTGAGGATTATGGGAAAGGCCTCGCTGATGTTCAGAATCTACTCAGGAAACATGGCCTCCTGGAGTCCGCTGTGGTCGCTCGTCAGGTTTGTTGCTAGCTCTTCGGCCAACTGCAGGCAATTGGTGTTTATCCTCTGACTGTATTCACTATTATTATTGTTAAGTAATAAATAACTATTTATTAAGTAATTATTATTAGCAATTATTATTGCTATTAAGAAAACAAGGAACCAAAGGTAAATCGAAATTCTAGTTATTCAGCTGCCTTTTCCCAATACTCCTCCAATCCAGTCATTCTCCTGAGTCATTCGTCTTTCTTTATTAACTTTTCTAAACATAACACAGTTCACTTAATCCGGAAGCCTAAATGTCTTAGACATCCTGTCACTTACTAGTTGTATGATCTTTGGTAGGTCATTTCATCTTCTCTTGCTTCTGTATCCACACTTATAAAATAAGGGTTTTGGATAAAATTTGGCTCAAATTTCTCATTCTGATATTCTATTATTCAAATTTGAAAGTATAGTCAATCTTGTCAATCTTTTGTAGTTAATAAAATTAAAATTCATACATGTAAGCTGACTTTCCCAACATCACTGAGAAAAATGAACAAGGGTAGGAATGTTCTACAGATATCTAAGTTCCTAATTTCAGGGTTATTGGCCCTAACATCCTACTAGACTGATATTTAAAAGAAATTTATTGGGCTGGGGATGTGGCTCAAGCGGTAGCTGGCTCGCCTGGCCTGCGTGTGGCCGGGGTTCGATCCTCAGCACCACATACAAACAAAGATGTTGTGTCCACCGATAACTAAAAAATAAATATTAAAAAATTCTCTCTCTCGCGCGCGCTCTCCCTCTCTCTCTCTCTTTAAAAAAAAATTATCTACTTAGTTTCCACAACATTTATATTGTGAGTTTTGGAAGAAGTCAGTAAAAATTCACTTATAACTAATTCAATTTCTTATCCCAGGAATCTTAGCTTTCATTTGAAAATGATTCCACTATTCCCTAAGTCACATGAATCTGTACTCCCACAATACATTTCTTAAAATTCTGCTCTTTGGTTACTCTGACTTAAATAGGAAACACAGAAAAAGGAAAAAAAATTAAAAAAAAAAACCCTCAGTCATTTATATAGCTCTAGGGATGGCTCAAAAGGCCTTCAATAAGGTAAAAGGGTAGAAAGAGGAAAACCATACAAAGGTGATATATTAGTCAGCTTTTCTTTATTGGTTCCAGAAGACCTGACAAGAACAAGATAGAGGAGGAAAAGTTTATTTTGACTTACAGTTTCAAGTGTTCAGTCCATGGTTGGCAACTCCATAGCTCTGGACCCAAGGTGAGACAGAGCATCATGGTGGAAGGGCATGGCAGAGGAAAGCATCTCAGGACAGACAACAGGAAGCAAAGAGAGCTTTGCTCACCAGAGAAAAAATGTAAACTTCAAAGATATGCCCCCAGTGACCTAGCTCCGTACCAGAGAATCAATCCATTGTTAAGATCAAAGTTTTCATAATCCAATCATTTCACCTCAAAAAATCCCTACATTGTCTCAAACATGAGCTTTTGGGGATACCTCATACCTAAACTATAGTAGATGAATTTGAAACAGATTTTTTTCAAGGAGGGAAGAAAAGATTTGTTTACTTGTTTAAAATTTATTTATTTGTTTGTTTAAAAGTACATGAAAAAGAACAACTTGTAAATGATGAATATCAGGTATAAACACTTGAAAAATAGGTATCTGTCACACTATTTGGGAAAAATAAGAGTAGCCAATCACTAGGAATTGGTTCTCCTAGTAGAGGCTAAATACATTTTATTCATTCACTTATTTGTACAGTACTGGGGATTGAATCCAGGGTTTCACACATTCTAGGCAAGTGCTCAACCACTGAACTATATTCCCAACTCTGCAAAGTTGATTTTAGATATAGATTGTTATGGTTGGAAAATGTCTTCAGTGTTTCCTATAGGAGAGTAAGTTGAGATCAAGACAGGTGAACAAACTTTCCCAAGATCAAATTTCAATTAACTGTCATCCAGGAATAGAAACTAAGCCTTCCATCTCCCTGAGGGCATTCTACAATACATTAGAGATTTTTCAGAGTGTAACGGATCCCTAGGCATAATGATGATGATGTTTGAAAATCACTCTATTATACTATTATGTTGTCCAAAGTATCCCAAGAAAATGTGGAGAATTAGCTAGTGAGAGATTTTAATTTTAAATCTTTATGGATCCTTTAATTTTTTACAGAGTAGTAAGTTTGCATTTTAAGAAACAATTGACAGTGTTTTGTTCCAAATTGAAGAGAGATATTAATCCTTGGATAGGCTGATCATTGGATGATAAAACAGAATATTTAAAAACAATGCCTCATCTTCCTCTTTTCTCAAAGAACTTCTTGTATGCAAAAAGCTTCCCTCCTCAAAAACAACAACAAAAATAAACAAAAGAAGGAGATAAGCAACTGTACCATTTTTATACAAGGCCAGCTATAGCTCATCTCACCAACAAACAGGAAATCAATCTCATATGTCTATTTTAACCCACAGGCATATAACTAGAATTTTATGTCCAGGAGGATCATTCTCAGTCTCAAATGGGGACAACTAGGTGGCTGTCAAGGCCAGTGCAGATGCATCAGTTTTGTTGGGGTTTTCTGATCTTTGCTTTGGAACACTATATTCCATTTTATAGACTTTGTTCTTCTTATGTAACAAACTGAAGCCTCAGAAGTTCTCATTTTTAATTGGAAGACGTAGCTCATTTCAAAGGGAGAGAAAGCATGGAAAGGAAACACAGAAAAAAATCTTCCTACTTCTTTTCTTGGGTCTCCAATTCATCAATACTCAGAATTAAAACATTACAATTTCAATTTGTAGGATTTCTTTGGAGCATTTTGTCCTTCTGAATGTGGTGTGACAACTATTGTCCTTCTTTTTCTCTCATTTTTTATTAGTGCATTATAGTTATATATAATATTGTGTTTTATTTGGACATAATTATACAAGCATGAAATATAATTTGATCCAATTTTATCCCCAGTACTTCCCCTTTTCCTTCCCTCTGTCTTCCCCCTTCCCCCATTCAATTTCCTCTACTCTACTAGTCTTCCTTCTACTTATTTATAATTTTTTTAAATTACTACATTATGGATATGCACAATGGTGGAATTTATTGTAGTATATTCATAGATGTATGTAGGATGATTTTGTCAATTCAGTCCACCAGTCCTCCCTTTTTCCATCTCTCTCATGAAAAAGGTCTTAGCTTCATGAGGTGATCCTCAGTGTAACAGTCCATCCCACTCTATTTTACTTGGATTTAATTGGAAGTCTTAACATGCCACATTTGGAGAACTCTCCCACGGCCCCCTCTTATCACATTGAAATCCAGGCCCTTCTTCCTAAATGCTGGTACGTCCTGATGCACTTTCTGTTTCTCCCTCAGGATCAGGTGGACATCCTCACAGATTTGGCTACACATTTTGAAGAAATAGGCCATCCTGATTCGGGGGACATGCGGGCAAGGCAGGAGTCCTTGGTGTCCCGATTTGAAGCTCTGAAAGAGCCACTGGCCACCCGGAAGAAGAAGCTCCTTGATCTACTCCGTCTGCAGCAGATTTGCAGAGACACAGAGGATGAGGAGGCCTGGATCCAAGAGACTGAGCCTTCAGCTGCATCCACCCAGCTCGGTTAGTACAGCCTGAGCAGTCTGAGCCTGGGGAAGAGGACCAAGGGCTGCAGATTGAGAGATCTGGGACAGAGTAGGGTTGGAGTAGAAAGTTTACTCTCGGCTCCAGTCACCTCCAGATCCATGATAATTTGTCCAGACCTCCATCTAAATAATGCCAAAACATTCACCCCCTGAAACTGGACATGAACAATGCTGTGAATTCAGCAGTTCTGGGAAGATCTAGAGCACTCAGCTTTTCACAGGTTGTGAATGTTCTTGACGGATAAGTCATGGCTAATGTTTCGAGGTATCAAGTTAGTTTTTGTCTAGGTTATGGGTAACATAAAAATTTTGAAATTACAAGAACCCACTATGAGGATATAAAAGGTAAAGTTAGCAGACAGAGTGCAATTGTCTTGTCCTTTGTAAGGTATTAGTTCACAAGTGGCTATACCAGGATTCTTAAAGTACAGAAAAAACAGTATACAAATAAAGGGTGACTTTGTACATACATATTGGAAAGATCTGTGAGGGGCTAGACAATAGAAAGATTAGTCTAGGAAAACTTCCGTAGAACAGAAGAGCTTGAGGCTAATTATAAAAGCACAGAGTTCCTGGAGAGGTATTTTGAATAGGAAGCATGGGAAAGAAAGTTTGGAGGGGAGAGAAGTAAAGAATGTTTAGGAAACAAAGGAAAGTGAAACAGGCAGGAGGGATTGGGGATCTCAAAAGATGGAGGAAATTCACAGTAATTGTATTTGTTGTGAAATGTTAATGTCAGGCAACAGGTGAGTCACTTTTTATAAATTCTTTTCATATGCTAGGATAATCCCCAACTTTAATTTTGTTTTTCCCTATAGGCAAGGACTTAGTTGCAGCCAAAAATCTTCTGAACAGGCACCAAGTCATCTTGGCAGACATTGCCATCCATGAGCCACGAATCCAAGTGATAACAGAGCGGGGAAACAAAATGGTACAGGAAGGTATGCACGATTCATATGGAGTTGGCTGAAATATCACTGGACCAGACCCGTGGAAAGAGGCTTATACAGTCTTAGAGCTTCAAGGAAATTTTAAAATAACTGATCCATTTTCCCACTCGATGCAGAAATTCCTTTTAGAAATTTCTGACAGATGATATACAGCTTTGTTTGCATATTGCCAGTATTAGAAATCTCCCAACCTCATCCTCTGATCCCCATTCTTTTTGTAAGCCAAAATTATTAAAATACCCTAATCATCAATATGCTTCTCTGTAAAAGTTACAGAACTCAAGAACCTAAGTTACAAAATCTGTTAAGACCTTTTCCCAAGTACTAGCTTCCAGTTCTGTGAAGATTTAGGTTCCCAGTGTCTTATTATCTTAATGGTAAATAGTGACATTTCTTTGAACTTTTCACTTTATATAGTTTTTAATGACTCTCCTCATTCTGTTTTTCCATATTCAGAAACATCTGCTATTGAAATATGATGTTCATACTTGAACATCATAGGCCAGGTAGAGTATAAGCAATGCAGATTAAACTGAGATTTTCCCTTTGCTGCTTGAAGAATCCATTTCTGCTACCCAGTGTCTAGTTTTCAAAAGTATAGGTTAAAAGAAACTTTGCTAAGACAAATTCAGATCCCCATTGAGTGATTAAAATTGACAAATTTGGGGTTTGGGGTTTGTATGTTACTATACAAACTCACCTTTTATTTCTCTAAATATCTGACTGTAATTGGGAACTAATTTTTTTTCTTCTGTCAGTTTGTTTTATGTATGTATGTATTTTGAAGCTCTGTTATCATATATATTTAGGATCATTCTGCCTTTTTGATTAATTTAAATCTTTACATTATGAAATGTTCATCTTTATTCCTGGTGATGTCCCTTATTCTGAAATTGACTTATTGTGTTTTTAATAGAGACACTTGAGATATCTTTTGGTTAGTTTTAGGATGGTATCTGTTTCTTGATCTCTTTGCTTAGTTAGGCCTTGCGTATTCTGTATAATCTGGCATGCTCTCCATTTTAATCCAAGTGTTTACAACATATACACTTCACAGTTATCATGATGGCTGCGTTTAAATCTAGCATCTTGCCATCATGTCCCTCTTTGCCCATCAGTTTCTGTCCTCCTGGAATTATTTCTGTATTTATTATGAATTCACTTTAATCCCCATGTTGGCCTAGTAGGTACAGTTCTGTTTTGTGCGAGGATGTGTTTATTGTACTGCAGATATTTTCCAGTTGTGGGTTGTGGTGCTGGAGATACTTTCAGAGAGTGCACATTGTCAGGATACTTTGGAATAATGCTAAGATGTTATTTTTTTTTCTCACACATCTTCTTTTATTGGCATATATGAAGTTTCCAGAGCCTATGCAAGATGTGCGTGGATATCATTGCCCAAATATCTACCAGAATACATGTTTGTATATTTTTTGAGTCTCAACATTTTCTATTTTGATTTCTCATATAGTAACTTTCAATAAGTAGGAGCGTGAGCAAAAGTGGTTTAGTGTCCTCATTAAAGTTGTGCATTCTAAGAGAAAATATTTGAGAGTCATTGCTCTAGGATTTAAAATATAGATCTTTAAATTATGATAGCCTCACTTCAAATTCTATCACATTATTTCATGTGTAATACAACACCCTTAAATGGATACTCCATTTCCCCATTTATCCTTGGTGCTCCTGGTATCACACATTTTAAATTTATTTATGTTATAAATACCATATTGCTTTTCATTATTTTGCTTGGATATGCCACTAACTCTGCATAAGATTCAAAAATGAAAAAAAAAATTACTAATGTATTTGTCGTTTCCAGTGTACCTCAGTATTTGTATAGGTAAATATTTCATGTGTATCATTTTCTTCTGCTTTATGAACTTGTAGTGCAGGTCTGCTAACTATGAAATCTCTTGGCTTTTGTTCATCTGCACATATTTATTTTGCTCTCCTTTTGGAACATATTTTCACCACATGACACTCTTGGCTAATGATTTCTTTCTTTCAGAGCCTCTTTAAAGAGGCTGCCACACTGTCTTCTGACTTGTGGTTTCTGATGAGATAAATCTGCTGTCATCCTTATCTCTGTTTCTCTGTATGTGATGGCCCCATTTCCCCCCCAACTCTTTTAAGCTTTTCTCTTTATCACTGGTTTTCATCAGTTGGGTTATATTGTAAATTCAGTTGGTTTTCTTTGTTTCCTTGGCTTGGAAGGAAACATTGAGCTTCTTAGGTCTGCTTTGTTGTGGTTCTTGCAGGACAGACTTTATCTTATGACTAACACACAAATTAGTCTAATACTAAGATATTACCCTTCTAAACATTCAACTCATGTGTTACAATACCTTTTCACTTTGCTGTCTTGTAGTTTAATTACTTCCTGCATTATGTGAGCTCTAGGAGTTGTTTGGTTTTTAAGTCATTCTTTCCCTACCCTTTAGGAAAGTCCTTTCACATGTGTGCAAAAAAGTAATCAGTCAGATACTTGAGGGACTTTTCGTCACGATTCCAAAGCTCCATCTTTGTTCAGCACCCTTCTTTTTAGTGCTCTGTCTCACAAATTCTAATTGTCTTGTCTTTTACAAACTCCTCTCTCTGTTTCCTCAATTCAGTTTGACTATGAGTTTCCATTTTGGCTCTCCTACCACTCCAGCCCCCAAACTGCTGAGGGCATAACCTACAGCAATAGTAAGATCTATCTTCTTTCTTTCATTTCTTTACACCTTACATGAAAATCACTGTATATAATACGTTTTTCCTGTTTTCTGATTGTTTAAGGTGGAAGTGCAATTCCTATAATAAATCCCTATGGACAGAAATAGAAGTCTGTTGATTTTTCTGTTTAGACTAGAGAAGACACACTTTTGATACTCTGAGTAAAAACTACACATGGGTGTTTTCTTTTCAGATCTGTATTGGTTAGACTATACCAACCCATTTACCACCACGTATACACACTTGTTAGACTTAGCTGCTCATCTCACTTTGGACTTTCCATTTTCCAGAGAATTTTTGAAAAGTGTGACATTGACTAAATTCAGCACCCTTCTCAGTCCTCCCTTTATTTCCCCATATGGGAAAGACTAGAGTATGGAAGACATTCATGAGGGTCATCCTCACCTTTTCTATAACTACTCCACAGGACACTTTGCTGCAGAAGATGTCAGCTCTAGGGTTGACAGTTTGAACAAGAATATGGAATCTCTCAATGCTCGAGCTAAGAGAAGGCAGAATGATCTTGAGGCCAATGTCCAGTTCCAACAGTACCTGGCTGACCTGCATGAAGCAGAAGCATGGATCAGAGAGAAGGAGCCTATTGTGGACAACACTAACTACGGAGCTGATGAAGAAGCTGCTGGGGTAAGGCAGGGGTGGGGTGAACATTGTCTAGTGAATAATCACCAAATGCTACCAAATTACTAATGTAGGGTTTTTTCATATTATGGGTCAAATAAAGGTTCTGCTTGATTATTTGGGCTTTCCAGAATGATCACCTTTGGCTTTCATCTGCTAAGATACCCTCAGAGTTAGCAGGGATCTCAAAAGATGTACCACATTTTTCTAATGCTCTAGAGATTTATAGATTTTTTGGAGAATATCTAAACCCAAAAGGTGCGACCAAAGATCTATACTTATCTTGGTCCTATTCTGAAACCGCTCATAACTAAAATCAAACTTTCATAAAGCAACCATGGTTTTCTGATATAGGCATCTTTATTTATTTATTTAAATATAAAAGTCATACAGGCACATGGGGCAAAAAGAACCTCAAAGATCATAATAACTCTTTATATCCATTTTGTTTATTGTCCCACAGGAAATCAATATAGTGTTTTACAAACCTAAGCGCTAGAACTAATTGAAATGTGAGTTTAAAGTTATGCTGATGCTTATCCTACAAGGTAACATAATTATTGTCACTGTCTTTCAGCTGTGATGTGTGGGTTAATACATGTGCAAATTTAGAAGGCCAGAAATTTAAATAATTAAGTGCACATAGTGCAGATGGAGCACACAAAAATATATTTAGCAAATATATTGAAATTATTATTTATTAATTCCCATTTTCTTGAGTCTTGAAAATTTAGGATTAAAAAGAACTCCACAATAGAAAGTGGCTCTTCCCAAGATTTAAGGCTATCAGTGTAATTCAAAACAACAGAAGTAAATGCATCTTCCTGATGTGGTTAGTGTTCCTGCTACATTTGTTCTGATGATCTTCTCATCAATAAATACAGGCTCTCCTCAAGAAGCATGAAGCCTTCTTGGTGGATCTCAATGCATTTGACAATAGTATGCAAGCGCTACGGGATCAGGCAGAAGCCTGCCAGGTAAGAAGGACTTCGTGACGGCAAGAATCATGTTCCTCACCACAGAAGCAAAGGGATTTTCTTATCACTGATTTTACTTCCTACAACCCTCCTGGGGTTGCAAACAAAATAAAAAAATTCTATAATCCCATTAGGCAGGAAATGTAACATCTACAGAGGTTTAGTCCAAAAGAAGCTTTGGATAAACTTTATTTATTTTGTGTTCATTGATACCTGGTTTTGACTTTCCTCATTCCTCCTTTTAATACTATTCCTTTCCTTCCTCCCTCCCTCTCTCTCTTCCTTTCTTCTTTGTTTGCCTCTGTTCCTTTTTATCTTCCTCCTTAACTCTTTTCTTTCCTTTATTAGTTTTTTTTTTTTTTTTTGGTGACAATGCTTATTAAAGGTCTACCAACTGCAAGTAAGAACAAAAAAGTAATACTGACTTGCAATAAATTTACACTTCATTAGGAGGCCAGAAATTTAAATAATTAAGTGCACATAGTGCAGATGGAACACACACACACACACACACACACACACACAAAGTCCCAAAGAAAGGAATCTTCTGTTTCCCGAAACAGGAGTGCTGGAAGAGAGAAATTTTTTTGTAGCTGAGGTGAGCCATTTTATCTGAATTTTTTGTTTGTTTGTTTGTTTTATGAAATGGGAGGTTTCCTATGCAGACAAGAAGGCTATATAGTCTTAAAGTTACTTAAGTTATTTATTAGTGCATTATAGTTATGCATAATTGGGTTCATTTTGACCTATTCATTAATGCATAGAACATAATTTACTCCCTTTCAGTCCCCAGTACTACCTTTTCCCCTCCCCTCTGCCCTTCCTGATCCCTTTCCTCTACTCTATTATCCTTCCTTTCATTAATTATTTATAAATTGGTGCCTTATATTTATAAGGTGGAATTCCCTGTGATATATTCATACATGGCACATAACATAATTTGGTCAATTTCATTTTGAAGTTCCTCTTCTTTCCAATCTCTCCCCCCCCCTTAACCCCCTTCCCTCTATTCCACTATTCTTCTTTCTATTTTCATGTGATCTCTTTAAAAAAAATTCTTATTTTACTCTCGCTTCTCCATATGAGAGAAAATATTTGACCTTTGGCTTTCTGGGTCTGGCTTATTTCATTGAGCATGACATTCTCCAGTTCCACCCGTTGACCAGCAAATGTCATAATTCGATTCTTTTCATAGCTAAGTCCAACTCCAATGTGTGTATGTACCATATTTCTGAGTCTTTCTTTAGTGAATTTTTTAAACTGGCGAATTATGACTACATATACTAGTGGAATTCATCGCAACATATTTGTATATGCATATAACACAATCTGGTCAATTTTGTTTCTCAGTACCTCACCTTTCTTTCCCTTCTTCCTGGTTCCCTTTCTCCTCTACTCATCTCCTGTCTGATTTCATGAGATCCTTCCCCCACTTTTTATCCCCTTTTTTATCTCTAGCTTTCACATAGGAGAAAAAAACGTATAGTCCTCAAATTCCATCCATTTTCCTGCTAATGACATTTAGTTCATAAACCATGAGGGTGGATACACTGAGGAGCGAAAGAATTATATAAGTGTATTTGGGAAATGGAGATTGGCTGAGAATGTGTGAACATCGAGGGCAGAGGTGAAAGGGAGTGTTGTGAAGGGCGATGAATTCCAATCAAGTGAATGATAGAATCAGTGTCTCCTCTGGGTACTGGAGAAAAAGAATGAGACACGCTTCTTACATTCAAAGAATCTCTTCTAATGAGATGCTTGGGATTCATACACTGGGACCAGACACAAGACAGATTCTGCACATCAGGTTAACAGACAGATGACAGGAAGTGGGTCTTTAACTTTGTCACACAATTTTCTAAAATGTCAATGTGTATAATCCATTGGGGCCTTCTTGTCTTTCTACTGTTTAAATTGGTGCATGATAAAATGGAGTAAATTATGTTCTATGCATTAATGAACCCAATTATGTATAATTATAATGCACAAATAACCAGATAATCATATTTTTACCACTCAAGTTATATATAAAATAGTGGAATTCATTGTGATACATTTGCATAGGCAGGTAACATAATTTGGTCCATTTTGTTGCCCAGTACCTCCTCTTTCCTTCCCATCCCCCTTCCTGATCCTCTACTGGTCTACTTAAGGAGCACATTAGGAACCGTGGCTTAAAACATTTAATATTTCTGAGACTAGATGTTTCTCTTGTTCACTCTGAGTTCTTATTCCCCAACCTGCTGGTCTCTTGGTAAGTGTTACAGTATTTCTGGAAACCACGTATTTTAACCTCTGGCAGCCACATAAGAGGTTCCAGACTTTCTCCTCCTGTGAGGCCCCAGGGAGTGCCCATCACTGGGAGGTTCCACAGGGAGATGCTTCCAATGCATGACTGACATCTGTCCCCCACCCCCCTTTTTTTCCCTCAGCAACAACAGGCTGCACCCGTGGAGGATGCTGCTCAAGAATCAAGGGTTTTGGCTTTATTTGACTTCCAGGCCCGCAGCCATCGAGAGGTCACCATGAAGAAGAACGATGTGTTAACTCTGCTCAGTTCCATCAACAAGGTGACTTGTCCTAACCTTATTTCTATCAG
Organism: Marmota marmota marmota; assembly: GCF_001458135.2. Taxonomy (NCBI): domain Eukaryota; kingdom Metazoa; phylum Chordata; class Mammalia; order Rodentia; family Sciuridae; genus Marmota; species Marmota marmota. The sequence goes on from NW_026000019.1 coordinate 29,714,641, forward strand.
TGAAGTGGCTTTTTCATAGCCCTTCTCCTAACCTTGCCAGATAACCAGATAATCATATTTTTACCACTCAACTTTTTTTTTTTTTCAGTCCTGGGGATTAAACCCAGTGCCTTGTGCATGCTAAGCAGAAGCTCTACCACTGTGCTACAATCTCATTCCTTTTTCTTTTTAATATTGAGCCCAGGCTCACCTTGAACTTGTGGTCCTTCTGCCTTAGCCTCCTGAGTCATTCGGATTACAGGTTTACACCAACATGTCCAGCCTCAACATTTATATATATATA